>NC_046362.1:20348728-20707895 GCF_011125445.2 Fundulus heteroclitus
ACGCTCATGTACAGAAAAACGCACACAGGACAGAACGTTTTTTATTTGTCAGCAGGCCTATCCAGGATTACCGAGCCAAATCTGCTAAGTTTTCCTACGCGCTTAGAGTTTCACCACAGAGCAGCGTCACAGACAACAATTAAGATCGCTCATAATGTGAAAACACAAACACTCCCAGCGGCGTCAAGTCAGCGTAGACACGCCTCCCTAAAAGGCATTTCAGCTTTTCCCTTTCAAAATACACCACCAGATTTTTTTGCTCTTTCATAAAATTTGTAAGGAGAGAAACATCAACAGCAATGCATATACTGTCAGCATTAATCCAAAGAGGCCGGTCAGTATGGTTTTAGTTTGCTACGAAAGATCAGGCCTTCCTACGTGCACTTCTCCGCTTTTTTATTCTGACATTCGAGCGGAAGTGGTGTTCTGCTGAGCCCGGCTCGGATCAGATGAGCGCCAGCGCCTGGAGCGCACGCACAATCTGGGGATAATCGCAGGTGGAGAGGCCGGGCTGAATATCTGCCAGCCACAGGGGCGACAGAGGCAGGTGTCGAGCGGTGGTCGGACAGAGGGTTTATCTCGCCGGGTTCATTTATTATACAGGCAATCCTGCTGGATCGAGGTTTGATTTCCCCAAATCAAATTGAATGCTCCTCTGCGCGATCCACAATGCGGTCTTCGGCTCGGTTCGTCGCCCGATGCGCTCTCATCCTCCTCCACACGCTCTGCTTGATGGACGGAGCCAAAGGACAGCAGCAGTGCACTGAGGTGAGGGAATACAGCAGATGTCTTGTGTTTATAGTGATGCCAAAGCTGACATTTAGGAACAAAGACGCGTCGGCTAGTTGTTGGGGCTGCAAACAAATTAAGTGGATAGCCTGAATACGATTAAGATGGATGAAGACACATTTCCGGGTTGGTTAGTGATAATGTGTTTATGTTAAAGCCCCTATAATAAACGGACAACAGATGGGGAGCCATCTTTAACCGCCGCTCCGATTTGTAATGATTTTGTTAGCATGAGTCTATGATGAGGTCTGGGGAGTGTTGAACTTCACCACTCAGAGCTGTTCAGGCTGTTATCAGTTTCCTGCATGGACTGGCCTTTCCTTCCCTGTGACTCTGGTTTCCCTCAACACCTCCTCAGAAGAGGCTGGCAGCGCAGTCACACATACAAGCAGCAGATAGAGGCAACATTCCTCTAAATTACTGGCTCAAATGTTGCTCTCCTGTTATATATGCAGCAGGTCGTGGCACCCTTTCATCTGTGGCGTTCGGTTCTCTGGAAGCAACATTGTTTTTGAGGGATGATGAAGTGTGACATCGCAATCCAAATGCCTTTTTGACAGGAAAACAGATCCAAGTCTGACTTTGCTAAATGAGTGCATATAAGGATAGTATATAAAAAGGATACTACAACAAAAATTCAGCTGGATTACAAAGTATGGATTTACTCAGCAGGACTTTACAAAATAGATTTTTTTTAAAGTGAACCGAAGGAAAAAAACAACGTTTAATTCTGCTCTTGTATGTATTTGGGTGTATGACATCAGAAGACGCAACATGAATTGTGCTAATTAGCTGGAATTGGTCAACACTATGGGGGATGAGAGTTGGACTAATTCTAACATATCTTGTAGCATCTGAGTTGCAAGGGGTTCAACTTTCACAAGTTTTAGCCAGAATCTGATCGCCAGCTTGTGGATCATTTTCGGCAGACGTTGCATGTGATGCTGCATTTCTGCAGGAGACATCACTGGTGCTCAAAAATAATCTTAGCTGACCATATGGTTTTCAGGATGTCTGTCTCCAGCCATACCAAGATAAACTCCTTTTTTAAGGAGCACTTTGATTTAAAACCTAGGAAAAATGAAGAAAAATATTACAAGCTGATAAACTTAGATGTACTCTGATGAGATATTTTACATGATTTCACTAGAGGCATAGCCACATGCAAGCTCGTGTCTAGGAGGGGGGATTTTGTCTTGATTTTATGATAAAATAGCAAAGAGAAAGAAATATTGACTATATTGCATTGTGTCATAGGAGAAAAAAACAATCTGATTCAGTTTGATTTATTTCATAGAACATTCTTACTAGTTGCTCTGAGAAATACAGAAAAACGTCCATTTATGTCATTGTTAACAATTTCTGTGGGAGCAAAAAGAGATGGTCAGGGTTCAGAGTAGCACAAGTCAGTAGAATACAAGTATGATCCTGTTTCGTCACCTCGCCTTAGATGTGTTCCGCATGTGCTTTATAGTCGTTGCGATTTGGCTTTGGCTCCATTTACAGACAACGGGACGCATCTGCTGTCGTAAATAATAACAAGCCAGATATTAGGCCTGCTGTCTCCATACGGAAAAGGAGCGAGGAAAAACCCCATTCAAGAAAATGAATCGACTAGATTTCTCTTCATGTATTGAATACTGAAACAGTTGCGTTCAGTGGGGAAATGTTAAAAATAACCTTCTCCGCTGCCGTTGTCCCCGCTGCCATCTCCATGGTGATAGTATGTTATGCGCCCTGGCCCGGGGAGGGGTCAGCGCTTAAGAGATAACAGCCAGAGCAGGCACCCTTGGCTTGTTTGCCTTCTTTTGAGTCAAGTGGTTATGGAAAGGGATATGGGTGTCTGTTGCGACTGCGGTTGCGCTTTTATGCAGTCTGCTTTGATTTGGCCGGATATTCCCACTGAGATGACTCAGCGCTCTGCTTTGGAGGGGGTAACCTCTCACAGTGATGACCTGCCTCTGGCCCTCATTGGTTCTTTTTGTGTAGTGCCAATCCCGTTGTAGCGCTGGATGTCTTATGCAGATGCTGTGTGTATCTTTGACAGATGGACTACTACTATGAGTACACGGAGTGTGACAGCACAGGATCTCGGTGGAGAGTGGCCATCCCGAAGCATCCCGGGTCCTGCACCGGACTACCGCAGCCAGTGAGGGGCACGGAGTGCAGTAAGTTGGAATCTTTTTTCATAGTTTGTTATAGATATTGTCATTTTTAAAATCTATATAAATGCAGGTGTGAATGAACAGGAAGAATAATGGAATAAAGTAACGTTACAGACACAGCTCACTGGTGGATTGGGCTTTTTTTTTTTTTTTTTTTTTTAACAGGCTCGTGTGCACCGCATGTGGTCCTCGGGGCTACTTGGTGCCCGCGGGCCCCATGTTGGTGACCCCTGGTCTAACACATAGGAAAGCAAGAATAATGCATTAAATCACTGTATTGTTTTCTGTTTGCCAGTAGCTATGCCAGTCACACACTATGTGATTTACTCTGCATATTTTATATTTTTAACTGCTCCCCATTTTTCTTTGCAGAAACAATTGACATAAAGTATCTTTTCTCTGGCATGATGCTGCAAACACCATGTTTTAATGTGGGGATGGTGTGTTCAGGGTGATTTTTCAATATTAAGTTTCTGACGCACCTTCTGATGTACTTGTAGACCGTGTCTTGCTGGGGTTTGGTGTTTGGCTGTACTCCTTACATCAGGGGTGTCAAACTCATTTCTATATGGGGCCCCTTTGGCGTCATGAAGTCATTAAAAGGGCCGGTTGCACGTGTATAGACGATACTTTTCAGAATTTCATTCCAGTTCACATAGAAGTATAAAAAATGCACAGTAACATAAAAGTAGCAACCTTAGGCCCAGTTTGTCTGCAAAAAAAGTTGATATTGGGGTGAGATACCCTTACAGGAGGCACAGTTTTAGCCACTTTATACACTTTAAAAGGATATATACCTCTACTTTATGACATGATATGCCTTTTTTTTGGCTCTTGTGGGCCGGATAATTTACCTTGACGGGCCAGATTCGGCCAGCGGGCCTTAAGTTTGACACCTGTGCCTTACATTTTCAGATGACTTGCGAGATGTTAGAAGCTCGAGATGTTGTTTCATAAAAAAATTTTTTTGTGTGATGGTTCTCTCATAATGTTGCATTTCAATTCTAGGTATGTTACAACTGACCCAGGCAGCGTGTTGCAGGGAGAAAAAGCTACATTCTTTAATTGCAGAAGCATGTAACCTCTTAGAATTGTGTTTCAAACGACTCGGCTTAGAATTGCTCCAAGTTATAGACAGAAGTCACAGAAACATTTTCTCTGGAGGTATCAAAAAATATTTGAATCCTTTTTTGGCTTTTGGGAAGTTGCCCTCATAAAAACCTTTTGACAATGGATCCAGGAAGATGGAGTTTAACTATGTAATGAATGCGGATCTTCTGCAAGGTGTTGATGCAATTATTCTTTTAGACTCACTTAGAACCTGTTTATCCTGTTGAGTTAAAAAAAAAACTTGTTCATTTATGTGAGATCAGATTATATCCTTTTACCCATAGTGATGTAACACTATTGTTACATGAATTTGCTGTTGTCTTAACACAAGCTTAATCTTTTGTTACTCTATATTTAACAGATTTTAAACAAGGAGATAGAGAACCATTTCTAGGTTCTTACCTTTCACATCCACAACTGTATAGGTGGCATGAAATATAGAAACTAAGAAAAGTCATAAGGGTTGTCTCCAACCGGAATCTGTTTACATTTCCTATGCCGTATACCTGTGAAAAAGTCAAAAATTGGTGCAGGGTAGGAAGGCTCATTGTCGTTCGTTTTTGTTTTTGTTTCCTTCTTCCTTCCCAGCCTTCAATTAACTTCACTGAGAGAACACCCATTTCTTGTGTGTCCTTGTTAGCTGGCATAATTCTCGCCTAGTATATCCACAGATGGATCACCATCTTGAAATCAACAGATGCCATCTACAAGCACTTTCATTCACTCTTGCTTGTTATTGACATTTATTTTACTTACATTTCTCAAAAAAAGATTTTGGATTTCTTTGTTTTGTCAGTAAGCCAGATCAGGTATGAGGAAATGCTGACACTGTCAAACAAACCCTTAACACCACAACTTGATGGCTCTGGGGAGAGAAAAAAAAAAGCCCAGAGACAGACACAGTGTGTAACAGGATGTAAGGATTAAGCTCCTCCACGGCTGTGCTGCAGCAGTGATTTGCACCGCTGTTTGTCTGCCAGCTTTACCCTTTCTCAGCGTATCTGAATTTAACAAAATGTGAGGGGAAGTAGGATGAGGAATGACTTATTTATTGTGCAGTTCTTCCTCTCCGTCTCATTTTGTGTCCTCCTTTGCGTCCCCTAGCCTTCTCATGCAAAGCCGGGGAGTTCCTGGAGATGTCTGCTCAGGAGTGCACCCAGTGCGCAGCGGGAAGCTACTCCCTCGGCAGTGGTATCCGGTTCGACCAATGGGATACGATGCCATCTGGATTCAGTAGCCTGGCAACTTCCCTGGGGAATGACCTCCACAGAGATGCCCAACTCAGCTGCAACAGGTTAATGAGTAAAAAAAAAAAAAAGAGAATCGTTTTGCATCTGTAACATATATTTTTATTCACTTCATTATTTTTATTACAGTTCTTCCTGGGTGCCTCAAGGAAACTATCTGGAGTCCAACAGGGACGAGTGTACGGTCTCCCTCATTTATGCCGTTCACTTGAAGAAGCAGGGCTCTGTCAGCTTTGAGTATCAGTATCCGGATAAAACCCTGTTGTTTGAATTCTTTGTGAGTAACCCACAGGCATTCGTTTTCATTACAAGCAGTTCTAAATCTTGTTGGTAATATATATGTATTTGTTTTTGTCCAAAAAAAAAAAAAAGATCTGATTATTTTCTGCTGATTTTTTGTTTAGATCCAGAATGATCAGTGTCAGGAGATGGATCAGTCAGCTGATACCAAGTGGCTCAAGCTCACCAATCATGGGGAATGGGCAACCCACACGGTAGGTGTTTCACATTCTGTGATGAGTAGCACAAACAAAGGACAGATTTTTGGCAGCTTGCCCTGATCTTCTAAAATAAATGCTTTGAGCAGCAACAGTGGGTGGATACATGCAGGAAGCCGCTTAGTACACAGGAGGACACTGAAGTTACGAAAGGCTGTTTGCTGTAATTTTCCTGCCAAATTATAAACTCAGATAATTAATTTGGGTTTATCATAGTGTTCACAAACAGGTTCCATGCCTTTTTTCTTTAGTTGGTATGTATGTAGGTGAGCTAAAATATTTTAAACATTTATGAACCAATTCTGTTGAACATTTTTTTTATAATACGGCATCTAATTTCAATAAATCTTTATGTATAACAGAGACCACCATGAGGTAGCATAGAATGTCATTAATTGAATTTGACCACGTAATTATTAAATTTTTTTGCTTGTGTTATTTACTGTTCAACTTTGATCTCTGTACTTCCAGTATACCACAGCCATCAAGTATAAAAGTCAGTGTATTGCAGTATTTCCATACAGAAAGGGAAGCTCATATCTGTTACACACAGAGTGTTATATTTTAAATGTTTATTTGATTCTGAACATTATTTGATAATTATGGCTTACGGCTAATAAAATGCCGTAAGATAATTTTCAGATAATTATATTACACATCACCATACATACACATGTACATGACCATATGTAAATAGATATCTGGCAGACCGAACGCCCCCTACACAGAGAGTTGAGCCACATTGGTAAAGAGGCTGACTGTTCGCTGAATGCTGCATCTAATCTTATTAGTGGAAAGTTGGGTGGAAGGAAAAAGTTTGGTTAAAAACGATACACATGCATCAGTGATGATTGCAGCACAAACAGGATTTTGAAGTCTAGTAATTTCAAGAGTTTGCGTGAGATTAACAAGGCCCAGACTGACAGAACTCAGTTCCACAACAGCTGCAACACACACAGGACTGGAGTGTTGCTTAGTGGCCCAAAGGTTTGTTTTCAGATGAAAATGGTTTTTATTTTATTTTATTTTATTTTGAATCAAGGTTTTAGAGTCTGGATGAAGAGTGGAGAGGCACAGAATCCAAGTTGGTTGAGGTGCGGTTAGATTTCCACTGTTTGTGATGATTTAGGGAGCAATGCATCCGTTGGTGTTGGACCACTCTGTTACAAGTCCAATGTCAGTGCAGTCATTACTAGGACATGTTACATTTCTGATGACAACCTTTGCTTGAGATGCTGATCTGTTGACTTAGTAGACTTCACTGCCAAAAGTACCAGTACTGGCTTTAATAGACATGGTATTGCTGTTCTGGATGTACTGGAAAGCTGGCCTGGCACAAAGCTGGCCATAGGTCCTCCTGGCTCATGGAGGATCTATGAGGTATTGTCAAGAGGAAGATGAGACACCAGACTCTCCATGTTTTTCTTGATTTGAGGATTTTATATAGTTGATGTATTATGTATTTTTGAATTTACGGTTTTAAAGTAGTTTAACATTGAGATTGTTTGAATGTGTTTGGTTCTTTGAAACTTGTATGCTTTGCTGCTGTCTTGGCCAGGACACTCTTAGAAAAGAGATTTAAATCTCAATGAGTCTTTTCTGGTGAAATAAAAGTTAAAAAAAAAACATGATCTGAAGGCTGTTATTAAAGGAAACTTAACAATAGAGCCACATCACGTTGATGCCGTGATTCATGCAACAGGAGCCCTAACCAAGTATTGAGTTCAAAGACGATACAGCACGCGATCATACCTTTCAAAACAAATTAATTTCATACACAGATGTCTCTGCAAGTCTAGTTGCAGAGACATCTGTGTATCAAATTCATTTGTTGGTCGGGTTTATGTAATGTAGTATTTTAGTAATCTTCCGTAATTTATCTAATTAATGTAGTCATTTTCTGAGAAACAATTTGATGTTTTCGTTAGCTGTAAATAATAATGATAAAAATGAACAGCAACGAGTGAAACATTGAAACATTCAATGAATGAATCATATTTTACCTTCAGCGAGATTCTAAATTTATTGAGATTCGTCTGTGTTGCGAAATGCTTAACTGAAATTTTAAGTGAATTTCTGCAGGTAGTTTCAGATGCCAAATAAAAACCAGTTGGATCCTCCAATAAGCAAATCTATTGTGAGCTGATGATGCACGGTGTGTGTGGTTTTTTTTTTTTTTTTTTTTTTTTTTTAGGTGGATTTGAAATCTGGCACCAACATCTTGTACTGGCGGACAGGAGGTGTGGTGATGGGGTCCAACGTGGTGAAGCCCGTGCTGCTGAAAAACATCCAAATAGAAGGTCAGAGACGAGCAACTTTCTCCCTGTTGGCTACAATTTGTTTGTGTGGCAAAAGGACATTTTAGAAACGTATCCGATGTTCGTTCCCTTTTCTCATTTTGTATTTTCTCTCTACAAGGTGTTGCCTACACATCAGAGTGTTTCCCTTGTAAGGCTGGGACATTCAGCCGCGTTCCAGGCTCGTCTGTATGTGAATCCTGTCCTCGGGACACCTACTCTGGCCACGGAGCCAGTTCATGCACTCCGTGCAACACTAGCACTCAGTACGCAGGTACGGCTAAGCGGTTGTATAGCTTCATTCATTAATTTAATAACCACTGCCAAATTTACTGCATTGTAGTATGCCAAGTAGACTACTTACTGTTTGTACTCTGAAACACAGAGTATACCTGAAGGTACATTTTGACTATGGGATCAGGAACATTTTTCCAGGGACTTCTTTTCCCAAAACATTTCTCTTCACTGGCCGTTTTTCACTTTAGGCCAGGGCCTTTTAGATCAGTAGATGCAACTGTGTCTAATTGACTAAGATATGCCAACGATTGAAATCTCAGAATTAAAAGCTATGATTTTAAGCGATGAAGCTAAAACAAGGATTAAGCGATTATACTTTGTAACTAATGTTGTTACATTACAAAGTCCCTGGAAAGCTGCAACTGCAACAAACTTGAAAGAGATTTGTGTTCTCTAGCTTATAAGATACTGCAGCGATCCGGACTAAAACAAAGGGTTTTAGCCATCTCTTCATACTTTATACTGTGAAACTACTAGAATCCCTTTCAAATTAGAGAAGGCTTGAACATTCACAAATATTTAACAAATAAATTCTTAGAATTGCGTTCCAAAAGAGCTTTAATGAAATTCAGCAGCAGCGCCTCGTCCCTTAAAAATCCGTCCGTGATCTATGGGGCCTGTGCCTTTTAAAGATATTAATTTAAATGAAGGTTTTGCTCTGTCTTTTTCTACAGACCTGCGTAAACGGGTATACACTATAGTTTCAGTCACTCTTCTAAATTGCCAGTATTACTTGCATTTTGTTTTCCAATGCCCATTTTATGAAAAATACAGGCAGCCATGTCAGTTATTCGTGCATTTTAAAAAAGGCCAGTTACCTATTGCCCATCCTAGTGGGTGTACCTCACAGAGGCTTCCTGGTCAAGCAGACTGGGAAGTAAAAATTAGGTCATGGATGTCACCTAACTTTCCTTTTCTACTGTACAGGATACAGATCCAATAACACTGTAAGGAGAAAATAAAACTAAAACAAGTATCTGAATTCTCAATACTTATTGGTTTATTCTATTATCAATAAGCCAAAAAAAAAAAAAAAAAAACTCACACTAATTTATTTGTCAATGATGAGCAATGTAATCTGTGGCGTCTCTGCATTTGGGGCCAGTGGGGCCAGGCCCCACCAGATGTCGCTATGGAGCTCTATGTTCACCATAATCAATGGGACAGGATCGGCCTTTATAGAATAATAAAAAAGAAAAAAAAAAAAAGACAGATTCCCTTCACAATAAAATTCTGTTTGAAACACGCGTGTCTATATTTTTAAGTCTGCCAGAAAACTGACAAGCTCGGTAGGCTACTTCCTCTTAAGGCGCCTTGAAATACTGGAGATGCACACGTTACGTTTACGTTCTGCCGGGTAGTGTTGGACAATCTGGTGTTAGTTGACCTTGCTGGCTCATTGATGGATCGATGTGAATATTTTCTGTTCAATAAATGAACATTATTAGTGAGCCTTTATTTGTAATTTTATGTATAAAATTTTTATTACGTTTAGCTTATATAAAATGTCATGTCTAGTGTGTTGGTTTATGCTAATTTATCTGTTTTATTTAAAATTGATCAAAGACAGGTTGTTTTAATCACAGAAAAATTAGTTGCTGCTAATAGGTGTTGAGTTTTTGTGCCCCTCTGAATGGAATTGAGTTTATGTGATGTATTGTCTAAGATAGGTGTTAGGAAAAACCTCTAAAAACATCCTCATTTGATTTAATTTGAATTTATGTAAAATTTCCCTATAGAAAATGGTCATTTTATTTAATCCTCCCCCTTACTAATGCTTCTTTTGTGCCTTGGATAATCCCGTTTTGCCTGACAGAGGAAGAATCGGCTGAGTGTAAGAACCGACCTCCTTGTTCCAAAAAGGACTATTTCCAGATCCACGCACCATGTGACCAGGAAGGCAAGGTGAGGGAGAAGGTGGCAATTCAAACATGCTGAATAGACGTGTTCCGTTATCGCAGTTTCTGATGATTGTGTAATTTTAGACACAGGTCATGTATAAGTGGATTGAGCCCAAGATCTGTCTGGAGGGTGTCTCTGGAGCAGAGACGCTGCCTGAGAGTGGCGAACAGGAGGAATGCCCCCCGTGTAACCCTGGTTTCTATAACAATGACACGGCCACCTGCTCCCCTTGCCCAACCGGGACGTACTCTGACGGGTTAAAACGTAAGATCTCTTTATCATTATTTTTTTGATTTTCACCATCATCCTGTTCTGTATTAGCCAGTAAACTTAATAGTGTTTTTTAATATTCTTTTTCCAGCTTGTCAGAGGTGTCCAGCAGGTACAGAGCCCATCCTGGGCTACGAGTATAAATGGTGGAATGTTCTTCCATCTAACATGAAGACCTCCTGCTTCAATGTGGGCAACTCTAAATGTGACAGAATGTCTGGTGGGTAGTCTTAATTCTAGCCTTTTCTATGTGTTTGGTGATACTGGCACTGGTTTTATCTGATATCTTTCTGGTTCCGCTCATCTTTTCGCATTGACTTTAAAATCATACTGCTCACTTTCAAGGTCTTAAATGTTTGTGTTTTTTTCTGAAGTATTTAGCTGACTGGCCAGTCTCCACACCCCCAGCAGACCTCTGAGTTCATCTGGGCAGATCTTATTAAACGTTCCCAGAACGAGAATAAAGATGACTGCGCATTTTGCAGTCCCCTTCTCCTTCTGTCGAACAGCCTACCTCTATGAATGCCCAAAACCTTTTAGTCCAAGTTGATTTTTAAGTGGCTTTTTTAAAAACCAGGAGTCTGTTTTTAACTTCCTAATCTTGTAGGACTTACAAGTTATCTTGTAAATGAGTTTTGTGTCTGGCCTTTAAAACACTTGTTTTTAATGTGCTATATAAATAAAATTGGCCTTGACCAATTTGTTAAAAGGCGATTCCATAATTGGGCTAGAGGAAGCTGAAAGCACCAAAGTGATTAAGTGTGATGGCTGAGCTGATCTGTGACTACTACCACAGAAAAATAGTAAAATCTTTTTTAGTCCTGTTAAAGAAATGTTTTTATTTACTGGCATTAGTTAAACCTTCTATTTTTCTACATACCATAATATTATCAACACAGTAATAATAAAAAAAACAAAAAACGTGCTCTTTCCTAACTGATTGCAGTGATTGGTTTGAATTATTTACTAATGACGGTAGATTAATGTTAGATGATGTTATTTTAACGCAAGTTGACAATTACAATTGCTTTTTAAATACCCAAGTATTCTGCTATTTTTACATACTTGGCCTCTGATGATTCAGACTTTCTAGTAATCTTGAGCAATCTAAACAAAAAAAAGATTTCCTCCTAAACACAAAAGGAGTTTTAGCTTTTTTAGAGCCAAAGTAAAATTTTATTTGATGCCTCAAATAAAAGTCCAACCAAAAGCAGGTGTTCAAATATAAATCTAAGCAGAATATCTGATATTGCATTGGTAGATTGATGGATATCTTCATAAATCCAAAAACCATATTGCAGCTTGTCTCCTCTTATCCAACGTTGTTGATCACATTTGTGGTCTTTCTAAACCCATTTGGAAGAAAATATTCAATAAACTCCCCACACGGAAAGCCAAAATTAATTGTAGATATTAAGACAGACTTAGTATAATACAGCCAGGTTTACACAAATGAAGATCTTACATACGAAATTTTCAAACATGATTAATCAAGCTATAAAACATAAATTGTAATTTTAAATTAAGGGGATTACACACAATTACACACATTTAGAGCAACACTGAAGTAAGAGAAGTAATTTCAAGGTAAAGAAAAGGCATAACTTTTTGAAAAAATTTGAAATGTAAAAGAAGGGTACTTTGAGAAAAATACACAACTCCAAACATAATGCATTTACATTTAAATTTATTTTTATTAAACCAGTTTATTAACAGGGCTGTACAGTGGCGCAGTGGGTAGTGCTGTTGCCTTGCAGCAAGAAGGTCCTGGGTTCAAGTACACCCTGGGTCTTTCTGCATGGAGTTTGCATGTTCTCCCTGTGCATGCGTGGGTTCTCTCCGGGTACTCCGGCTTCCTCCCACAGTCCAAAAACATGACTGTTAGGTTAATTGGCTTCTCCAAATTGTCCTTAGGTGTGAGTGTGTGCGTGAATGGTTGTTTGTCCTGTCTGTCTCTGTGTTGCCCTGCGACAGACTGGCGACCTGTCCAGGGTGTACCCCGCCTCTCGCCCGGTGAACGCTGGAGATAGGCACCAGCAACCCCTGCGACCCCATGAGGGATAAAGCGGTTTGGAAAATGGATGGATGGACAGTTTATTAACATATCAAGTCAAAATTACACATAAATAATCAAATTTTAATTGAAAAATGTGTTGTTTGTTTCAGTAAAACCACAAACATCCTCAATGAACTGATCTGGATTTTGTGAAAGTAACCTAGGGTGCAAATATGAACATATAAAGGTACAATTGGAATATAAAACCCTATGCAAATATTACCCATAAAAAAACTATTAGTTTTTTTTTTTTCATATTATAAGCTGCAGCTTTTAAAACTTTGTTAAACATGTTAAAATAAAATACAACCTTTAAAAAGCATGAAGAATTTAGTTTGCATCCATCTCATTAAAATGAGCTCAATAGCTTGATAATGTATGTTTTAATTTAATTGTTAACAGAAGGCTAAACACCTTTACATTTATTATTTCCTGCAGTTGACTTCTGGTTTTGCATATTTTTGGCGCCCCCACCTGGTTAAATACAGACCTCTCAGAAGTATTCATGAGGTTGAGCAGTGGCAACTGATTCAAATGCTGGATATAGTAAAAGAAATGCAACACCTGCCCACCTCTTGGTACCGCACTTAAAAAGAAATAAAACCATAATAATATGTTCAGTAAAAATATTGAAGTACCTGTTTTGTTATAGTCAACCAATGAATTATGTGAACGTGTCGCGGCTGCCCTCATGGCCTTTTAAAGTTGGTTTATGTTGTGTTTCCCCTATTTTACTTACCATTTTTACATTCTGAATTTTTATTTAAAAAATAGACGTACAATATTTATGTATCCGAGGTGTGCTGCTCAAATCTATAATTCATACTTTTCCTCTTTTGATAATTACCTGCCCGGCTTTCTAAGGTACAGGAAAGTGCCATCACCCACTTTTTGAATGATTAGTCTAAATAATTGCTCAAAAATTGGTTTACCAACAAGAGAAATAAACAGGTGTAACCTGATATAGTTGATACTTCCTTTGTAATCCACTTTCTTTATTTTTTTGTTTACGCTCTCACACGCACGCACACACATATGCACACACACACTAGGCAAAATGTTTTCATGGTCATGTACAAGGACAAATAAAGAAACTGACACAATCCAAAAGAAGACCTCTAAAGGCAAGAAAGCCAAACCATTTAAAACAAAAAGTAACTGTCTCTCCTCGTTGCTGCTGCAGTGAGAAGAATGTAGGGCTGAAATGTTGATCAAAAACAGATGAGATTAGCTGATCTCTGGTTGCTGACTTTTTCAGGTTGGGAAGCAGCGAGAGATCATATTCACAGCGGAGCAGGCGGCTCCGATAATGATTACCTCATCCTTAACATCCATGTTCCTGGCTTCAAGTGAGTGCAGTCACATCACGTTCCATTTGTTGTCTCTAAGCTCTCTGTTTCTCTCTGCTGTTACTGATGCCATCCTTTTTCTCCTCATTCTGAACATCAGGCTGCCAACGTCGGTGTCGACCCAGTCAGTGACAGAATTTGGCCGCATCACCTTTGAGTTTGAAACGGCGTGCACGGCTGACTGTGAGTTCTACTTCATGATGGTGAGAACGCCTCCTCACGTAGCTTTGCCGCTCTGCTTATAAATATAAAAATACTTGTAGACCAATGTTTTTTATTGGATTTTTTTTTTAGGATATTAATAGAAAGAGTACAACAGTTGTTCAGTCATGGGAGAAAACGCAAAAAAGACAGACCTACACGCATGTCATGACGAAAAATGCCCCGGTTTCCTTCACATGGGCTTTCCAGAGGACAAACCAACCTTCAGATGTAAGTACACCTGCTGGTACACCTGAAATCCCCCCACCGTGGGACAAAACAGGATCTTTCCATTCTATTCTTTCTCAGAAAGAATAAAAGTCTTGCGGATATTAAAACTCTTGAAGTAGCAGTTAAATGGAGGTCTAAAAAGGGTTTTCAGCCATCAGTACGAGGATCAAGTGGGAGATACTGCCGTTTTTTTTAATGGATTCATTAAAATGTGATCCTACACCGAGCCTATTTGGGGAATGGTTATTACACAAGCAAAGGAGTGACTGACCTCTGTTGCTACATGATCATCCAGGGGAGTGTAAATCAGGAGATGAAATATGTCAGAGTTTTGTTACCTGGTACACAATTTTTTTTTTTTTATAAAGAGCTAAACACCTATTTTCTAGGGAAGAGGATTAAAGTCAGAATTCTGACTTTATTCTTAAAGGTGATGCGTTTAGATTGATTAAAATGACTAGAAAGTCTGAATCATTAGAAGCCAAGTATGCAAAAATAGCAGAATATTTTGGTATTTGAAGAGCAATTGAAATAGTCAACTTGCGTTAAAATAATATCATTTAATATTAATCTACCGTCATAAGTAAGTAATTGAATAGACTTTATTTTTATTTTTTGAATGGCCCTTATCCTCTTCTGTAATTTTCTCATTACTCTGAATAAAATATTATTGAGATTGCATTTAAAAGGATATTATTATTATTATTATTATTATTATTATTATTATTATTATTATTATTATTATTATTATTATTATTATTATTATGCTTTTTCACAGTAAAGTTTGTAATAGTAATAATAATAATGTTACTCTTATAAGTAAGTTTTAATGGAAGAGCTTGGGCACTGTTTTCCTCCTTCAGGTACGTCGGTACGTCAATGATGTGGCGCGCATCTTCTCCATCACTGTGACCAACGCTGTTGACGGCGTGTCCTCCAGCTGCCGGGCTTGTGCCCTCAGCACGCAGGCCTCCAGCTCGGGATGCGTACCCTGCCCACCTGGACATTACATAGACTCGGTCACCAGCAAGTGCTTAGAGTGTCCACGCAACAGTTACCTCCAGCCTCACGGGACGTCGGGTTCTGACGCCTGCAAAGCCTGTGGGCCAGCCAGCAGGAGCGACAAGGTTTGTAGACAAGGTGCAGATTGATGGCTCAAGCTGTTTCTCATTTTAGGAATGCTTGGGTGGAAGACTCACCGTATAAACTGTGTTTGTGCTTTCCAGGACCACAAACTGTGTTACAGTGACTGTCACTTTACCCACACAGAAGGCAATGTCACGCTAACTTTTGACTTCAGTCTACTGGGCTCAGCGGGATCGCTGATGAATGGTCCAAAGTTTACCTCCAAGGGAACCAAGTATTTCCACATGTTCAACATCAGCCTCTGCGGAGGACAGGTGCGCGCAGAGAAACACCCACTCCTAAGTGTAAACAACACTAAAATTTAAAGATTTTTTTTATGCACAGATGGAATCCCTTTTCTCTGTATTTAAGGATCACATGGCTGTATGCTCAGACAACGTTACAGACGTGTCGGTCTCCAGTTCCCAGGGCGAGAAAGCCGAGGGACCCAGCGCTGTGAAGACCTTCATATGTCAGTCAACAATAATCCCAGCCAGCAGGCAGGGATTCCACTCTGCGCTCTCTTCTCAGTCCATTAACCTGGCTGACACCTTTCTTGGTAAGTGAACATCGGATCGCTCACTGGGAGAGATGACTTCAACTACATTTGTTGTTCTGTTTTTCTTCAACCATGTTTTTGCTTTAAAAGTCAACAGAAAGGCCGTCAAATATAGGTTCATTTAAAGACTAAAGCTTATTGAAAACTCGGTGACTGGACATGCAGGGTCGTTGGGGGAGCTGGTGCCTACCTCCTACAGTTATTTGGTGAGAGTTAGGTTATACTCTGGACAGGCTGCCAGTACATCACAGGGCAACACATAGAAACAACCAAGGTCATAACTAAGAGCTATGTAGTTTAACCAGTTACCCCGGCAGTCATGTTTTTGGACTGTGTGGAAAAATCCTAGTTCCCAGAAAGAACCCATACATGCTTGGGGACAACATTCAATTCAATTTTATTTATATTGCGCCAATTCACAGCAAATATCATCTCAAGGCACTTTACAAAGTCAAATTCAATCAAATCATCTAGACAGATGGGTCAAAATGTTTCCTATCTAAGGAAACCTAGTAGATTGCATCAAGTCTTGACAAGCAGCATTCACTCGTCCTGAAGGAGCGTAGAGCCACAGGGACAGTCCTCTGCATTGTTGATGGCTTTGCAGCAATCCCTCATACTGATCACTGCAAAAACGGAACTAAAAATAAGTAAAATGTTCTTTTAAAATGAGTGTATTTGTCCTTGATTTGAGCACATAAATAAGATGATTTGCCAATGGAATAAGATTTTTCCACTTAAAATAGGAACAATTCATCTCCATCTTATTTTAAGTGCAGGGTATCTAATTATCTTATTTTAGGGGTCAAAATACTCATTACATTGGCAGATCATCTTATTTACCTGTTCAAATCAAGGACAAATACACTAACTTTAAGAACATTTGACTTATTTTTAGATCCGTTTTTGCAGTGATGCAAGCATGAAGCGACAGTGGAGAGGAAAACTCCCCTTTAACAGGGAGGAAAACCTCTAGCAGAACCAGGTTCACTGTGAACAGTCATCTGCCTTGACCAACTGGGGGTTTGAGAAGACAGAGCAGAGAGACAAAAAGCACAGAAGCACACATTAATCCAGGAATCTTTTCTATGTTATATGGTAATAGCGGATGATCTGTCTCTCCTGGATGATGTCACATCTAACAGAACGCCAGACCAGGCGCACCCACTATGAACAAAAAAATGACAGAGCAAAAAGTTTAAAGTTTAAAGTTTAAACAACAACAACAAACAATGCAAATTGGAGAGCAGTTGGAAAACTCAGCAGAGTGAGAAAAATAGATCTTGATGTCCTCCAGCAGCCTAACCCTAAAAAGGAAACGGAAAGTTTTAAGCCTAGTCTTGAAAGTAGACAGGGTGTCTGCCTCATGCAAGAAAGGCTCCTTTAGACCTTTAGACTCCTGACCTTGTTCCTGCAGGGCAACGGTGCTAACCATCGCTCCATTGTGAAGCTCTGGATACATAAATACGGTTCATTTTATGCTGTTTTCTTCAGGTGCAACTGTAGATGATAATCTTGATGGAATACAAGCAAGGCCGGCTTTGTTTCCTAAGAAGTCTAAAAAAGTGCCTGATGTCAATTTCTTCTACAGGTATTTTTTTTATCACATAATTTAGTTTTAGCAAAGAAAACAAAGTTAGACATGGACATTGTTTACCTTTTGCATCCCACATTTCTATTTTTGTTTTTCTATTTATTTCTTCTGTTTTTGTCAAAGATCTTTAGAGGGAACTTCGTCTTGTGAGTCCGGTCGGAGTACAGTGGTGACCCTACGCTGTAATCCCGAAATGAGCACTAAAGGAGTGGTGTCAGTTCCCAGGTGTTGCATTTCTCTGCTGCTGCATTTTAGGCGCCAACTATGTATTTAGCTTTCTCATCGCTGTTAAGGTTACAAACGTTAGTGCTGTTGTTATGTTGTTGACAATAAAGTAATACAGTCTTCTTTTGGCTATTCTAGTGAGTGTCCTGAGGGAACGTGCGACGGCTGCACCTTTCATTTCTTTTGGGAGAGCTCAGGGGCTTGTCCTACCTGCACTGAGAGAGACTACCATCTGATAGAGGGAGTCTGCAAAGGAGGACATCAGGTACATTTGCGCGTTTGGCAAATAGCATCAATTAGTCAAGATCTTTTCTTTTGACTCTTTGGTCCGACTTTAAGCTTTAAAACAATAAAGGATCTGAGTCAAAATCAGGAAACCCACAGTTCTGATTCTGGTCGGTTCCTTTCATGGTTCTGTCCAATTAGTTTTTATTTTGGTGTGTGTGTATATGTCTGTGTGTATATATAGATATATGTGTGATCTTCCTCAGGACATGCTGTATGTGTGGACCGAACCGAAGCTGTGTATAGGGGGCGTAACCTTGCCTGAAAAGAAAACTGTGCCATGTGAGGGTATGGAGTTCTGGACTCGGCTTGGCGCGGGCATGGGCATTTTTACTGCAGTGTTGCTCGTCTGCCTTACCTGCTACTTTTGGAAGAAGAATAAACGGTACCTCTCAACACCGCACCATCTTTTCTCTTTTGCGTTCTGCATTCCCACCCCCCACCCCCCAAGATTCCTTTATATTCCAGTATTTTCATCCATGCTGCCCTGTTTTTCCTCTTCCTAAGGCTTTTTGTCATTCACCGTCGTTGTTGTTCCCTCCTGTTTGGTTTATTTAGCTTAACGTCACTTAGCACTTACCCCTTTTCTTAGATTTTCTCCTTTCTTCTTCATCTGTTTTTAGATTTTCTTGTAGTTTTCAGTTTCTGTTATCTGTTTCTTCTTTCCTATTACCTTTTTTTTCTTATTGTTTTTAACTTTACTTTTCGTCTTTTCCTTTTTTTGTCTACCATCCCTTTTGGATTTTTTTTGTCCTTTTTGATCTTTTTACCTTTTCCCATCCCTTTTCTCAATTTTTTGTTTCCTATTATTTAAATTTTTTCCCATATTTTTATATTTTATTTTCTCTTTCCTTTCTTTATGTGCTTTTATTGATTCCTTCCTTTATTTTTCCATTTCTCCTTCCTTCCTTCCTTCCTTCCTTCCTTCCTTCCTTCCTTCCTTCCTTCCTTCCTTCCTTCCTTCCTTCCTTCCTTCCTTCCTTCCTTCCTTCCTTCCTTCCTTCCTTCCTTCCGTTTCCTTTCATTATGCCTTTATGCTTTAAATTCATTTGCCATTTTCTTGTTTCCTTTTTCCTTTTCCCCTTCCTCTCATTTCTTCTCTCTTGTCTTCTTGCTCTCATTTCCTAGATCCTCTTCTTTTCTCTTTTAATTTCCTACCATTTTACCATTATTTTCTCATTTCCTTTGCTTTCTTCTCCTTTTAGTTGGCTTATTTTTTTCCTTCTTTCTTTCCTTTGTTTTTACATTTGCATTTCCTCGTTTTTCTCTTTTAGTGTCCTTTTCTGCTTCCTTTTTTTTCTTGCTTCATTTTCCCTTTCTTGTCACGTCAGTTGTCCATGTCTTCAACTAGACCCATTTGCCTTTCTGCTATCGATTCACCTTCTCGTCTCTTTGCAAGGCTGGAGTACAAGTATTCCCGGCTGGTTATGTCTGCCAATAAGGACTGTGAAATGCCGGTGGCTGACAGCTGTGCTGTGATGGAGGGAGAGAACGAGGGAGACATGGAGGATGAAGTTGTATACACCAAACCTTCGCTGCTTGGCAAACTCAAAGCCATAGCGTCCAAGGTGAGAGTCGTAGCACCATCACAGAAAGAGATGTCTGACTGTGATAAAAGCTTTCAGACAGCTGCAGAATAAACACCTTTGCTTCTGCTTTCAGGGAAATGGGGAGCGTTATGAAAATGTGCAGCTGAACTCGTCCCACTCGAAAGCATTGGTGTGGAGTTAGAGCTGTGTGAGCAGGAGCTGGAAGGAGAAAAAAAACACTCTCCACCGGGTGATCCACTTTACAAACTGTCCCTGTTATGAGCTTTGGTACCTGCAGTACCGCCTGTGTGTACAAATACATCCAAATATGCGTTCTGCATATAAAGCCAGGTTCAAAGAAGTCACGCTAACATGGTGGCCTTAAACCTTGGTACAACAGAGCCATAGTACTGTGACACAGGAGTGTACGACACTTCTAACATTTTCTGGCTCAATCTTTTGTTGGAAAATGTTCTTAGAGAGCTCAGGGTAATACAAGGTAACGTGTGAGTTCTTGTTAAGTTTGGTGTAAATGTATTTAATTCTGTATCATGTTCTTTTTTTTTTTTTCTTTGGTTGTGGAGATACTGATGTCAAGACACACAATGACTGTTGGCGTCTTTCCATATCCCATAGATCAACTATCAGATTGGTTTGTTTTTGCCTATAATAATGGTTTTGTCATTTGTTTGTTTGATTCTTTCGCTTTGTTGAAGTCATTGTAGTGAGGAAATAAGACGGAGGACTGAAAATGAACATGCTATATTAAGCTGTTGAGATTGTGCTTCAAATAAATGACATATTTATGTATAAATTGACTCTGTGTGATTAAATTGTCAAGTTTAAAAGTCGTTTTAAGAAATCAGCTGCTGAAATGGCTATCAGGCGACTTTGGTTGTGTGCGTGCGTGCGTTTGTGTGTGTGTTTTGACCTCATAACGATTCAGCTGTGAAGTCACACTGGTGAGCAATTTGCACCAAATGAAAAGATCAATATTACATTTAAAATGCGGTAGGCCTTACTTTAGAGTAAAAATAACTGTGACATACTAATCCATCACGGGTCTAGTATGGAAAGAAAATTCTAATTTAATTTAAACTTGGTTGCTGCTCCACAGAAAAAAAAAACATGTAAATAAGTGTTTACACAGAAGATTTTATTCTGGTTAAAGAATAAATGCAGCATAAAACGTCCAGAAAATGTAAAAAGGGCCATACATTACTGTCAAAATCTGAGATTTATATATAGTGTTTAAATGGATACATAACCTTATTTCTCTGCCTGACATTAGGTGAGACTAATACGTTTTGTGGTCAGTTAGGATTACCAAAATCTAATTGCTAAATGCCACAATGAGGAGAGAACATTTTAGAGAACTTTTATTAAATTTAAAGCCTTACATTCCTTTAAATTTTTGCAGAATTATCTTTCAAACTGTTTTGGGCATCCCTCCACAAGCCTCTAAATTATTTACAAGAATTTAGAGCCAATCCTCCTGACAAATCTGGTGTACCTGAGTCAGGTTTGTAGAACCACCTCTTCAGCCATGCCTGCGAATGCTGTGTGAGACTGAGATCAGGGCTTTGTCATGACTGCTCTTAAGAACTTTGTGGTTCTTAAGCAACTTCTGTATTATTGGGGTCATTGTCCATTAGGAAGACCCATTTGCGCTCAAGACTGAACTTCCTGGCTTACTCTTATTATATAGTTGGGATTTTGCTCCCAGGCTTACAAGCGTTCCCCTTTTTCTTCAAGATTTTACAAGGGTCATTACACTCAAGCTCTTATATTTTAGTCTCATCAAACCACTGAAGATGTCACCAAAAACTACTATTTTGTTTCTTAATGTGTTTGCAAAGTATAATATGCTTTTTTATGTTGCTTTTTGGAATATTGGCCTTTGAGTGGCTCCTTTAGCTAGTATCCTCAGGGTCTCTTTTGCTTTTGACCTGGAGTTAATTCATACATTTCACACCGAAAACACATTTATCTCGGAGACAAATAACCTCTTTCTTTACTGAATGGTATGATGTGTCTGTGTTTACCACCCTTTATGCCTCTGAAGGCCTATTTGGAAATTTAACTCAAGGATGAGCTGAATTTGTGGAGGTCCACAGCTCTCTTCCCCATCTTTGTGATGCTTTTTGATTTTTTTTCCATGATGTCACGAGAGACAACAGATAGTTAATGGTCTTGGCTCAAAATAAGTCCACACATCTGCCTCCATTTAATTTCTACAAGGGATTAACAATCATTTTTCTTTAATTTGAATTGTATTAAAAGAAAATTACAAAGCCATGACATAGTCATCCATGATCTGCCAATATGTTTTACTGCAAATTATGTAGCACTTTTTCTTCCATTATTTGAAAATTCATAAACAGACCCGGACCGGCACCTAAACTGGCAGGCTGTGCTAGGAGAACGTTAATCAAAGAGCAAGTAAAATGTCCACAGTAACTCTGGAAGAGCTACCAAGGAACCATACAGCTCAGGTGGCAAAGAAAAGAAAAGACATTAAAAGAATAAAAAAGGAAGTCCTGTTTGAAGTGAGAACCATAAAACGAAACCTGCAAACATGTGGGAGATCCCCGGCATATAATAGGACAACTACTAATCATGCCCTCTACGGCTCAGGGCTTTCTGGGAGAGCAGCAAGACTGTTAAATTGTTGACTGAAAGCCTGAAAGCATCCCATCTGCCACACGCTATGTGTGGCAAAACGTGTGGAAGAAGATGCACCGGTCTGATCACACCAGAATTGAACTTTTTCACCTTTGTGTAAAATTCTGTGTGGCAAAAAAAACAACAACACTGACTCTTTGAACAACCCATCCTCACCATGAAACAAACATTTTGTTCAAAGCAAATGGTTGTGGCCATGCTTTTCTGCTGCAGGAACAGGGAAACCGGTTAGAGGAGGAGCTGAGAAGATGGACAGAGCTAAATTGGGGTGGAAAACGTTATGGTCCTTCAGGTTTATCACATAAGATCCAAATAATGATACACTGGAGTTTGTTGTTGTGACGAAACGTGTAAAAATTTGAGAGGGAGAGTTTTGAAAGGCACTGCATGTGCCGCCTGTGTTTTTATAATGCAACTGGGACCTGTAAAAACGCATGCACGTTGCAGGGATCTGAGCCGACCACCAGAGGGGGATCATTGCGAAGGTAAAAGGACAGACTCCTCACCCTGCTCTCTTCATGGGAACTTTAAAAATCATGATGTAACCCTAAGAGATTAATATGGAAAGGGCTATAATTAAACTAACATAAAAAAATAAACTAACTCAACATCCTGCACTTGCTTTTTTTTTAAAATTCCCTTTCTAATGTTGAAAAAGTCACAGATTCTTCAAAAACTCAACGGAAGGAAATTAAAACCTTCCTTGTCTTTTATCTTCTGTTCCTCTTCTTTTTTTACCACTGTCACCCTTTCTTTAGAAGAAGGCTGGTATTCAACACTATCACGCATTGTCCTAAAGCAGGGAGCTCTCCAATAGAGGGTTTAATTGGAGTGCCATTACTTGAGGGAACAGATGAGGCAGAGTGTTAGAGCCATCTTTAAACGTTTTCCAACAAACACTGTGAATAGATGTGTGTCTGTGTGTGTAGGTGATGGTGCCTCTGATGAGCCCAATCTACCTACTATTTCATTTTTTTCCCCCTTCGGCATTCAGATGGTGGCTGACCGTGCACACGGGCCCGCTTTTCCGTACCCGGCAGAGGGAGGGATGAAGAAACAACAGCAGATGTTTGCTTCATGGTCTTTATTATGATGTCAACACAGCCTCTTTATTGCACATTTCATAAACGCAGGAGCTATTGCTTTGTGACCAGCCAGTTCCAGAGTTCAGATCGGCATCCGCTTCATTTTGTCTCCTGAGATCCCTTCTTGTTTCAAAGCCCAGAGGCCAGGGACACATTCTGTTATATAGAAGGGGGCTACAGCATGGAGACCTTTGTAAAAGCACATGACGGTTGGCAAAGCCTGAATAGAGGAACAGTGTCCTTAATAGATGGCCGCTTGAAAAGGATATTCATGAGGAAAACCAATTAAAGAAGTTTCCAGATTCATTTATTGGGGAGATGAGATGATCATTTCCGTGAGATAATGAGCATTAAAGCGATGCTGCTTCTTTACATCTGAGTTTTCAATTTCATTTCCACTCCATTCATTTCCCCAAATCCTTTGTCGGACATGCCTCCATCCCCTTTTCTAACCTCGTCGAAGCAGCCTCCGTGGCATGTGCTCCAGGAGAGCGCTCCAGTTCAAGTGTGAGCCACCAGTCTGTCGCTCTGGCTTTGGTGGTCTTGGCTGAGACCGAATCAGTCACAAGTTTCACACACCGAGTGGAGATGGGGTGCACAAAAGGTGGTGAGGGAAAGGTTGAAGGGTGAGGTGGACTGTGAGAGAGCGGGTCAGAGAAGAGTGTGAGACTGTTGTCTCGGACTGGTCTCGGGACTAAATGAGTGGAGAATCAGGGTTAAGTGTTCTGTTTGTGTGCCTATTAAAAGCCGTGAGTACAGGGCCTTACAGAGCCCGATCTCATCGGTCCTTGCCAACTTGGATCCGAACCATTGATTTTGTTTTCTCATCTCTCTCTTTCTGTTCCTCTTTGCTCAGCCACTCCTCACCCCCTCTCTTCATGCTGACAACTAAGACATTCCAGCATCGGATGCGTTAGTTGTGGTTGTCCATAACAACCTGTCATGCGGCGTGTATCTTGTGGGAGCAGGACCACAGAGTGAATGGGTAAACCTTCTTCTAACAAACACTGTGAATCTCTGAGATGCTTTGAGCTTCCATAGAGGCGCTGCTGACTTCTGGGCTGTGGGAGTGCTTTACATAATCCAGCAGCAGCAGCAGCAGCAGTAGCAGCATCCCTCTTCTCTGCCACATCGCTCTCTCCTGCTGCTCTCTGCACCTAACAAACACACCCCAATGTAGGTCGCCTCCTCCTGACACATCCTTTGAAATTTCTTTTCCATCTATCATTCAGTGTAGTAATCTCAGGAGGCTGTGCAAACACGCTGACCAGTCAAAAGATGGAATCCCTAAAAGTTCTGCCCACGTCTGCGTTGTCATTTTTGTTTGTTGTTGACGAAAACGGCTCTGAAAAAGTGATTCTGATCATATTTTGTTGAAAACATCAAATGTAACAGTCACACTTTATTTTAGACAGCATATTATATGTAAACATTAAGATCGGTTTAGTAATAAATTACCACTATCTCTAAATTCAACAAATATTTGCAGGAAAGCCAAACGATTGAAATAAAAATTTTAATAAATTACTCCACTGCCTTTAGTTATTCAAACTTCCTCCTAAGAACTTAACATGTTTTTTTTATTGAATTTATTTAGCAATCTTATCAATCACATTCAACAGAGAGCCTGCAGTCTTTTTTTGCCACGTTTGCATCTGTATGAATGACCTAATCCTTTTTTTCATTTTATGTTATGCATATCTGTTCTACTCTAACATCCTTTGTTAGCAGGGATCAGCCAGCAGCTGACAAAATGTGCTCTGCTTCGTCTCCTGAGCCTCCGTGGGACTGCCAAAGCCAGCTGCTCCACTGTGCTTCCCAACGTAAACACATTTTAACACGAGCTTGTAAACTGCACACTTCAACAAGTCAAATACTCACTGAATTCCTCCCAGTGATGTAGCCTGTTTCCCCATCCCCTCCCTTCTTTACCTGGATCTGCTGAGGTGGTGGAGGGGATAGATAATACCCGGAAGTGGATATGTTTTAAAAAATACTCCTGTCTTTCTTTACGTCAACCTGGAGGAAGCCAGTTTAAGTTTGCGATTTGTCAAGAGTCACTCGTCCACTACTTTAGGTAAACAATAAATGGCACTGGGCTTCACATGAAATAAATCTGCTGCCTTAGTGGCATGGTCTTCATACTGAGGCCACTTATTTACATTTACCAAACGAAGACTTGGAGCTGGTAGAGTAAAACTGATCTCTAACAACATCAACCTATCAAACACACATTAAGGCACATAGCCATATTCAAAATATCACCACAGACGTTATCTATGGGGCATGGATCATAAGCTACTACTCCCCTATAAGTGGAAAAATTCAACGTGTATTCAGCAAAACATACCATTTACCTTTATTGATATATATATATTTTTGCAGTTTAAGAACACAACGTTCCTTCAGTGGTTTGCAAAAGTATTCTTGTGATTTTATAAACTAAATGTATTTTACTGGGATTTTACGTAATAGAGCAACAATCAGAAGAACATTATTGGGAAGTGGAAGGAAAAATGTGGGTTTAAAAATGTTTTTTTTTTTTTTTTTTTTTAATACAAATCTGAAAACTGTGGCATGCATGTACATCCGGTCCTCTTAAAATGCTACCAGTGAAAATTCAGTGTTGTCAGTCAGTCAGTGGAGACCATTTATGTGTAATTCAGTGTCAGTATAAATACGGGTGTTCTTTTTCAGGAGCATCTTTAGATATTTGTTAGAGAACATTAGTGAACAAACAGCATCTTAAAGAGCAAGGAACACACCAGACAGGGGAGGGGTGAAGGTATCGAACAATGTCCCAAAGTTTGGAAAACTAACAGAGCATTGTTTAATCCTTGCACCTTAAGTGACCAACCCTGGATGAGTAATACCTCAGGTAGGTGAATCAGATGAACTGATGAACCATTACTCGTGCACGTATCTTATCCAGCCCTTATCGAAGCATGACAAGAAGAAAACCAATTGTCGATAGAAAGCCACAAAAAGTCCTATTTACCACCAGACATCCAGGAAACAGTAAATATGTGCATGAAGTATGCTCCTGGTCAAACAAGACCGACATCAAACTTCTGGCCTACACGCCGCACTCTATTTGTGGTGAAAAACTAACACCATCCACACCACACTGTGCAAACAAGCCGCACACTGAAATAAGGTGGTGGCTTCATTATGCTGTGGGAAAGCTTTCCTTCAGCGGGGACAGGGAAGCTAGTCAAGATAATGGGACAATGAATAAGTAATGTCCGGGGCAATCGTGAAGAACAACCTGTTAGAGGCAGCAAAAGACTTCAGGTTGAGTTTGAGCTTCAACTTCCAGCAGATACCGACACTAGACATGCGGCTGGTTCTACATTGGAATGGTTCTGATCAAATCCTATTCACATGATCCAGGTAAAGTCCAAACCTCAAATAAAATTGAAAATCCATCAAGACTTGATAATTGCAGTTCAAAGAGGGTAATCATCCAATCTGACTGAACTGGATCTGCATCGAAAAGAATAATGGCTAATAATTTCACTTTTCAGATGAGCAGAGCCAGTAGACACGTTTACCAAAAGAACCTGGAGCTTTAATTACAGCTAAACGTGGTTTTGCAAAGTATTGACTCTGCATCGCTAAATACAAATGCATGCCCCACTTCTTATCAAAGGTTTTTACTTGTACAAAATGTTAACGTCTAGTATTTTTCTTGCATTGAAAATCATTCGTTTTCTTGCTCTATCCAATAAAATCCAACCAAAACACACTGAAGTCAGTGGTTGTAACATGACAAACTGTGAAAAAGTTCAAGGGGTCTGAATTCTTTTGCAAGGCACTTTAATTACTGGGTGAAAAACTGATTTATTGTTGTTCTTTTGGGGCTTAAATAAAGTGTTAACTGTACGGTCTTGTCAGCGCAGATATTCGTTATTATTAGTAATACATCGCAGCAGTCTATAAAAGACATGGCAGTTTACGAGTGGGAGTGTAAAAGCGATGCTTTGCTGAACACACGTCTGGAATTATGGCCATTTAGATAAAGGGATCCCATAATTAGAAAATAAGAACATTTGTATCAAAAGTAAAACATGTTTTTCTGCCAAAAACAGCCACAGAAGTTTTTTTTTCTTTTACAAAGATCCAGAACACAACAAACATCTATTAAGATGCAATATGATATACTCTCAAACAGAAATATATCACTAAATTAGATGGATCTCTCCTTTCTTCATTCTTCACTCCCTCGCTTTTACAATTTCTCATCTGGCTGTTCTAGTTTGTCCAGTTTTAGCTTTTTTTTTTAATCCACATTCATTCTAGTGTCACAAGACCTTTAACATTGTGCTGTTTGAACCATCAGTAGAATAATATACAAATGTACAGATCCACATTAGAAATGCATACACAGTTAGTTATTACAATGAAGTACTACAAAAAGCATGAGAATCAAAAGTCTTGTAGGTATTGCAGTGAGGCAAGCAGAGCCACAAATGTGCATCCAGATGGAAGGACTCCGTCCCCCTACCATGTTTAAGCTCATGTCTATTTACATTGAAACAAAGCTATCAAAAACAAAGGTTCCAAAAAATTCCTCCTAAAAACATTTTTTTTGTTCTTTTGTTTCTCTACGTACAATGTTGATTCCATGTATATACATCCCTAGAAAATAATTTAATTATAGTTACACACTTTCTACATTTGTAAAACAATACAGTTCTAGTCCACAAGGAAGGCGTTTGCTTGGATTCGGTGTGTTTGTGTGTGTGTGTGTGTGTTTGTTTGCTTGTGTGTTTATGTAAAAGAGTGTTTGTGTGTAAAAGGGGGGTATAGAACAGAGCTGGGATGAGAAATATTCGTCATTTGGCTAACAGTCGCTGGGGCGGGTTTGAAGAGCGGACCGGATGTCGTCACAGAGAGGAAGTGGTCGAATCAACTACTTCTCTCCCATTGCACACTGTTGGGACGAAGTGGGCGCTGACAGAAGCTAGGAACAAGAGGATACAGGATGATTAAAACATGAAGATTGATCATTAGCAAGTAAAGAGAAATATTTTTTTCTGGATAGGAACCAAATCCTGAAATAATAATAAATAATAATAATCATCTTTATTGTCATTTTTGCAACAAAAATCATTGGCAAAAAAACAAACAATTTCACTGGATAGGAACCAAATCCTAAAAATCATTGGCAAAAAACAAACAAACAAACAAACAAAAACAAAGAAGAAAAATAAGTGAATCATTAATACCTTGTTTTTTCCATGACCCTCTCCATACTCCTATTTTGATCTGTTGGATTCCATTTCTCTGCCTTTCCACCTAATTTCAAGCATTATTATTTTATATTTCAGTGATTTAAAAAAAAGGAACCACAACTACACATCATGGTTAACTTTTTGATTCAAACCCAAATACATATGATATTCATGTGACTGTAGTCCTTTTCATTATTATAGAATTTTCTGGAAAACTGGCCTGGATGCTGTTTTTTTTTTACAGCCTCATGCTACTGCTCAACATTTCTCCTGACTTATTCATTCCTTACTGGACAAGATCTTCATAAAGATCTTTGCCTTACAAAAAAATTTTACATTCAAACTAGAGATTTTGCTATCACAACTTTTGCGTTGGCAATTTTGAAATTTTATTTTCAGCAGGTTTCAGCTGCTCTCATGACTGCCTTCTCATAGGTTTCTCATTTATGCTCTTGTTCTTGGATATTACTGAAAAATAGACATGGGAATGAAAAAAAAAGAAGTTCAATGGGCTTCAAACCTGAACACAATAGTCTGTATGCCACAAGTAGTAGTGACGTACTTCCGTTTAAATTTAAGACATGTCGATCACTTCCAGTTGCCACCTGCTCCCTATTGTTTTGGCTGGTAGCTGTTAGATCATGAAAAAAAGACTCAAAAGTTAAACCACCTGTGAACTACTGGTACTACAGCTGAGTTCTCTTGTGTGCCCAGTGACTAGTATGTACCATACAGTACTTAGTCTAAACTCACAGCTCTCACTCACTAATACTGTGTGTCACACAGAGTATGAAATCATTTAACACAACTTGTCCACAAGTTTTATACAAAAAAATCCTTGATATTTATATTGCAGTTTATATCAAATAGACAAAATACAACCCGTATAACCCGAGCATCTAGTGGCTCAGACCAGATAAATCATTCCAAACACGTGCTACACATTAATCCATAAATGCATATTCTACATCCATCTAACAGGGAGAGGCTCGTCTGAATAATAGAAACAGTATTTTCTACGTAAACAAGACACAGTTCCAACACTAAGCAGCTGAATGAAAACAGTAAAAAGACGCCAAAGACGCATACCTGGAAAAACAAATGCCAACCTCAGCGCAATACAATCTAAACCAGACAAGCAGTGATTTAATTTAAAGCCCAAACTCTTCTCTTTCCAATGATATGAGTATCACCGCTCTACATGAAAGATTCACTGAACAAGCAGCCGGAGCAGAAGAAAAAAAAACAACAAAGTCTTATTTCATGAAGCCATAAAAGACAGTCTTACCTTTTGCTGTTTTGTGTTAATATTGCGTGTTACCCCCAAATTCCACATCCTCAGTGACTGCTCCGTTCACGTACGTGCAAGTCCGTCTGACGGAGAAACTACGTTGTTTTTTTTAATCAATGAAATCGGTCCCACATTCCCGTGACTTCTCCGAACGTTACCATCAGTGGACAAGCTCTCCGTCGTTCACCGTCAAAATACGGAGCAAGCCTATTCTCTGCCAATCGGACTCCAGCCAGGCCAAGCTCCACAATTGCAATCGCATCAAACAGGAAAAAGAACGCTAACAATAATCGGTTTGTCAAAGTTAAATAGGCTAATGAGAGATTGGTAACAACAAATTAAACCATCTTTTTGAAATGTTCCCAAAAAAGCTGACTGTTTAATTTAAATGTTGGATGCAAACTACAGTTTTTTTCACCGACCAAGGAAGCAAACTCACCCATACTTGATGGAAGTAAAAATACACTGAATCGATGTATAATCACTAATAGAGAACTTTTCGGACACTGTTAAAACGATGAACGACTAGTTTGTTTTGTGTTCTGGGTCCTTTATAGACCCTTTTTTATTGAGTGAACTCGTCCCTCTTGCCCATGCTCTCTAGCTCCAAGGAACTCAGAGCGGAGCAAGACGCAGTAACATCGGATGTAGCAGGCATTGCTTTCCATGGACTCACGGAGGCGGTCTGGAACGGAGCAAACAAGTACAGGAGCGGAGGATGTGGAATCTGGGGGTTAGAGTAAATATTTCCATTTGCCTCCTCTAATCCAATTTTTGAGTGTTACGCAGACATGGCTCCTGACTTTTTTCATCTTTTTTTGTCTCCTTGATACTGTTTAGAAAACTGCTATGAAGTATTAATGCCTGCGAACCGGGAAACAATTAATGTGCCAAAAAATGTGGAAGTGCCAGAACGGAGGCCTCTGGCATATTGGATGTTTAAAAAGAAAATGTTGCAAAATGTTGATTTGTGCGTTTAAACTCATACAATTTCTCATTGATGCTGTTTTTTTCTTGTCTCTTAATCTATCCGTAGCTTTTTTCACCTTTTTAAAAGAATTCCTCAGACTTTTGGCATTGACTTTACAATGGGCCATGTTGTTTTATCCTTTCCTGTTTGATCAGCTGCACTTCATCCTGTGCATTCTGTCTGTAGTGTGTGACGGACTGATTGACAATGAAACTAGGACAAACACCCACAGGAGAAAAAAAAGTCAACTGCTTGTGAGACCAGAGCCAATCAATTTAAGCGCCAATTCCATCCTCAGGTACAGCAGGTCAGCAAACAGCACCACCTCTTCTCTCCTCTCTGACAACCTGGACATCAGCTCAATTTATTCACTGCTGTCGCATGAGAAAACTCAGCCACTTGCTTCTTTTGTGGTAAAAATGACAGTAAAAATATTTGCAAATATTCTATTCTAATTGCCATATCACAGTTGCTAACTTGATACTTCCCATGTATTAGGAAGGGTGAGAAGAGAATATGCATAATAAACAGATGGATAAAGGTAAATATGATAGGAATCTTCAAAAAGGGCTAAGAAACAGTTGTCAGACTCCACAGGTTTTGGTTAGAATGACAAATGTTAATTGAAACAACAAAAGGACTTTTAAAAAAAGAACAAGGTATTTGAAGTCTATTTAGAGTTGGTAACAAAAAGGACATAGGCAAGAAATGATGCCAATAAATAGCAAATTCTTTCTTCAAAGATCACAGAGTCGGTCAAGACTCAAACTCTGCACATAGAATAGCACCTCTTTGTGCAAAAAAGACTATTTAAGGCTATTTCTCTTGCTCAATAGGCATGACTTTCCCAGACCTTGGACTGGATGAATTGGGTTTGAACTGTTGGCTGAATTAGTAACATGCAAAGTTAATGTCCAAACCATACCTATGTGCTCTATTCATAATGTAAAAACCCCCACAAAAAAGGATCTAATTATGTAAAATAGAATACACTTCAAAGGGTAGTTAGCCCTGCTGTTTTACAAGAAACGTCACTGTTAACTGGAAATTGCATTAAATCAAAATATGAGACCATCGTTTTGAGACAGTTTAATGTGACGGACAGGCAGGGAACCCAATAGTTGAACCAAACATGGGCGTTGCATTTAAAAAGGTTAATTATCAGGAAGCAAGTGCAGACAGGAAACCTCAAGATGGACATTGACGGGTTCAGATGGCAGGATTATAATTCAGATTTTTGCCCCAATCTTCCCCGTCTGACATGCCCCAATTATCGGGATCACTCTTATGATAATCTTAAGAGATATTGCTGCTGTGTGTGGTGTGTTAAGAGTGATGTAGTCTGCTCTGAAAGACATCGGGACCGCTCCGAACTCAAATTCAACATGTTGGATTGTATTGGCCTGAAATCCTAGTGTGTGTGGTGTTCCATGGGGACAAATGAGCTGTTAAATATGACATGTAGCCAATCAGAAAGTGAGAAAGGAAACCTGGAACCCCCCCCCCCCCCCAGTTTCCCCCCACCTCCACCCTGACATGGAGGTGAGTGAAAAAACTCACCTCTATATCATAGTGCAGCAAACGTAAAACCCGTTTAACAATTGCCTTTTCTTTTTGTAATGTTATTTTCTGTTAAAATTAGTCCGCAAACTATTGCCATTATTCTTCCTCGTCTTCCATGTTTACTTACTCTGAACTCGTGTTTAATCTTGAGAGGTTTTCCTGAGTGTGTTGTGGTGTGAGTTGTGCTTGCCGTTTGACCGGACACCACACATTGTACGAGCAAACCTGTTATATCTCTATTTTTTTTTATTTTTACGTGTGGTGTCGCTCAGGCTTTGAAAATCAGGCAACAATTTTAAAATCTTGCCGTGTGAACCAGGCATAAGGCTTTCAATAACTTGGCACTGATTTGCTGTCAGCGGTGAACTTAAAAAGAGCCTGAAGCAGGTGTGTGGAATGAGGTTGATTGCAGGCTCACAGGTGCAACGCATGAGGCTTAATTATCACTGAATATGGGAGGAAAGGCAGGAATGGAGACAGCAGTCAGCCCAGATCATGACACAGACATTTGGTTTTCATCTGTTAAGGTTTCTAACAAAACCTATTCAATGATTTGTTTGATTCCCAATATTACAAATCACTTTTTAAATGTTGTATGATATTTTCCATTTATTTGCCATTATCACCAATAAAATATGGGAAAGGGAGGCTAACCAATCAGAAACTTGGTTCACATGGAGAATATAGTTTTTGAAAAAAAAAATAGGATGTGATTACTTGAATGAAGTTGGGTCACATGCAGTTATTTTGATCAACTAGTTTGTTTTTAAGATTTGAGGAACCCAACTGCAGTAGTTTATTTTTGGCCAATATATAATTTAAATCGATCAAGAACTCAGTTTCCCCCGTTGTTGTTTTTTTCTTTCACATGAAGTTGTTTTTTTTTTGCATGAAATGGTTTTGCCGTGTGGCAGGCGTGGAGGTTAGGGAAGTCAGTAAAAAATTCTTAGCTCAATCACTCAGTTGTAAAACACCCATATTGTGATTGGGAATCGTCTTGTTGAAGCAAGAAAGACACACAGACCAACATTTCTGCCTTCACATTTCTGCACCCAACCCCTGCCACGTTCAATATGCAACCTCATACCGTGACAAACAAGATCTTTCAAACAAATCGAGTTAGCTTCAAATGTATTTTATACATAAAATAAGCTGTAAGCCACGCTCATGGGCCATGGGTATTTTTGCACTTACAGTCCCCACAGTGCAAACTTATTGGCTAATATTTGAAAAAATTAAAAATAAAAGTACGTTCACAAGCTGTGAAGAAGCCAAATACTTTGTGTAGCCATCAACAAGTTCTTGGCATAATTGTGGCTGAACATTTTAACATTCTTCTCATCAGAAATCTTAGATCTAATTTAAAAGATCTGGGGTTTCAATAGATCTGCCTTTTAAGTATCGACCAGACTTGTTCAAAAATTGAGGTCAGGGCCATGTCAGAAGCTTAATGTTTGCCTATTTTATCCATTTCAGAATAACTTCTGATGTGTTTTTGGGATCATTGTCTGTGAACTAGACCCTCAGTATAATGCTGCCTCTATCACGACAGACAGTTGTCACCTGTGCTCTTTGGTTTTAAAGCCTTCCCTTCACTCCCTCCGCCACATTTCTAGTCATTTTGACCAAACAACTAAATCTTTGTCTCCCCTGACTATAAAGCATTTCCCCACATGAAATTTAACAAAAAAAATATATAATTTTCGTCCTATGTTATTGTATTTTTGCACTATATAAGGAAGTGGTTACCAAGTGGTTAGAGAGCTGGGCATTTGTTTCTTGGAAAGGCCCCAGAGGTTGTGGGTTCAATTCTCAGTCTGAAACTCTGGGTGCCTGGACCACAGATGCAGAGAGTAATTTCCCCTCTGTGGGAATATAATGGAAATATTTATTTATTTTATGAAATAAAATATAGGAAATGGTGACAAATCTGTTTTAATTTACATTTAACATTAGGTTTCACTATTTTGATCAAGAGCATTGGTTATAAACACATAACTTTAATTAAACATAAGATTCCAGCAATTCAGGATTAAGCACAAGGAATCGTGGTAACCACCAAATGCCAAACAAGCCCATCTGTCAGAGAAAACATGCCATCGCAATAAAAATAACCTACCATGAGATGCGTATGTAGTGGCAGCCCCGCTGACACTGAAGCGGTTGAGGGTAAGCCGGTGGCTGGTCACGTTCTTCTGGGGCTGAAACATGATGATATGGACCTTGGGAGCAAACATACAGCCCAGGACTACAAAGCCACTTAGGCTGACAGAGATGCACATGGTAGTGGTTTGAACCTGTAAGAAAATAAATGATAAGTTTAGATTTTTTTTTGTTTGCTTAATAAAGTTTATGCTCACTTAGTTGATGATTTCAAAGTCACTGTTGACTGCAGAGTGCCTTGTAAAAGTATTGGTACCCCTTAAAGTTGTCAATATTTTCTCACATTGTAACAAGTCAAGTCAAGTTTTATTTGTATAGCACATTTCAGCAGCAAGGCAGCTCAAAGGGCTTTACATCATGAAAACATAACATCATAAACACATCAAAATGGTCACCGGCTGTGAGGCAAGTGACAAACATTAAATTGTATCAAGTGAAAACAACAATACACGTGAAATGTGTTGGTCAATGTTCCTATTTTTGTGGATCAAAAGCAACTCTAAACGAATGGGTTTTCAGTTTTGATTTAGAGGAACTCAGAGTTTCGGCTGTTTCTCAGTTTTCTGGACGTTTGTTCCAGATCTGACGGGCATAGAAGTTGAATGCGGCTTCTCCGTGTTTGGTTCTGGTTCTGGATGTGCAGAGTAGACCATAAAAGTCATCTCAAAATTCAGTGTGTCATTATGATTTATTGTTGAAATACCTATATAAGATAGTGCATAATTGAGAAGGGGCTAAAAATCTGAAAAGTGCGGCATGCATTTGTGTTTAGCCATTGTGTTTCAACAATTAAACACCTTCTTAACAACGACCAGCCGCTTTGACGTTTTCCAGTCAGGTTTCCGTGCTCACCACAGTACAGAGACCGCCCTTATCAAAGTGTTTAATGACATCCATATAAATACAGACTGTGGAAGAACCACCGTGCTGGTTCTATTGGACCTCAGTGCAGCATTTGATACTGTTGATCACTCCATCCTCTTAGAGCGCCTGGAGAACTGGGTCGGCCTCTCTGGTACAGCTCTCAACTGGTTTAAATCCTACTTAAAGGACAGGGACTTTTTTGTATCAGTTGGTAACTTTAAATCAAAGATGACCAAAATCACATGTGGGGTTCCCCAAGGGTTCATACTGGGTCCCCTCCTCTTCAATATCTACATGCTCCCTTTAGCTCAGATAATAAAAAACAACAACATCAGCTATCATAACTATGCAGACGACACACAGCTTTACATCACCATGTCACCAGGTGACTATAAACCAGTTCAGGCACTGAGTAAATGCCTAGAAGAAATCAATGCATGCATGTGTCAAAACTTTCTTTAGTTAAATAAAAACATAACTGAAGTAATAATCTTTGGACCAATTGAGGAGAGATCAAAAGTTAGCACACAGCTTCAGTCGCTTCAGCTAGAAACCACTGATCAGGCCCGAAACCTGGGTGTAGTGATGGACTCAGACCTGAACCTCCAAAAGCATCTAAAGACAATTACAAGGTCAGCTTTCTATCACCTGAGGAATATTTCCAGGATTTAAGGACTAATGTCTCAGCATGACCTGGAAAAGCTAATCCATGCATTCATCTTTAGTCGAATTGATTACTGCAACGGTGTTTTCACAGGCCTGCCTAAAAAGTGGATCAGACAGCTGCAGCTGATCCAGAGCACTGCTGCCCGGCCCGTGTCCTCACTAAGACTAAGAAAGTAGAGCACATCACCCCAGTTTTAAAGTCATTACACTGGCTCCCTGTATCTCAGAGAATAGACTTTAAAATACTTCTGTTAGTCTATAAATCACTGAATGGTGTAGCACCTAAATGACGCTATCTGCTGTCAAGAACTCACGCCGAACATATCCCCTCTAGACACCACATCCAGGGTGAACCTTGGTGGTAGAAATTTGTCAGGGGATATAACAGTGGAGAACCAACTACTATGTTCCTTCCACTTCACCATCATGCGCTATTTTGTGCAGGCCTGTTGCAAAAGATACAATGAAGTTTCTGGCTGCAAAGTGAAAAAAGTTCAAGGGTTTGAAATTTTTTACAAGGCAAGTTTACAGTTGTACTTTAGATAAATTGCATGATTTACTGACCTCTAAAACCAAACATTAAACTTCTATTAGAGAGATACAGGTGTGGCTGATTTATAATCATGCATACAGCCAACGAGGCACATAAAGCTAGAGTACAACTCTTGTTTTCAGATCTCCTTACCTTATAACAGTCCGGAGAATAACAATTACTGACTTGATCAATAAAGACTCAATCAACAGAGAACACAGAAGCCAAACGTAATAGTCTCTCGCTGCTCACTTTAGGTTTGTTCTATGTAGTTCATTGTGTAAATCAATGCTAAGTGCTTCCCCACTCTCTTGATCACAGGTCTGCAGAGTTGTCTGTTGCATGCTCAGTTCGGGTTCTCCTAATCACTGCTCTAAGTGTTACAGCAAGAAAATTCACACCACAGCTGAGCACATTCGTCAGTAATCAACAATTCAACATCTCCTCTGTTTATGTAAATATTTATGAATGTGGGAGGATATTATGTCTGTGCCAGACTAATCTTTTTTTTAAAGATTTCTTTAAAAAATGTTTTTCCAGACGAGAGGGACACATTTAAAGAGACAGGCACAGGAGAAAAAAATAAATAAAGAAATAACAAAACTAAGATCTATGCACTTTTTTCAGGGATCAAATGGGCAGCTCAGGTATCAGCACTTCTCTCTCATGCCCTTTGAAACACAGGCTGTGTTTGTGAACCTGTCTGCTCAAGGTGTATAGTGTACACTTAGGATTTTTGCAGTTCAGGAGAACACTGATTCGCCTTTGATGGTAAGTCTGGACATGTGTCAGCAGTTTAACAGAGCCTGTTTGTCACCTCAGAACTGCAGAGTTGGGACATCTGCCACTGGGATTAGCCACAAGTCAAAGTCGCCACCGCACCGGTTTATTTCCTGTGTTCTCTGACAGTTTTTGTCAATGAAGTTGAGGGAGAGGATGCTCTAAAAATGAAGTCTGGAAAGTAGGGATGTTTTCAATTTTAAATGATGTTTGAATTTTAAATGTATCCTTTTTTCTACAGATTTGTAAATCATACAAAACAGTAATAATAATAATAATTTTATTTATTAAGCACAAATAAGAAAAAAGATCAAATGTAAAAAAACAACATCTGACCAATCTCAGTATTACCCAGTGTTATTTTGGGGATTTTGAATTCAGGTACTTGTATATATATATATATATTCTTTTTGTACATGAACTGCAATTAATCCCTCTTCTCTGAGGGGGGAAGTCTAAGGCAACATAATTGCCTTCATTTTTTCAACTGTCTTCCTTTCATTGTTTGTTTGTTTTCTGTGGATTGATGAAGAACAGTGTACTAAAGCCATAAACGCCGAGGGGAGCAACCTATTGCACCCACTTTTGCACCAGGTTACTGTTACCCTCTCTTTCTGCAAAGGTAAAAAAAGTGCATAAGTGGTCAAAGAGAAAATAGATTTTACTTTTTTTTTTTAACAGAGACGTCCGGGTTCTGACTTGATGAGGTACTCCTCACAACTTTAAGAGCAGCATCTGACTGATGGAATCATGTTAGAATTTTGTTTCTATAACAAAAGTGATTCTGCAGATTGGAAAAGACATTTCAAGAGCATCGCTTTGAGTAATTTGTTTGGAGATTACAGATTCAAGTTAAAATTGCATCTGATTATAAAATTGCAACGTTTCTAAGTAAATATACACCACAAACCTGTGATTAAATAATAATTTAATAGAGGGATAGTTGTGCGATTACACCTAAGTTTGCTAAGTGAGACAGTTTTCTCACTGTGCCTCAGTTATGTAACACACATAGACCTTCTTTATAGAGTTAATTTATTTCAGTCCTTTTTTAATGCAAAGCATCTGCTGGTATGTTCCACAAATACTAGGTGTTGTATTCTGAAATTAAGAAAGTAAAATGATTTTAAATACAATTTATGCAATTTATTTGATTAGAAAAATTATTGACAAAAGTATCTGGCAGGCATCACTGGCAAAGCGGATAGATTCTACCTTCTGGTCTTTGTAAATAACAGGCAATTTTCTCTGGCTGTTATTTAGATATAATAATAATAATAATAAAATGGGTATACGCACAGATAATTCCTAATTTCAATAATGGAAAACTGGGTTTCACGACCAATATTGACCTTGCATATGATCTAAGAATAAGAAACATGCACAATGCCAGGTTTGCACACATTTAGCACCACAAATACCTTAGGGATTATACCGCAGAGATTTACAGAATCTTTTAATATTTCTAAATTAAATCTTTCGTGATTTATTAGTCTTTTCATCTTGAACGTTGCTCACATAAAACTACAGTTAGCCAACTTTGAATGTGGACATTAATAGTTGTTTCCTGTTTTGAAAACACTGTAATTTCTAACGTATTTTCATGCAAATCAGTGTGTAAGAAAATACCCTGTAGTCACTGGATGTGACATAGAAGATGGGAAGAAAGGCCAGCCAAATTATGCAGGTGGTATACATGGTGAATCCAATAAATTTGGCCTCATTGAAGTTCTCGGGGCATTTCCTGGTCTTGAAGGCATACCTAGAAAAAGACACAAACGCACGTTATATAATGTGTGAAACACAGACAGATAGGATTGACAAAAAAATCGTAGGCGCTGGTTGTGTTTTTTAGAGTCTAGCACAGCATAAACTTACACAGTACACAAGATGACCAGGAGCACATCGTATACCAGTGACAGCAGCATGCTGGAGTCTCGCACATTACACTTTAGGATTACAGTCTGTCGTCGTTCCGGTAACGTAAAGCGCCGCGTCCCAGGAACCTCCAGCAGCAGCCACACTGAGACCATCACTAGCTGGACAGAGATCAGACTCAGACAGATAAACACCTGACAAAGAAAGGAAGGAAAGGAGAATTAATGTAATTGAGTTTCTCTGTGAGTCAATTAATCCGTCCATCCGTCTTGCTGATGCAGATTGATGGACGAAATGCAGCGCTCACTCACTTGAGAGGAAGGGCTAATGAAGCGCGGCCTCACTGCGCCTGCTCCGTCTTTCACGCCGTTGAAAATTCTGGCGATTCTGTTGGTTTTGGTCAGCAGGGCGGAATAGCACACAGCAAATGACGTACCCAGGCCGAGGCGCCGCAGGGCACATATGGCAGGAGAGGGTTTGGCCAAGAAGAGGAAAGTCATGGCATAGGACATGAAGACTCCTAAGAGGAGAATGTAGCAGAGCTCCCTGCCCGATGCTTTCACCAGCGGTGTGTTGTTATGTCTGATGAACACCCAAAACACCAGACCGGTGCACACAAAGCTGCAGAGAAGGAGCACGCATCCGACGATCAATGCCGTGAACTTACAGTACAGCTTGTGTTGTATATGTCTTGTTTGAGTACAAATGTTGAAAAAAAAAAAAATACAAGCAAATGCTGTCCCTTAATTTAAAATAATAATTTGTTTCCCATTTTGTCATGTTATAACTTTAATCCCTTTTATTGGAGTTTAAAATGACCAACACAAAGTGGTGCACAGTTGAGAGGTGAATAGAAAATTATACAAGGCTTCAAAAATGTGTTTAAAACAAAAGTTTGCCGTGCATTTGGATTCAGCTCCCCTGAGTCATTATTTTGGAAACTTGCTTTATGCTGTATTTGCAGAATTTGGAGGTATATCTTGAGTAAATATATATGCACGTTCCATTCATCCAAAATAGCACAAGCTCAGTCAGATTGGATAAGGAGCATCAATTTTCAAATTGTTCTAATGATTCATACCATTATTGCTCTGGATGTTTGTTTAGGGTCGTTGGCCTACTGGAAGGGGAACCTCTTTTTTTATCCATATTTATGTACTTTATTCAATCTATTAACTGATAGATCTTTCATCTTCAGTCTTGCAGTTTCTGCTTGTAGTCGATCTTTATTCTGGCATAAGACTTTCTTTAACTTTTTCTTTATACACATGCCTGTAAAATGATCACGTTCATTCAGTTAAGAAATAAAGTATAAAGTTAAAGTTATAACAAAATCCTAAATATGGGTTTAGTGGAAAAAAAAACATCTTATAAAATATAATTACTCTTGTTAGGTTTGAGTTCCAAAAAGGTATGGTTGTACTTAAAAATTGGTTTGTAAATAGAAAAATCCAATATATTGGTCTAAGAACATTTTCAGTAACCAATTCTTAATTGTTGTATTCAACCTCAGTTTAAATGTGCATTTATTTAAAGTATAGGAATGGCAGACTTACCTGGGGTACCAAAATAATGAACTCAAGTAAAAGTACAGTTATTTTGATAAAATATGACCTAAATATAGGTAAAGTTAGGTAAAGTGTAAATTGTTACTCAAGAAAAAATAAAGTACTCCATTAAAATTTTACTTTAAGTAAAAATAATTTAGTCTCTTTTGTATGATCAGAAGGGACTTATTCTAGTGTTTTTCACAAAAGAGATATTGGTCTCAAACTGTTTTTAATTAAAGGAGCCATCTCTGTCACACCAAACCCTCTGAATTCTGCCCTACATCTAAGAAGCTCCTCTGTGGTTTTCCCTTTTCTTCAGAACTTGGCAGTTCTGATCTTCATCCCATCCAACATATCCACTACCCCTTATATAATAGTTTTAAATAACTGACTCCAAACTAAGAAACTGATCCTCTATTTTCACCTTTAGTCAATACGAATTATAATCACAAGTCCCAGATAAACTTATCTATCAAAATAAAACTGTATAATCCATCTCTTCCTTGATTAAAAAGTCTGCTCTTTGACTCACCCTACACATGCAATGGTAATGGGACCAATGGCCCAAGCATCTTCCCACATGATGTAGTCTTCAGGAAGGTCGTAACATGATGTAAGGTCGTCAGTGGGCCACTGACCAGGAGCGCAGGGCGAGCAGGTGAACTCATCGGCCAGGTATTCATGGGGTTCGCACGCCGTGCAGATCCAGCAGCAGTACTCACCTGGGAAACGGTGATATGAGCAACATGTGGGAACATCCATATAAGGTCAACGTGGCTTCGATTTGACAAGTTATACTTCCCTTTCCTACCTGCCTGCATTTTCTTCATCTCGTTGCGCTCGCAGGGGTCGCTGCACTGTGAGGTCGGCGCTGCCTCCTTGGGCCAGCGGATTAGATCGCCGTTCAGACTCAGAGTCTCTGCCCACTCGCCTACTGGGACGTAACCATAACGTTCGCCAGAACGCTGGTAGCTGAAGATGTTGTACCTGCCCATGCCGTCCCCCTGGGCATCAAACTTCACAGCCGTCTCACTGCCTGGAGGGGAAAAAGGGGCTGCAGCGGGGAAAAGGAGACAAAAGATATAGGAGTCAGAAACAAGCAGCACACCAAAGCTTTTCAAACGCAGCTGTGGGCGACCAGATGACAAACAATGGCTATCTCGGCCTATGAGCTGAGAACAAAATGAAGGCCATTCAAATTATCTTTTTATTGTTGGGAGCCAGACACTTTCACATATATTAGCAAATAAGCTGCGAGCGCCTGCGCTGCTTGATGAAACGCATGTCACTGGCTTCTCATCTCTCTCAAAGGTACCATAGGTATAAAATTGCTGGCCTAATTTCTCATCTGATCATGTGTATCACCAAAGGCCTCGTTAGGACTCTGCCTATAAAACCATATAGTCATAACGGCACAGGAATAAAAACCCTGGGCAATGTAATAAGTTCCCACTCATTGATGGAATTAGCCCGCGTGTCTCCTCTGCGAGGGAGACACGCAGGCTGGAACTGCCAAATTGGTTTGTATACATATTGTTATGAAAGGATTACCATCTACCCCGATGATGTGGGAAGAAAGGAGATCGTAAAATTGGCACGATGCTGAAGCCATAAAAAGAAGGAGAAAATGACCGTGGACTGGGAAAACAGTAACCTGACGCGTTGTTGGCAGGATCCGACCCGATAGTGCTGACACTTGGTCCTTTTGACTCGAACAAAGTGTGTCTCTCCTACAATGCCACATCTGCCCCTATAGCGGAGCAATCAAATCTGTGCCGCTGACACACGGAGCGCTGTGTTATAAAGTGCCGCCTGTCAAATGATGATGCGACTGGGCATACTGCGAGATATGCCAGGTTTCTGATTCCCCAACATATAACAAGAGTCTCAGCCCCTCAGCGGAGAGACGCGCCGATAACACCGGGACGCCTTCCTCGTATCTTTCTGTGCTCGGGTTAGCAAAAGAATTTGCGGGTCAAATTCAATTTTTTATACCATACAGACACAGGACAAGATCAGTAGGATAAATCAGAACACAGATTGCAAGTAAGCTGTCAGATTGCCCGTGAGGATGTTCACACAAATGCGTGTGGCAACCTCATTAGGTTGTACTTCCCTGCGTGATGGCTGAGGTATTGCTCTGAGCTCAGTGGGAGGCGGTGCTGACAGAACCAAAGCCTTGACCCCGCTGTTAGTTTCCACGTGCACGCGGGCATGTACGGGTGGCACTGACAACAGCTAAAGCCGTCCTATTGTTGTGCAAGCCCGGTGTGTTCGGAGAAGAATGGCGTGTCAGATGGCAGCAGAGGGTGTTAGCGTTTATGAAATCCATAAATCACAGAGACAGCAAAACCCTTTATCTTCCTCCTTCCTCCCCTCTGTGACAGGAAATTCAAAGCGTCAAGTCTTATTTGAATTTTGGGGCTAAATCCTTAGTTGACAGCTGAATTATTGCAATAAGAATGTGGCGATAATATCAAAAGATGGAGAGGAGATATAAATCATTATCCCAGCAGCTGCCATATAATAAAGTCCTCCAAATTACACTGAGTAATAGGTAAGCCAGGCTATTTGCCAGTAAGACACACAAACACACTTCTAGAAAGACTTTGCCACCAGCCAATTATGATGTTGCCAGGACCATGGCTGTGTACTGAAGCCTAATGAGCTGTAGGTGGTAATTACATGTAACGCAGAGATAACAGCAGCCTAAAAGATTACAGATGCCTCTGATGGTGCTTTCTTTTTTGTGCGTGTCGTCCTTGATTTCCCTCAAAATCAAGTTCAGGGAGTAAATAGATTGTGAGGACTCCTGACTTTTTATAGACTGCATGGAGGTGGATATGCTGAGTTGACTGAATGCCTTATTAAGAAAGTGTCTGCGAGTGCAAGTTTGAGCCTGTGCAATTCTCTACGACTCTTCTGGGTGGAGAGAGCACACGCATGCATTGGAGGCTGATGGTTTCTCTTTGAATCTCAACCCAGTCACCACTGTGAAGAGGCAACATACTTATTTGTGCTGTAATCACAATAATCATATGTTGTTGTCTTACCTACATTCAACACCTGTATCAGTGTCATTCACTTTGCGCTTTTAGACATTTATTTGAACTGTTGAGTATAGAACAAACAACTTCAGTGAATTTTCAAACAAAATTTGGATGCACAGGTAATATTTGACTAAACCTCTTGTCAGACATAATTAAGCTTGTTTATTGAGGTTGCTTATGTGTGTGTGTGTGTGTGTGTGTGTGTGTGTGTGTGTGTGTGTGTGTGTCTGTATACGTCCCTACCTGTAGTCCAGGCCCCATATTATTTATCTCATGTTCTCTCAAAATATGCTACTGTTATATACAGTTTGGCCAGCTATACTCGCATTCTTGGCTCAAAGGCTCAGGATGTTCTTGTTGTTCTGCAGCTACGTTTTGTTGACCCTGTGGACTTTTGTTTAATCAACCTTCCCATTGAGTGTTTAATATCATTATGTGTAATTTTATATTTTTAATTGGCTATTATGACACTTAATTTTTTTAATATTTTTATTGGTTTTCTGTACAGTGCTTTGTGACAGTTTAGTCTGTGAAAGGCAATTAAGTAAACTTTACTTACAAAACGCCACATCAGATGTGCAAACCTCACTCTCATTAACACTAGCCATGAGCGAGGCTCAGCCTATAACCCTGGGCATAGTGAGACTGTTGGGAAAGTCCTTTGTTTTGCTTTTATCAAGATTACCTATGTGTCTGCCTGCAAACAATCCTAAAATGAGACTGCTGCACAAACTCCTTACCCCTCCTAAGTACCCTCCTGTGGCTCAACCCAACAATTAAGCCTTTCTTTTATCTGCTGCTATATTGATACGTGGTTCAGGCTTGAACTTAAACACTTACTCCCCTATATGTCCTCATTTCTGGACAGGCATCTGTTGGCTACTTCTTTTTCCTTACAGGCCACTCTTTATGACTACAGGCTGAGACTCCTTTAATAGAAAAAGACATATTTGAGGTGCAGCTGTTGATATTTTGCAGTTACTTTTAGCATCGCAGTCTGACACCGGTGTGAACCAGCTACTAAAACATCCGCTGTACGAAAAAAAGAAAATTGGCAACCGTTCTCAATATTTGCTGCCAAATTGTTTATTGATGTACTTATTATCATGTGTAGACAGAAGTGCAGCAATGCTTGCTTCTCTGGAGTCATTGAAGTTTTTCCTTCTTTGACTTGTGGTGATATGAAGCCAAATGCTTGGAACCAACAAAATGAAAAGCATCTCTTTGATATAGGTGATGATACTTGCTAATTATCAGTCAAGTGTGCTCACCCACTAATTGCCGTTAGTGTACTCAGATTTGTAAATATATCACAACCAATTTTTTTTGAGGATCTCTTTACATACTTCACATAAGTTTATTCATCTAAAGGGTATCTATTTTACAGTGACGATCAGTGTAAAATAAAGTTATGTACTTATGTACTTACAGATATGTATATGTGTGCTTATGTAGATATGGATCATAATGTGCAGATAGGTTTTAAGAAATCTAAATATTTTTGTCTTGATTAAGTGATGTAATATTTAGGCAAACAATTTCTGGTAAGGTTTTGGATTTCGGATCTCCCGACTCTGACTCTGGACTGCTCTCGGTTTTTGGACTCTGATATCCCCTCTAATCCTCCTGCCTGACTCTGTCATCCCGTTTTTGGCTCTGTGCTTGCTTCGCTTCTTCCTGCACATTACCTCCAAAATAAACAGCCTTTTACGAAACCTGATGTTGTCTAACTGAATACTGAGCCCTCAGTTTCTGTTCCTGACATTGATATCAAATTGGAAAATTCAGTAATTAATTAAAAACAATCGATACTTGAGAGGCTTTTTGGTAAAACACCAATGTAGATTCATGCCTTTGAGAAAGTTATGCTGGAGCAGGGACATGTTTAACACATGCAGGTTATCAGTCTTTGGGGACGGGAGTTGGGCGCCTCTGGCTCAGACTATTCATCTACAATTAATATCTATTGCCTGTAGTTGAATAATAGAGCAAATATACATAAAAAAAACTTCAACAGGGTTATTGCATCACCCTAATTTATTTCCCCTAGCCCTTCCAAAATACAGTAAATTCAACATATAGTAAAGTTTTATTCAGGAGGCAATAAAGATACAAGGTTTTTTTTTCAAAAACTTTTTTTTCTTTGCTAAATGTCATCTTTTAAAACATAAAGTCAAACGACCTAGGGCAGCCATATCTACTGTATACTATTAATCTTGAAAAAAGTTAATATATTTCACTAAATGTTCACAAAATTCAAGTCATGCCTGTTGTTGAAATGTGTTATTTTGTAACAAAAAAGAAAAAGTAAAAAGTGCTGGTGAATGCCAACTAGCCGCCAGCCATATCAACCATTATGACTGGAAAAATGCATTTTTTTTCCTGTTTTATTACATGGAGGTAATATGCAAGGAATGTAATGCACCTAGAAGCAAATATTTGTCCATAAACCAAAGAATATAAAGCAAAATACAACCCATATAAAGCTTTACGTTAAAGCAATGAAAGCTCTTGCACAACAGAAACCAACAGGCATAGGCAGGAAATCACAAAATGAAGGGCAGGCGCGTTGATTGGTAATAAAGAATAAAGACCAGGTAAGACGGCATAGCAAAGAAACTCTATAAAATATGAAAAACAAGACTAACACATGAAAGAGCTAACAAAATCGAGACCAACCCTACAAGACATGAATTAATAAACAAAACAGAGCATTACAGGGTCACTGCTTTGACAAAGTTAGCTAAACAGAACAGGACAAAGTAGCAAATTCAGTTAATTCAGAAAACGTATGCATTAAAAGATCTCTAAGTTTCTGATGCTTTGAAGAGGCCATGACAACAAATCAAATTTTTCTGAGGTTTTGGGGGTATAATATGATCTGTTGTGCACTGATGAGGCCCAGTGAATATCAAAAGTGAAAACCAAATGACCTGCACAGGGTCGGCTTCGCTCAAAAACGGTCAGATCAGAAAACGAGTTATCTTTCTACGTTGGTTGTCTTTCTACATAATTCATATTCTCCAATCAGAGCACACTATCAAGCAAACAGCCTTCCTCCTCCACCGAAATCCAATCTCCGCCGCAGTCACAGCTGTGGAGAGCTGGCTCCCAGCTGCATATTCCTGTGTTGCGGCAGTGCTGCCCCAGTGAGCTCCCTGCTGCGCCGCTTTCTATTGGCAATTTATTGCGGCCCCACTGTGTTGAATCGCGGCACCAAGTTAAAGCCTTTGGTCAGCTCGACCTTGCCTGTCCGACATCTTGCGACACAAACACTTCCACTAGCCATAAAACCATAATAATGGATTTGTAACAGAGTGTTGCGGCAAGAAAGGAGGTGTGGATAGAGGGGGACTAACGTGTGTGTGTGTGTGTGTGTGTGTGTGTGTGTGGGGGGGGGGGCACGTTTGACAGGTCTCCCAAAAATGGTTGTAGCCAATCAGAATGAAGTCAACTAGGTAGAGCTGTATTAATGAGGAAGAACATTTGGCCTAACAAAACAAGAAGCTGACATTTTTTTTAAATGAAATCCTTTGGAGAATTTACATACGCAGTAATATCAACCACATGAGACGGTTTATGCAGTGATGTCATGGCACCTTTAATAATTTTTCTAACTTGAGAAACCCCTTATTATTCTGACTTAATTAGAAGCATGGCGAAGAAAGCTTTTTATTGAGAAGGTGAGAAATTAAATATGTCCTCAGCCATGAAGGGCTAACACAAGGCTCAAGGGGGACGTTGGCGTTAAAGGCAGGGAGACAGAGAGAAGACCAATGGTCTTAGGAGGAATAAGTAAACACAAGTCACTTTAAAAGCGGTGAAGAGAGAATTATAGAGACCCATTGAGGAAAGGTCTGCACTTTTGTGTCAGAGAGTGTGCGTCTAAAGCAGACGGATCCCTAAACCCTTGTAGATAAATACACAAAAATGCACTCGTATGTCACAAATGAACACAAAAGAGAGATTGCATTAGCTTTTTCTTCTCCCAGCAGATTAAATCCAGGGGGATGGAGGCGTTGCCTGGGTCGCACTGCAAAAGGCCACATGGGAATGCCAGAGGACAGATAGGAGGGAGAAAAGGAAGTCTGGAATGAGGGAGGGAGGCAGAGGGAGGGAAGCAGAGGAGACCTAAGTGAAACAAAGGTGGGTGAGACAGACTGGACAAAAGAAAGAAACCTCCGGCCAAAAACAAGAGGTACTGGGATGGAGGATGGGCCAAGAGACAAGATAAGCGCAAGAAAAGGAGGCAGGTGACAAGAGAGGAGAGGCAGGTGAATACAAGTGTAGAATAGAGGAAATAGAACAGTGGAAGTACAAGAAACCAATGTCATGCCAGTAGAGATACAGGTGAAAGGAGGAAATTCTTTAGCGGTAGGAATCAATAAAGAATAGGTGAAGGAGGGATGGACGGATGAGTAAAAGAAAAAAAAGGGGTGGAGGAACATACCGGTGTGGAGAGACAGCTGAAAGAAGGAGATCAACCTTGTGAAATCTGTGTGGGATGTGCTGTTTCTGAATGTAGAGAAAGTGGGATGTTTTCAGGGTGAGAAATGGGAAAGGAGATAGAGAGAGGAAAAAAAAAAGAAAAGAAAGGATACAGCCAGAGAAAGAGTGACAAAAAGATGGAGGTTAAGAGACAGAGTGTGAAGTGAAAACAAGGCAGAGAATGAGTGAAGGTTGTTCACTTGCATCTGAACGTTGCAGTAAGCTCTGTGCTCAATATGGCCCTGAAGGCACACCGCCTCTGCTAACACAGACATATCTCACACACACACACACACACACACACACACACACACACACACACACACACACACACACACACACACACACACACACACACACGGTGCAGAGAAGGGGGAATATCACATCTATCACCACTATTTGAACAGAGACTGCATGCATGTGTGTATATACTCTCTGTTTGCTGCAGATCGGGGAGGTGGGTGGGAGTTGAATGATGGCTCTGAGAAGTGTGTGGGTTGGGGGTGTCTGCAATTTCATGCTGGCAGAAAAAGCAAGCATTTCAAGTTGCCTCTGTAAAAAAAAAAAAAAAAAAAAAAAAAAAAGAGAAAGCTGACTGTTTTGCAGATTCCTGTCTATGTCTCTTTTTTTGTTGCATCTTCATCCATGTTTTTGTGGTTGACTCATGTAACAAGTGCTCATAAAAAATGCACAAAATGCACAAATCTGTCCCACTGTCTGCTGCTAGTTCTTACGGAGCGCTTCCCGTGATCTACCAGATCACCTCAACAATTGGCAATAGAGTCGGCTTTATTACCATAGCAACTAGCTCGATGAGGCTAGATGAAGAGAGCTGCGTATGAAAACACTCTCCTAACCAAACAACATGCTGCATCAGTGCGTCACATATACTGTTAGCGAAACACTACAAAACAACCTCATTACAGCAAAAGACATCGTCCGCTGTGCCGTGAGAGTGAATGCAATAAAAGCAGCTAACATTTCAGCATATGGAGAATCAAGCCTTGATGTAATATACAAAATGTCTGATAAACATGCATATTTGTATGCATTAGATATATGGAGCACTGAAGAGTTTTGGTTCTCCGGTTCTGACTGAGAGCACTGCGGATATTGATGCTGCAGCTAAACTTCAACACACCTCACCTTCTTCTTGACTCACTGTATCAGCTACACAGAGCGGTTGGAATGAGTCATTCAGGGGCAACCAACAACTGAAGATAAATGCTGTTCTATTGTACTCACGTTAACTGAATCATAATCAAGCTCTTATCACTATACATGCTCTGAATGAATACATGCATCTCATTGACGTACTGAAAGTTAACAAAAGGAAGAGACATCATAGGACATCATAGGAAAGTTACTGAGAAAAGTGGTGGAAAAGTAGCAAAAATCCCACCTCCTATTTTTGATTTTACTAAATCAAGTTTTAATAATGTTCATTTGCCCTGTGCTTTTGTTTTTCAATGGTAATTCAAAATTAGATAATACTCTTTTTTAACAAGATAATAAATGAAAAGTTTTGTTAGTTCTTATCAAAGTGAAGTTGTTCCCATATGTCTGTGCAGTAAGGCCTTTATCAGAAGAATACAATATAAAAATTAAGAAATAAAGCTTGAAATGTATCTTTGAGACTCTTATTTTGAAGTATGAAAGGAAGTAGTTCTTGAGTTACCCTATTGGGTAAATGTAACTAATACAGGATTGCTCAGAAACTGCTAAAACACTTGGCTACATAAGCACAGATGAAGCCTCAACAACTGTTAAACTGGTATCATGTTGTGTATCAGTTGTGAAAAAAGTAATGGTGACAGGGTAATAGACATGATAACATTTATTTTGTGAGGACTGGGGGTAAATAGGGCTGTGCACCGTAGCTGGCTCAAGCAGGGACATAAACCAAAGCATTATCTCTGGTTCAAACTGTAATATCCTTAGACTGGTCAAACATGAGCTAGATTATTTAAAACCAAACATAGACTATTTAAAACAGTCACTGTAGCAATTTCTGAAATATTAGTTTTATTTGTAAAGACATGAAATGGACATTTTTATGGTTTATATCTTTGCATCAGGACCACCTCAGATTGAGACGATAAAAAGCACAATTCTATGCTGTGAAAAAGTCTTTTGCAGCAGATTATTATTTTTAAATCAGACTTACATGCTTTCACATCATCATATAAATCCTAAATTCAGATAATGATAACCTGAGTAAATACCAAAAGGAGTTACAAATACTGTCTTCAGCCATAAGAGAAAAAAGTTATGCAAATCAATGTGGCCTCTGTGAAAGCTAATTGTCCCTAATTGTGAAGTTAAGTTGCTGTTTAGGAATTTTGGCCAAGTCTTCTTTGCAGAATTTTCATATTCAGCCACATTGGGAGGGTTTTTAACTGTTTAAGATCTTTCCTGAGTTTCTGATTATTGTCCTCATCACAACTGATGGATGGACAACCTTCTTTGTAGAGCAGAACTGATAGTGCCATCAATTAATAGAAAGTTGTTCAGGTCTTGAAGTTGAAAAGCAGTCCCAGAATACTATCTATGCCAGATGCAAAAGGGCAGACAACTTCCAACTCCCCACACTTTTCTCTTATCAGACGGTTGAAAACTTTGCCGAAAGTTTTTGGGATCTTCAAGAGGATTTGGGGGAAATGTGAAATGGGCTTTTTGTTGTTTTTGGTCAATCGTGGTTTTCACCTGACTAATTCCTGGTAGTTTGGCCAATCCTGGCAAAGTTATACATGTTTCCATGATTTTCTCAAATGTGGATACTGGTTCTCACTGTGTTTCACTGGAGTCCTGAAGCCTTAGGAATGGCTTTGTAACCGTTTCCAGTTGGATAGATATCAGTTACTTTTTTTTTTCATGCTATTGAATTTCTTTAGATTGAGGCATGACGTGTGTCTGAAAAACAAATGAAAACAAAAACCAAATACTTTAACCTACTTCAAGTTGTAAGACGGTTTCTTTCTAAGAGATTTCATGATTAATCGGGCCTGAAACCTTCAATTTCTGTATTGGTAAAATTTGGTAAATGTTATATGTGTCAATGATAATTATTTGATCTATTCCAATATTCAGGATGGGAAATTCAAAGAAAATATCTTTTTTTTCTGCTGCGTATGCTGTCCCACTCAGGAACTGCTGCAACTCCTGCTTGTTTACTCCTCAATCCTCTCCATACCGCTTTTCTTCTCACTTACTACTTTTCACCTTACCCAAAACTCTGTCTTCTCATTTTAGTCTCCCTGTCAGTCTTATCTGTAAGCTCCCTCTCTCTCCCTCCATCCTTCATGGATGATGCCATTCCCTCATCCTCTTTCCATCCCTCCTGCTCACTCTCCCCAATGTCCCATGGCAAAGCTGCTGTGTTAATGTTGTTTGCCAGGGTGTTTTGAAGTCTGCTTCTGGTCACGGTTGGCGGAGGAATAAGCACCTCTAAACCTGTGTCAGTCCCCAAGATGCAGCAGTTTATTTATAACACTTCCTTTGTGCGTGATCTGTCAGTCAAGCCAATCCTCTGTCTGCTCTCTCTCAACTCTTCTGAGACTGACAGACAGGCAGGCAGCATGCTATAGGAGCTATTATAACACACACACACAATCTCATTAGCGCAAGAGAGAAGAATATGGATCGCGGATTAACTGCAGCTCTCATTCCTCAAAGCAACTTTGTAGTGTCGTGTCAATTACGCATGGGTAAAGGTGTCAATGGCAAGCTGGCGCTGACAATACATAACAATTAGGAGGATTTGTTTCAGTACTTTTCATGTTCACTGGCATACAAGATGGACAACAGCCATGTGTTCATTAGAAGACTTCTAAGCAGACAAGACACTCGAATTCCTGTCTATTCCTGCTTATCTTGTACCCTTCCTCTCCAACATTTACCTCCCTTTGCGCTTCATCCACTCTCAGCACCTTATCTGGAGCTCAACAGTCTCTTCTTGTGCTCACTTACCTGTGAAGCTGACATTAAGAATGTAATCCCTGTAGAGTCTGCGCCCGTCCAGGGCCTTCATGCTGTCACACAGTTTGGTGGTGTTGAGGCACAGGCTCCGCTGCATGTTGTGGAGGGCACGGGCCATGGCATACACTGCATTCACCACAAACATGATCTTGGACTCTGGTTCGAAATACCTTTTGTCGATCGACAAGTTCTTGTCACACGGCGGGAGAGGTGTTCCCGCCAATCCTAAGCCTCCAGCTCCCAAAGAGCACTGGAACCGCTGCTCCCAGAAGTCCCTGAACCAGGGATTCCGGTGGTTTTTGACAGGATCCAGGCTTAGGAAGTAGCGGTTGAATTCCGGTATGGGGTTCGCTGCCAGTTCAAGTGTGATAGCTCCTTCCGCAGTTAATTCATTTCCCTTTACAATGCTCTCCTGAGCACCCCAGCCGTCACTAGCCACCCAAATGAAAGAGGTGTTAAGCCTGGCAGCAGCCGCAATCAGCTCTCTGGCATCATCGCTGCGCAGGAAAAGGACAGCCACGTGGGCATTTGGCTTCTGGAGGAGCTGACGGATCACAGCCTCATAAGACTTCTTAGCATTCGTACGTCCCACCTGGAGTAAAAAGAGGGATTATGGAATGAAAAAAAAAAACACAAAAGCTTCTCCTACTCTAATGTGAGCTGTTTGCAGTCTGTGATCATCATCATTTAATGGGAGAAAAACAAGCAAGAAACCGTCTCACACCAACATGCACCTCTGCAGCAAATTATATGAAAAATAGGACTGTGGAAGCAGTCAGAAAGAGTTCTTAGAGATAAGCTTCTATTTTCTGCTTTAGCACTGATAACACAGTGATATTAACCCCAATTCATAGAAACAAAAGATAAGCCATGAAAGCTAAATATTAGACTCATAAATCTAGCACCTTAGTGATTTTTTTGTGCAATGATGATTAAAGTTTCAGATTAAAAACAACTTCAGTTTCTTTCATTACCTTCTCTGAAGTAGCAATACAGATGTTCCTCATTCTTGCTTCTTGTTCAAAGGCCTCTATCCCGGTTTCGCCGTAATCGCCCTCTGATGCCACGGTGGAGACGTATGTCCAGTTAAAGAACCGGAGAATCTCTGCCATGGCTTTGGCCTGGTAGAAGTCAGGTGGGACAGTGCGGGCAAAGTAATCATAGCGGCTCTTATCGCTGAGCTTGGCACTCGTTGAAGCATAGCTTATCTGAGGGATCTGAAAGAGCCTGAGAAGATTGGCGACCTGCATGGCGAGATACAGTAAAATAAAAGATAAATCATAGGAAACTATTCCTAACACAGTATATACATTTCCCAAATGAATCACAAGGGGTTGACATCATCTGTATCCATAATCTTTCACCACATGGTCATACAAGAGCATGAGAGTAACCGATTCTTTTAATATTTTTTCAGATACATCAAATATATTTTGTGAGGCGTCAACAATGGTGCTAGTTTCTTTCCAGTGAATTTGGTTCTGCTAACCTAAAGCAGCAGTTCATATTTTCCATTACAATTATACAGTGATTTATTTTCATAGACATGAAACAAAGATTGGATAGTCTAGACACCATGGCTCCCAGACTGGTACAAGCAGTGGTAGTGGAACATACACTTTTGAAGAAGCTTTTGTTGTAATCTTTTGCAAGGCAGATCTGAACAAATACACACTGATGTAGAGCTAGAGATGAGTTGTCCAAGCAAATTGGTCTCTGCTTCAAACAAACTACCCAAAAGTGATCCAAAGTAGAGAACATTTCTAGAAATTCCCTTTTGAACTGAAGCTAGCCACATTGATCCAAGACCAAGGCCTAGTAGAAATGTAACTCTATAGTTAAAACTTGGATCTGGGAAAGACAGATTTAACCATACTTCGTTTCAAAGATCAAACACATGGAATTGCAATTGCTCATTGCAAAAAATGCTAATGCCAAGACCAACTGCATATGCCAATGTATTTCTCAGCATTTTTTTTTTTTTTTTTGGCAACTTGGGCTGGTTACCAGTACACCAGTAGTTATAAAATAGATTAGAAATAGAATGTAAATGTCCTTTATTGCCCCACAGTGGAGACATTTAGGTGTACTACTAGCAAAGTGAAATGCAAATGAAATAATAAGAATAAGATACTGTACAGTAATGGCAAATTTAAAGCAGAAGAAAAATATTCTGCATAGTAAAAATTTAAAGACATGCACAAGTGAGTTAACCTGACCCTAGCCAGATGGGTTTCGCTCTGCCTAGCTCCACTCATCCATCTGGAACAGATCCATAGGAATTGCCTTTATTGAAGGCTGGGCCTTATCAAAAATCCTTGCATATGATTGGATAAGCCACTTGTTTGTCATCTTTATCGACGTGCTATTTCAACCACTCACACTGAAGCTAACCCGTGACACTGTGAGAGCGATGCAGGAAAAAACTAAACTTTTTTTTTTTATGTGTTTGTGGCTCTAGTGGCACGCCCTTTATTGACAGTGAGCTGACAGGAACTTTAGTTGAGGACTAAAGGCCTCCTAACATGGTTTGCGCTAACCGCTCCGCCACGGGCGTGCCCCGCAAAACAAAACTTGCCAAATCTGGTCGGGAGAAGGGGGAAAACATCGTTTCCACCAACAAAAGCCTTCAGAGCCGTTCTCTGATGTTCTTTTAATGAAACAATATTAGGTAGATTGGACAACACAGAAGAAATAGCAGCATCAATGTTAACGCTTGCTTCCTCGATGCGAGCCGTCTCATATCCACTACGTCACATCTATGAAATTCCAGCCCTGCGTCCTGATTGGCTGGACAATAAAATTGTTTGGAAAAATCACTCTCTATGGGAGATGTCCCAGATGGATGTAAGTAAAGCTAGGCGGAACTAGGCGGAGCGATATCAATCTGGCAAGGGTCAGGTTACAAGTGAGTAGGGTGAATAGCAAAAAGGTGCAACATGCGTATATATATTTTTATTCATAAAAAAACACCAATGGAATATGCTGGTGAAGATTCTCAGTCATCCAGTCTGGAGTAATGTGCAGTACCAAGCTTTATACTACTGCCCAACCAATGGAATATTCACAAGAATGGGAGAAAAAAACTGCTAAAACAACAGGAATGTAAACACTAATTCAGTTTGTTGGAAGCAGCAAAGTCTAACAGTTGCTGGGAGGAAGGATGCATCTTAACAGCAGCAGTCTGTTACTTAAGGAGCTCTCCAGCTCTGCAACAGCGTCATTCTTGTCTAATCTTGTCTAATAGTGATGTTTTATTTTGCCAAAAAATACCATAGTTATATGATATATACCATAGTTATATATCAAAACATGAAAAACAATTTCATACTATCCCTGTAGTTTAAAGTAATTTTAGCATGAGCTGGAGGGATGCGATTTTTTTCCCCAATTGTCTAAATTCTAGAACAACATCACTCTGCACTTTCATCCCCTTACCTGTAACAATGCACCACTAATAATTCTAAACATTTCACATTTAAAAGGAGGACAGCCATCTAACCGGAAGGTATGACATTACAACTAAATCACGTATTTCGTATGTAATGAAGTTTATACTGTATGCTTATTCACAGTTGTTAGTACTTTTGCATTGAAGCAAAAAAGTCCTGGGTTTGAATCTGAGTCTGGGGTCTTTCTGCATGGAGAGTTGTACATGTTCTCCCAGTGCATGCGTGGGCTCTCTCTGGTCTCCTTCCACAGTCAATAAAGAAATAAAATTAAAGTATTACGGTTAGATGAGCTGTTTGCTCTAAGTTAGATCTAGGTATGAGAGTGTGCGTGCTTGGTTGTTTGTGGTGTCTCTGATTTGCCCGGTGATGGACTGGTGACCTGCCCAGAGTGTAGAAGTGGGATTAACCTCTCCAGAGGACACCTGTCTGTTAGGCTCTGGGCTCTAGAGCAGTAGAGATGCAGCTGCTTGGCCACTGAAAGTGTTCTTCTCTCTGTTGTGATAATACCAAAAACAGCCAACTGTGGAATAGTTCATAATGAAGAAATATCTCAACTGAGCTAATCCTACAGGTGGCCTCTCAGCACAGTGCCATCCTGGAATTTGCTCAGCTTCTGGAGATGACATATGCTTTTAAAAAATTTCAAGTGACAGTAAGCATGCCTAGGTGCCTGCTTTTATACAGATGTGATCCTGTGTGAAAGTGATTGAAATACTTAAAATCAATGAGAACAATGGACGAACCATGATCTTCGCCAACATGGTGCATATACTGTATATAGAAAATACTGCTGGGCCAATGCTTCATTAATGTTAATTGTGTGCTCTGTCCTGTCAAACTGCCAGTCCGTTATGGCAGATGGCCGTTCACACTGAGCCTGGTTCTGCTGGAGGTTTCTTCCTGTTAAGGGGGGAATTTTCCTCTCCACTGTCTCTACATGCATGTGGCCAGACATTTCCTGAAGTAATGATGCAAATGCAAACTATTGTCTTTTTCACATTTACCTCTACCGAACTTTTTGATTATTACAAAGAACTGTAAAAGTTTTGATGCATTATTGTGCTGGTTTCCACGGAGGGCCAACATACTGTATTATAAGCACGCTTAAATCATATAATAATAATAATAATAATAATAATAATAATAATAATAATAATAATAATAATAATAAAGTATAATTCCTTTAAAAATAAAAGAGAAGTTATGTCTCTGTGAAACAAACATCTGCATTTAAATAAATAATTTAACTGAATTCCACAAAGGCTTTAAAAATACTTTATTTGTTTTTTTTTTGTTTTTCTTTGTGAACAACATCCTCAATTTAATGATATAAGGTTTATTTGGGTTATGAGCATACATTTTTTAAATGTTTCCCTGCTCTGGTGACCAACACAGCATAACTTACTGTACTTGAGAATTCTTGAAAAGTCTATTATACAAAGAGCCTGAGGTTGTGTATTCTGGGACTGCAGCACAAAAGATGTTTCAGACTAAGTTTATGGGGGATGTTGTTTTGCTTTGAAGCGGTAAAATTGTCAACTGCAGAACATCTGCTCAAGCTCAACCATAATTTAAAGTTGTGGTTGGTGTTTATAGTGTTGATCGATTAGATGTTTTATAGTGCTATGACATTGGTTAAAATTACCTAAAAAACAATGCATTTGTAATTTATTATTTCAAAACTGGTATGTTTCCTGAAATAATGAAAATAGCTAAATATATGCCTTTGTATCAATCTGGCGACCAACATAAAAAACAACGGGTGTTTCTTTACTGTCTCCATAAAAAAAAAAAAAAGATCCTTGAAAGCTCAAATGACCAAAGGGAAATATTTTAAACATACATCATCCAGTTACTGACAATGCGAAGGAGTTCAGATACAATGATCAAATCAACTGCCACTATTAGACTCAGTAGAATGCTTCAGAGATTTAAGTTATTCATGAAATTTGATTAAATTCATCATGTTGTATTCACAAAGAAGAAAAACAACTGGGCTGAGGAATAGTGAATTAACAGAGGACACTTTTATCAAGTTAAATGATTGCTACTTTTTATGTATTCAGATTGACCGGATAAGGTGCCCGAGTGTATCTTGGAAAATAGACATTAAAAATATCTATTATCAGAAGAAAAATAATTGAAGAGTTGATACGATGAGAACAAACTTCTATTAAATTAGGATTACACTAAAACAATTATATTTAGGAATAGAAGATTAAATACACCTGCACAGATTCAAATGAACGGGCCCTTTCTGGTGCTGATAATGGATTGCAGAATCATGTTGAAGAAATTGATTCTAATATCTCTGTCACACCAGTACATTTCTGCCATACAATTCATTGATGTATGAAGATAAGCTGCCGTAGGTAAATAATGCTTCAGCATCACTTTTGGTAAAATTCCTCAGTATGTGATGCTCAAATGCTGCAGAATCTACCTAGTAATAACATCACTCAATCTCACATTACACAATGAAGACGCTCTCTCTGCGCTGATGAAGCTTTTCTCACCGTATCAAGAACACTTAAAATGGAACGTGAAAGTGATAACTTGACCTGTTTTCCGATGAATTCAGGTAATATTTATTTGACCACCTGGGGGCTCACATAAAGTTCTGAAATGTTGTTCCTAGATTGTCAGTTCACCCCTAAATATAAAAAATAATTGTTATGTAATGGCCAGATTATTCCATGGTGATGCAGCAAACTAAACCTATTCTGCAAAAAACAACAACCAAAAAAAAAAAAAACAGTAACTTTTAATTACCTAATTTGAAGAAAACGAAATATCTATTTCGTAAATTTTTTAAATCCAGATCTGTGCTAGAGATGATGAAATCCAAAATAATAAAACAATTGCTAAAATAATGAAAAGCCCCACTGATGAATATGTCTTTTTTTTTGGCTCCTTGCCTCACCCACCTGGTTGTGCTGACCTGAGCCATGAGCCATTTCACTCATATGAAAACATGCTCCGCTGACAGGAGCATTTCAAAAAGTGACATACATACTTCAAAGAAGTGACGGCACTGTTCTACAAAATCCCCTTTCCTCATGTTTATACCTATTTAAACTACGTTTTTAAATATGCCTGCATGCATGGCAAGATAGGTAATAGTGTGACAGCAGCTTTAAGCATCAACAAACATTGCAGTAAATATTGTAATATTGAAATGTCCTGATTTAGTGAACTTCAAAATAGCACAAGTTTTGCTCTGAGCAAAAAATAATCAATCGCTGTGAAATATTCAAAGCGTGTCTTCTGTAGAGGAACAGAATTCTAATTGAAAAGGTGTTTCCGGCTTCAAGACTCTTCTTGTGAGGAGTCAAAGCTGTGGAAAAGTTTGTCTGAATTAAAGGCAATGGCCACAAAAAAACCCTGTATAAGATATAAATGTGTTCTTAATGACGTTTAAACAAGAGAACGGTGTTAGGTATTCAGTAAATGTTGCTGTCAGTTGTTATTCAAATCTTGGAATTAATTTTCTTTAATCAATATAACAACCAATGTCCTCTGGCTGCCCTGTGAGGGACTGGGGACCTGTCAAGGGTGTACCTCTCGTCCAATGATCGCTGGAGATAGGCAGCAGCACCCCACCCCACCTCCAAGACCCTTCACAGATGGAATGATGGAGGGACGTCCTCTGGCCAAGGTGTGTGAATAACTGTATACTTTTTACTGTATGCTTTTTCCCCACTTCTTTTTCAACCTTCAAATTCAATAACTGAAGTTGAGACTATATTGTTGTGTATTTTGCTCATTCTTTTTACTTTATTCGATCATTTTCCATTTTTTTCCACGCTTTGTGTTGATCCCCAACTTACTTTCTGAACATCGTTCAGAACAAGTTCAATACTAGACCCCTCATACGCAGAAACTCAAACACAACCGTACAGGCTTTTAGAAGCCTCCCTTCTCCAACACATCTGAATCAAATTAATGGCCCTCTCTCAGAGTCCTGGCAGCGAGTCCTGGTACCTGAGTCCTTATAGCAGCTCTTGAGGACTAGAGGGGGTCACAACCAGTTGTAGAGCGTCCATAAAATAGACACAGACACCATAAAGAATTCTATGGTGTCCATAACATTTGTCTACCCTCATGATTGGAATCTAGGCATGTTCTCTCCATAAATCCTAGAGCGTGATCACATGCAAACAATGCAAACACAGCTGTTGCAGACACTCATGCTGACAGACCCGTAAATAAACATAATCAAACTGCATGCACAAATCAACACAAACTGCATAGAAATGCCACGTTTAATCCCTCCAGACTGCGTTGCTCTGATTTTTTTTCCCTAAATCTCATTCATAGTGCAGTTGATGAGCTGTTTTGACAACATGTCAAAATCCTATTAGACTAATAACAGAGCTCAGTAGAAGGCACGCAGTTGAGACCAAGACAAACACTCTTAGACACTCGCACAGTCACACTGATGTCTGCTTATAGCTATCTGGGCAGGTCTGATGGTTCTAATAGCAAGTAACAGTGTTAACTTAATGGTCACTATAGGTCACACTGAAAGTACATCTGACTGGATTGCTTGGTGAGGTGCCACCATACATTGACCGCAGCTACCAAGGCTTGTCTGAGGAGACATGGAGAATTCAGCTGTCTTTATTTCTGAGAGAGAAGGTTGAGAAGATTGGAGTAATGTTGAAATAAGCTGAATATGGGAAAACTGAAAATAAGAAAGATAGTGTAGTGGAGGAAAGAGAAGGCATGGAAAACACACACACACACACACACACACACACACACACACACACACACACACACACACACACACACACACACACACTGGTACACTAACTCATGCATCATGATTTCAGGGGATATTACCTAGTTCAGTACTTGTCATGTTTTTATCCTAAAAACTAGATGTGTGTAGGCTAAGGAGGCCCAATTATTTCTGCAATTAAAAATACACTTGATGCGATTGTGTATAAATACCTTTAAGGAAATACAACATGAGTAATACTTAGATCAGACTCCAGCACATGTACACACATAAGCACACATCAACTGAGGCGCATTCACACACATAAATGGAAGGAAATAATGATGACTGCTCAGTAAATGCCTTCAAGCCATCGAATGGCATGGTTTGACATAAAATAATTCCTTATGACTTCATTAAGAAGCAAGAGACACAGTGGCCAAGTAGAGAGGTGTAGCTAGATAAGCTTTAAAGGATGGAGATCAGAAAGTAGGGCAGCATTAAGGTCCTGGGAACCGCACTAACACCTAAAAACAGAGGTGAAAAAATGGCAAAAGCAAAAAAAAAGGGCGACAAGAATAAGATGAAAGGAGGCATAGGATGATATTGGGTAACGATGGACAAGAGGCAGAGCAGAAGTGTTGACAATAACTGGCTCAGGACTGAGGGGGAGAAGGGAGCTGAGGTCAGCATACACTGATCTCTCCTCTAATAGCCATGGGCAAAGCCTCCGGATGCATATAAAGACAGCCCTGAATGAAACAGAGCAAAGCAAAGATTTGAAGTACATGAAAAGACCAATGCATCAAACAGGAGAGAGAGCGGGACAGAACAAGAAAAGGGTGAGAAGACTGAAAGACAGTTGCTCAGATTAGGGATTTAAGAACTGATAGGAGGAGGCTTTTGTGCAGTCACAGAGGAGTAAGAGAGAAAGAGGTTTTATGCTAAACTATGTAAATTAACCAGCTCTGTGACAAGAGCAACAAGAGACCCGGAAAACTCAGACGAACATGTTGACGGATATTGATTCTAAGAAACATGCATGTGCGCACTAACAAACAGACAATCACACAAATGTCGAACCACTGGAATTGGAACATGTCACCTTCAAAATACTTAAGTTGGAATTCTAAAACACAAAACGTTGCTCACAAAGACAAAAATGCGGGACAGGGGTGATTTTGTTGTTAATACTTTGCTGTGCCAAATACTAGTCTTACCTGTATGGAGACACTGCTATAAGATCCTCCGATGACTCCAGCGATGGCAAGTGGGCTGTCATCTTGCAGAGCATAAGATCCATCAGGACAGATGAACTCTGTGTCATCCACCTTGGTGAGGGAGGCTCTCACAAACTCCAGAGCCTGAAAGTCATCATCAATGTATAGCGCTTTTAATGCTTTCCATGGAATCAAGGTAAAACAACCAGTGCCTTGCAAAAGCACCCCTTGAACCTTTTCACATCTTATCATATAGCCATGGATTTCTTAGTATTTTATAAAGATGTAATGGATTTTTGTGCATAATTGAGAAGCAAAAGGATAATGATGCTTGGTAGAGTTGCAAATTGTTTTACATTATGTGTGAAATATCACAAATACAAAGGACAGCTGGGATGCGATATTATATATCCTTTTCTATTCCCAGTGCCAGGCATTCACAGCCTCTATGCCAAAAATATATTTGATAAATTGGATGAACTTTAAAGGGCTGTTGATTGCCTTCAAGGGCGCTGATAAAGTATTAGGGATATAAGCTCAAATCCTGAAGCTAAAAATGATCTGGATAAGATGATTAGGTACGTAAAAAATAAATGTGATGAAAATGTGGTCTAATAACAACATACTATCACATATATTCTAATCAGTCCTTGTTATTCTTTAACTCATAAATAAAACCCCGACCAAGTAATGGCATTCAGAAGTCACATAATTGGTAAATAGAATCCATCACTGTGTGATTTAATCCCGGTATAAATACAGCTGTTCTGTGAAGACCTCAAAGGTGTGTTAGAGAACATGAAGAAAAAGGGACACAGCATGCAGTTCAGGGATAGAGCTAGATTAATCAGAATTAGGATTATAAAACTGTATCCCACCCTAGGAATGTCTCACAGACTACTGTTTAATGAAGAGGCTGCCCACCCAAACCGACTCTGGAGGAGCAGCAGAGATCCACAAATCAGGCAGAAAAAAAAGGAGCTGTGATCAAGACATCTACTAGTCACACACTACACACATCTGGTCTTTATGCAAGAGTGGAAAGAAGAAACCAATTGTGGAAAGAAAGACATAAGAAGTCCTATTTAAAGTTTGCACTTCAAATAGTAAAACAAAACTGTAAATCAACCCTGAACATAACGCTCCCTTGTGAAACACAGTGTAAGCAGCATCATGCTGTGGGGATTCTTTTCTACAGTAGGAACAGGGAAAAGCACAAGAGTCATCCATCTGTCCGTCCATCCGTCCATCCATCACATATACTCGCTTATACATGCAATGTTGTGGAATAGCTTCTGCCCATCTTGCCAGTCCATCACAGGGCCAAGCAGAAACACACAGGACACACAATCATCCACGCAAACATCCACACTCCATACACAGAGTCCCAGCTGGGATTCAAACTCAGTCTCTTCTTCCAAAAAAACAGTGCTTGCTACTGCATCACTATGCTGTCCTTGTGTGATAAAACCCAGTAAATGGCGAGGTTTATGTATCTCTTAAGTATTCCTACTTGAGAACATTGAATTTTGAGGCTGCAAATTTTTAAAAAAAAGTTCAAGAGTTATGAATACTTTTGCAAGGCAATGTAGTGCAACATATTTCTTTATGTGGGAATGTATCATCGATTTGGAGCAATCAAACGCTGAGAATCTATGGTTTTCATGAACGAGTCTGATAATATTCTAATTTTTTTGTAAAGATAACAATCCCCGAAGGCGAAGCTGTGTGATTTTCCTTTTAATCTGGCTCATTTTCCTGAATGGAAACGGGTTCAGTCTGTCTTTACTCTTATCGTTAGAGACAAGATCTTTGGCCCGTTTTTGTTAAAAGAACAAAGCAGGGTGTCATGGAAGTACTCGAATACGTAGTTCTAATTAGACCTAAGTGTTTTTCTCGGTTCAAGTCGGAATTGTCACACTGTTGTGCAAATTTTTTTTTGTTTACTTTCAGCCGTAAATGTGCAAGCAACTCAAAACGCCACAATGTGTGCGGAGTAATGATCAGCATAAAGGCAGAAACTGTGTTCAATCAAACACAATTTATAAAGACGGCATTTTTAAGAAAAGTGGCAGTGCTCACCCACCTGCTCTAGCGCGTAAGTATCTCTTGAGCAGGTGTCAAGAATGTGCACCCCGAGTGAGACACCCGGCAGCATAGTGTTGTCCATGTTGATTCTGTCTATGGCAAACAGCATGGCCTCCAGCCTCTGGATCCCTCTGTCCTCGTTCACACGTCCGCACTCCTCCATCCCGGCCCCTTTCTCGTGCACAGGAAACAGGCCGCCGAGCACCAGGTCGCCCTCGATGCGGATCTCACGACGGGACGGAGGCGGTTCTGTCAGCAGGGCGCCTTGACACATCATGACAAAAACTAAAGAGGGAAGGCGGGGCACCATGTTGGGCTCAGCGAGGGCTTGGGTTGTCAAAATGTGAGGTGAGAGCCAAAGCAGAGGGTGAGGGAGAGGAGGGAAGGGGGACGGTCGCTGAGGTCAGGGGTGAGGGGCGAAGAATGAGGAGCAGAGAACAGAGAGGGGTTGAGTCAAGCTGCGGCCGTGGATGTCGGAGTCTGCTTGTGGCCCATGAAATGCTCAGGAAGTGTTGAGCTGGACCACGCACGGAGGGGCGAACCATCTGGGCATCAATTCTCCTTGAAGGTAATATGGAGAACAGGAAAAGAAGATTAAAAAAAATCACATAAACTAGTATGGTGTTGGTACTATGACGCATCAGACTTTTTCGTTGTGTTTGGAGATATTGTTAAGAACGGCTCAAAGACATTTCTGCTTTACTGCAGAAACTCAGCCGTACAGGGATATTAAATCGTCTGGAGATTTTTCCTCTCTCCTGCCCTCTTACATCACTCACAAAACTTTGTTTCACAGTGCATGTGTGTATGTCGATGCGTATTTTAGCTGTGTGTGTGTGTGCCTCTGGTTGTACCAGGATACGCCAGCTTAGATGGCTGGTTGATACATGAGCCCAGTCTTCTCATTCCACAGATCAGAGAAGATTCCCTAATCTGATCTCCCTCCCAACATTTCTCTTCTTGCCCATGAGTTTTTTATGCTTTAGAGTCTGTGTGTTTCTGTGTTTCTGTGTGTGTGTGTGTGTGTGTGATATTTATTACTGCCACTCTCCCATGCATAATTAGAGTGTGAGGACTGAATGGATTTTATCGTGAAAGATGCTATCTGACAACAAAAAGGCCAACAAAATTTGATGCAGCTGAGCACAGCTTCTGACTCAATTAAAGTTGAGTTACAACAATTTTGCTGCCCATCATTCTCTGGCTCTCCTTTACTAAGATAATCTAAAATATATTAATGAATGTAAGCCTAAATATAAAGATCAATCTTCACAGATGTATTTTAACTTTAACATGTCATTGACAGTAGTAATCAAACTGGGATTTCATGTTTTTTTTATTAAGAGTTTACTTAATTTATATAGCAACCACTTTCCAATACTACAAGTAATTCCTAGGAACTTTAAAAGCCAAAATCATGCAGATTTTTCACATCCGGTTGGAGGCTTGAGGTGATTTTATCCAAATTAATCCGATTCATTCCAGTATAGTTCAAGCACATCTAACTGTGAAACAACAGACTCAAACTCAGAAGAGCATAAAGAGCCATCTCTAAAAGGAAGTCAGCAAATTGCACTGAATCTTTACGTTAATGCATTTTCCCCCAAGAAACCTGTGACAGGAATACATTCACTGTTGTTGATATGGACAACTCAGCTCACTGCACATGGCAACATTCTGCCAGAGAGCAGTAAGACCAATGCAACAGTAGTAATAGAAGTAGTATTAGTAAAAGTAGCAGTAGTAACAACAACAATAATAATAATTGGCATAGCCAGAGCCAGTCTGCATGTGCCTCCTTGTGTTGTACAGTGTAAAGAAAATATACTTAAATACCATAAATGGCAAATGATGTCAAAGTTGGTGTTAGTCACCAATTCCTATTCCGTGGTGAAGACTATTTTATTTTATTTAACAACCTGTAGGCCACACATGCTACATCTCCTGATCATAGTCTGAAAAACTTAGACCAGGGTCTTCAACCCTGGCCCTTAGGACCCTCTGTCCTGCATCTTTCAGATGTGTCTCTGCTCAACTACATCTGAATCAGATGAATGCATGACCTCCTCAGCAGCCATCAAAGGCTGCAGAGGCCAATTAACTATCCATATTTTTAAATCAGGTGCATAACGTACAGTGGGTCCTGAGGACCAGGGTTGAAGACCACTGATTTAAGACTAATAAAACTTGGACTGGATTATTCTGCTTTTGAACAGATACCACAAATGCTGAATTTCTAGCTTTAGTGCCTGGAATATTCTTTGGAAAAGTGGACATTTTTAAATAATTACAGATAGCATAAAACTGAAAACTTTTCAATCAAGACAATGATGGTTTGAATATTTCTGAACTGCGAAATTAACAGTGCATGTTATTTTTTTTTACATTACTTGACATCACTCATAACTGTATTGTCTAACACTACAAATAAAATCATTTTATGAAGGAAAAGGAAAAACGTCTTGAAAAGGACCAACAGGTTTCTGTTATTAAATCCTTTAAGAGACAGGAGGTAAAATGGAAAGGTAGGTTAAACTGAGGTCTAGAAGTCATTAAATCTTATTTAATGAAACAGCTACACATTTGATTGCAAACAGGGCTGGTTCTTGGCATGGGCCACATAGGCGGCTGCCTAGGGCGCCAACTACTGAGGCGGGCGCTGCTGTAACAGCTCCAAAAAGAAGAAGGAGAAAACATAAAATGAATAATAGCAGAAATGCGCAGAACTGACTGGCACCCTATTCTCATGCTCTGTGTTGCAAATAAAAATTCTGAAAATATAAACAAGAACCTCTCCGCTCTCGCTGCTGTAGTTCCTTATTCTGATGGACCTCCTACCGATCTCAATCAAATCCTCCTTACCCCACAATCAGCTTATTAAAGGTAAGTAGGTACAAATAAATGTTTAAATGAGTTTGTAATGTGATAGTGATCGCTAACATGTCTCATATGCTTCATAAGTTACAATTAGACTGAATAATTTTATATCTGTGTTTTACACCTGAAGTAGCTGTGATCCGATGTTAGAACTGCTTTGTATGAGTTTAGCAACTACTTTGTTGTTGGAAAGAATTTCTTTTGTGGATAAAAACAGGAGAGACCACACCAGGTGGACAATTAATTAATATTTATAAAAAAAACAACAACACATAAATATCTTTTTACTCTATATCACTCCCATTAATTGTTTCATAGTTTGCATCATTCTGTTGGCCAAAAAGCTAAACGTTAAATTAAGTATGAACATAATACGAGTCTCTAATTAGTTTTATCTGCCAGTTGACACCCTTAAATGTTCCTTCTTTTAAACAGAAACAATTGCCACTGTAACAAATGGGATGACTGGTTCCCTGTTTAAAATTATTGTAAAAGATCAGTTGCTCAAGAGGAAGTTTTCAGCTTTTCTTTTACCTGTTATCTTAAACTGTTTATTTATCATGTTCTTAGTGTAAACATAAATTGATAAAGCTTTGCATGAAACTTCAAAAGAATATACTTTTTTTGCTCCATTTGAGAATTTTTAAGACAATGGATTATATTTTCAGGCCATGTCTTTATTGGTGGTGGACAGCACTGAGGTTCCTCTAAATGTTGTTTGATAGGAATTTTTTTTTCAGGTGATTTGTGCATATTAAATGTAGAAAATGTTGCAGTTTTGCTTTCCTTTTATGTAATGCTACTGTAGACAATATTACTGTAACCCTATATAATGTGACCTCTTTCATTTTAAAAATGTATAATCTCAACTAAATAGTGTTCTGCTCAACATATCTGTCCTCTGCAGCTCCATGATGTGTTTGTACTAATCAGGAACTGGTGAATCAACCATGTATCTGTACTGTGCCTTAGCCACCCCCCCCTCCCCCCTCCTCCCGGATTGGTGGGGAGCCAAGCCATAATTTCACCTACGGCACCAAATTGACTAGAGCCGTCTCTGATTGCAAAAGACCATTAGAAGGACTTAGGGAGTTGAGTGGACGAGGCAGAAATCGGCATAAAAAGACCCTGGAAAAAGAGCAAAATGTCCCTCATTCCTGTTTCATTATTTCATTAATTTTAATGATTATCACATTTATTCCCTTGTAGATGGTTCTCCTATTTCATTTTGTATAGACTTGAAACTTCTTGATTTAGAGAGGCAATAAAATCTGCACATAGCACCCTAAATAGTGAAAGGAGGATCACTTCAATTCAAACACAGGGTGGGTTTCTGTTTCCAATCAACCCCCTTGCAGCCAATCGTAATTACTCCCCTGGGTCCATGCATACTTTAGTTGTTTTCCTGTAAATTTCAGTTCTAGTGATGTTGTACCTGACTGCAAGCTGTCTCCCAGACCTGTATTTTGGTAATTTACCCCACATTGAAGGTTATGACAGGATGTTCATGAACCACTACAAAGAAGCCTGGTCTACTTAATCGATAGACTAGGCTAATGATACAGATTGACAAATTCATGTGGAAAAAAAAATGTGCACACCGAGTAAAGTTAACTTCAAAGAAAAAAGGAAAGAAACTGTTAAACAATGTGCGGGACTGACTATATTTTGGTTTTGCGTAGAATCTTGAGGCTTTAAAAGCAGTTTACTAAGAGGAAGAAATGTTCAACTAGACCACTAAACCAAGGAAATATATAAATATTACAGTGTATCAAGATGACTGCTTTTACAGTTTTAAGATAATGTTCAGAGTTTTTTTCATCTACATATCATCAACAATCTTTGGACAGAAATTAAAATTCAGAACTGGAAGCCTTTTCCTGGACGATTAGATCAATTTCCCTAAACTAGACCTCAAACATGATTTTTTTTCCAACAGAAGGTTTATCATAAGCTGTGGTAGTTTTCTGGGAGGACTTGCTGATGGACCAGTATAGGGTTACTTAAGGCCATTTTCACATATTGGTCATTTTGAAAATGATATTAAATAATTAAATTATATTGATGTCTTTGAAAACTCAAGTAACTGTTATTTTGTTGAGAAATTAACATCAGAAAAAAAATAGCAATACTCTTGACAGTTCAAAATAGCATATATTTCCCTTTGAAAGCCAATAAGATTACTTCTAATGGCCTCCTTAGATGTTTTTTTTTTTTTTGCGACAGATGAAGTCAAACTTGGGAGGTCAAAAGTTTTTTTTTCACAATGAAAAAGTCACAAAGAGCTTAACGGACGTTAAGAAACTATTTAAAAAATAAAAAACTCTGTACATTGTTATTCCCCAGAAATAAAATCTATTCTTGCTTTCTTTAAAAAGTATTACTTAATGCTTATGTTTTCAGTTGTTCACTTGTTTTTAAAATATCTACGGGAGTTTGTTTACATTCAGTATTACATAGAGGGTTACATAGTAGATAAACAGAGTACACCTGTTTGTAATTTCATATTAGGATAAATAAAGCTGTTCCCTGAAGGCCTCAGAAGTTGCTTAGAGAACGCTAACAAAGTATAAAGAATAATAAAGACCAAGAAACAGACTGGCCAGGGATAAAGTTATGATTAATATCCTGAGCTTTCAACATATCACAAGGCACTGTTAAATTGCTGTCAATATTAGGGAGAATATAGCACAACATCAGAAATAGTAAGACATGGCCATTCTCTGAGAATGTAATGGTAATCAAAAACTCTGAATGTACTGCAGAGATCCAGCTCTCAGGTGGGGAAATTGAGTTGACTGGACAATTGTTAGCCACATGCTCTGACCTTTCTGGAAGAAATAGCAAGAAGAAACCCATTGTTGAAAGAGAGCTATTAGAAGTCCCACTGTTCTTCGTCCGTGGTCCTGGTTTGTACAATCTAAAATATCCTAACAGGAAGTGGTGTATTGACATAACACTTCATATGACATTACTTCATATGACATTGTTAGATTTTTTTGAAGTTCGATGGCTTGGAAAGATAGCTGTAAATATCAGAACCATAATCTCTAATAATAATAATACTAATAATACTAATAATAATAATAATAATAATAATAATAATAATAATAATAATAATAATAATAATAATAATAATAATAATAATAATTTTGCCGTACCAAATTTAGGATGTTTTTTTTTTAGCTCAGATTGGTATCATTTGCTGTTTGATCGGTCTCTTGTTGTGCTGCATGCTGGCTGACTGAGCCTAATATTACAATGTTGATTATGATTACTTTTATGTCCTGCTAACTGTGCCGTTTTGTGTTGTAGGAAACTCCAAAATATACAGTGAGACTGAGGTACAGCAACAGAAGACAGTTAGTTCTTTTATGAGGAACAGCAAATAAGGCTGAGAGAGTACCACAGCAGATGAAAGCCTCCTGTGTGGTACCAGTGCCTAAGACCAAACACCCAAAGGACATCAGCAGCTACAGGCCTGTAGCACTAACATCACACTTGATGAAGACCCTTAAGGGATTGGTCCTCATCCATCGTCACCCCTTGGTGGAGTCTTCATTGGATCCACTGCAGTTTGCGTACCAGCCTGGCATCGGGGTGGGTGATGCCATCATCTTTCTACAACACCAAGCTCTGGCCCATCTGGAGAGACCTGGGAGCACTGTCAGTATCATGTTCTTTGAGTTTTCCAGTGCTTTCAGCACCACCCAACCATGACTTCTGATGGAGAAGCTGCAGCAGTCAGGAGTGGACCACACACCTGTCCTAGTGGATACTGGATTACTGGTGCCAACAGAACCATCTCAGGTTAAATGCAGGGAAAATTAAGCAGCTGGTGGTGTACTTTTGGAGGTGCAGACTCACCCCACTGATGCCAGTTAACATCTAGGAAAGTGATGTTGAGATGGTGGACTCTTATCTGGGTGTTCACTTTAGCAATAAACTGGACTAGTTTCACAACACAGATGCTCTTAACAGCACGGGTTCCCGAACTTTTCAGCCTGTGACCCCCAAAATGACAGTGTCGCAGACTGATGACCCCCTTTTGGAGGGTGTTTTTTTTTCTTTTGGGTGGGTGGGATTATATGAATAAAGTCATAAAATTTGGTAAATACGCTTGTAAAATTATGCATAAAGTAGTATTTTTTATATGAACTTTTACAAAAAAGTGCAACCTTCCTCCTGCGTTCAAATGTGGAATGTTAGGCATCAGTGATGCTATGTAAGAAAAATAACATCACTGATGCACAAGATCTCCCATCCCATGCATGGAGCTGTTGCAGAACTGCAGAGGTCTTTTGGTGACATATTTCTGCATGCTAGATGCTAATGTCTATTTGCACAGTTTTTAACTTCTCTGGGAGTGCATATTGCACAGTTTTATTTTTTACAACGTTCTGTATATCGATTGTTGTTTTTCTTCTACTTCAACTTGAACATTACATTTTTCTCGAACTATGCCGTATTGCCTATTGATAATTGCGTGGTATATTTTTTTCCCTTTCTGATATTCTTTGTATTTTGCTCTACAGCTTAACTTTAAATTAGGTTTTTATTAATATTATTTAATCTAGTGTGTAAGCCCGATGTCCTCTATCTATGTGTTTTTGCCCATGCCAAAAATATATAATAGAATAAATAGAATAGAATAAAGGTATTCTATTATATTCTATACTGTTGATGCATTCAGAGTGAAGTACTGCAGTGTCTCTGAGATATTGCAAAGGTTAACCTCTTGTAGCTGACAGACCGAAGCAATAATATGCTACCAAACAATTCTACAAGCATCTGGCAAAAAAAAAAATGAAAAAGGTCTTAAAATTTGTCTGCCAGCAAAGATCAAGACGAGGACCAATTGACAAGACATTTCATTTTCCATTAGTCAGTAATTTACAAATAATATTGAATTATATAACTATTTCCCCCCTCTTTGATTTATTTTAATGCTAACATGCTAATCAAGCAAGATGCCATTTCAGGAGGAACACCACAATAATTTGGGTAGGTTCTGGAACTTGAACTTGGTTATCAATAGTAAACTACTGTGTTGGTCTTAGAGTACAACATTTTCATGACCAACCAGGTTTATATTCATATTGTCTACAGGTTTACCTTGTAGTTTACCTCCAATCTTTCTAGTGTTCTCATCTCTCTCTCTCTGTATTCATCTTTGATAACATTAACAATTATAAAAAGTTCACATTAAAATAATTCAACATGTTCATTTTTTTCCTTTTAAAGTGTTCTGCCTGTTTGGTTCTCTCTGATCCTTAACAATAATAATGTCACACACAGTAACGCAGACACACACAGTCTTACTTTGTCTGAGTAAAATGTACCCAAATTGAAAAAATGTTTTTTGAGTGGGACCAAGTGTTTTCTTTTCTGTGTACATTTTCTTCAATTTGAGTACATTTTACTCAGACAAATTTACTGTGCAGAATCTGATTCTGAGAATAAGAAAATCATTGAAGCAAGCTCATAGGGAAATTCATGTTGATTGATTACAATGTGTGCCTGTATGTGTGTGTGTGTGTGTATATTTGTGCTTGTACTTGCAGCTGAGTGAGAAAATATTTTGTGCATTTTTACTAGTAAATTGAGGCCTTTGATGTAAAGTGAAGACCCTGTTATGGTCCTCACTTTTTTTCTGAGTTAGTGGTTAGGTTTAAGACTAAGGTTTAGGTTAGGTTTAGGATATTTACTGGTAAAGGTTTGAACATGAATGGAAGTCAAAGCACGGTCAAAGCACGGTTGTATTTTAGAAGTGTGTGTGTGTGTGTGTGTGTGTGTTTGGAGAGCGGAAGAATCCCTCTTTGGTGGACAGGTAGGAGGATTACAGCATCTCCTAAATCCACACAGCTCATATTTTTTCTGCAGGCAGCAGCCACACCTTTACCACTATGCTCTCTAATATGGCAAACAAACACAAACATGCTTGCACAAATAATTAACCTTTGCTTTTCTGCGTTTCCCTAAAGTGAAGGAGTTTCTTTGTTTGTGACTTTCTTCTTTCCCTGATTCACAGTATCCCACTGAATGGCAACTGTTTAAATATTAAACACTGAACAGGTAGGCAGATGACATTCTTAAGTTTAAAGATGTTGCTTTCTTTAAACAGAGAAAACTACAACTACCTTATTTTTTTTAGACAGACAATTTATTTCAATTTTAAATACACATTTATGAAGAATTAGCTTAGTTTAGAATTATCTTTAAAAGGTTTGGATTATCAAATATATGATAATTTTAAATTATTAATTAATGTTCTTTACAAAAATTATGCTTATTCTAAAGTGTAAAAGCAAACAAATGTACTAGTAAGGGGAAACCAATTATGTTTTAATAAGTATCTTACAGTTATATGGTGGTGGGGTAAATGCATAACATGCAAAGCTTGGTCTATTCAAAATATATTATTGGTGTTTATTTCTGTCATGTGGGTGACTGGCTTAAACGGAGGTGGGGCTCAGAATAAATTTCTTAGTGCCTCATGCGGTCTTGGGCTCTGAATTCAACCATATATTTATGTGCATTCTCAATGCTTTAATATCTGCAAGCTATGTGTTTTTCCAATGAAGATAAAAAAAAGTAGGAACCGAATAGCACTGGAAAAAATGAAGATGGCAGAAAGTCATTATCAGAGGTCATTTTGAGAAAAAAACACATGAAAGTGGGCTTATTGATGGCAACACTGCAACAAGGTTGAAGCTGTTTATTTTTCTGTGGTTATGTCTGTTTGTGTATAAGCACAGGTCCATCCATGCATGGATTTTAGATGATAATCATGATCTTTTCTGAAGGTGGATCTGTAGTAGCTGTTTAATTTAATGCCTTACTTTTACAGTACGATTATTATTCAAAATGGCATCCACAACAAATGATGTTCTAAAGAATTGCCAAACAATATGTGCCAGTATTATTATTTTCATTGCCCCTAAGGTTTTCAAGGAAATTGAATGTTTGCTTCATTATTACCTCGTTGAAGGTGCAAGAAACAGTGCAACTAAGGAAGCAAAGCACATGGTATGAAACCGAAAACCATTTCATTCCTGTGTTTAAAGATGTGTGAGTGCGGGCTACAATATAGGTGATTATAAATCAATGTAGTTTTGGCATGTGCTAACCTCTTTATTAAACTACAAATCCTCGTGTCACAGCCCACATGACGACTGCTGACTGGAAATGTGAGCAAACAAGACACTATATGATCAATCAGTCTTCTATAAAAAAGTTAATAAAAACAATGCAGAAAAACACAACAGTATGCCTAATGGTTTCTGTTGAAGGACAGTTTTGAGAAGATTGATTTAAGATGAATTTTTTTTCGGGGGAGGCGGGGAGGAAAGCTCGCACAAAAAATCTAACTGTTAAGATTTCTACATCACTTATGCCTGTTTCTCACGGCAAGATTTTTAAAATTGTCGGTTGATTTTCAAAAACTGAGAGACCCCACACATAACGATAAAATGATCTTAGATCCAACAGGTTTGATCTCCGATCAATTGCCAAGCACAACACACCACAACAGAACAGAACAGATTTCCTTTAAGAACGTGCAGACATCAAATGGAAAAATCTCTCAAGATCAAACATAAGTTTAGAGTAACTAAACATGTCAGACGAGGAAGAACAATGGCAATAGTTTGTGGACTAATTTTAACAAAGAAAAAAGCATTACAAAAAAAAAGCCTTTGGTTAAAGGAGTGGAGACAACACGAACAAAGGCGGGTTCGTGTTGTCAGACAGGGGGGTGAGTTGTTCTTTTTTCAATTTCTGATGTCAGAGCATTTCCAACGTCCTTTCGAACTGACTAGATCCCTCTTAGTACACCACAAACAGCAGGACTATCGCATAACATTATCTTAAGAACCATCAAGATAATCATTATGTCCTTAAGAATGTTGGAAAGGAAAGATCAGGGAAAATATTGGGCTAATTATCTAGCTGTGTGAACCTGGCATTATCTGAGAAATTCATTAATTGTTTTGACAAAGTCAGATTGAAATAACTAAGGAGGTGAATTCTGGGAATTCAGCAGACACAGACTGAACTAATGTTTCTCTCAAATCGATGCTATTCCCCAGAGTGTGTTTTGTACATGCCATTTACACTAATGCAGACAAGACTAATGGTATTTGCTGACTTGTTAGCTCTCTGAATAGCAATGTCTCTCCAGGTTAGCTCAGAAGAGACAGCATATTTAAGTTTTAAATATACCTTAGAATTTGATTGGTAAGACCACAGGATCATTTTCCAATCTGACTTTGTCCTTCCTAAGTTACTCTGGAGCCAGTCAATGGGGCGCTATTTCAAAATCATTATTTGTTTGATAGGTATTTTTCTTTTATGGATGCAGTGGAGAATTGAGTTCACAAACCAGAAAATCTGTAGATGTATATCTTAGGGCCTAAATATTGTTTTTCAGTCTTCTTTTCTGCTCTTTGAAAGATTTCTGGATCACTGAAATATATTATAAACAAATATATTATGAATATATTTATATGTATTACTAAAATTCAGAATTAATAAATTTGGACATTTTCAACAAGTTCAAATATATTGTCTTGACAGCTTTATAAAAATGATGAACTCTTGACTTACAAAAAATATAACCAAACTATGTTGTGTAGAGTAACTGACCGCCAGGCTGGTGAAGATATTCAGTCATCCAGGACATCGCAAATCCAAAAAGTGTTAAAAAGCAGAACAATTGTACTTCAGTTCCTGTAGTTGAAAACATTTCATTCCTTATCATTTCAAAGCTAGTGCGGGGGGAAGTTCCCAGCTTTTAATCTGTTTGGAGTTTGCTGTTCTGCACATCTAACATCACATGCAGAATGGAATCCCCTATTAATAGGGTGCTCGTTAGTGCAATCGTTACTCTGGCTCACTGAGAGACGTTTGGTCACATGCAAGAAGCTATGAATTGGTTTAAAACTGCAGTTTGACAGCTTGGAGCAGCATGTCTGTTACAGCAATTGACTTCAGACTGACTACCTGAGCAGATAGCCTGACTGATTACCAGCTGTTAGCTAGTATAACACTGTTAGATTCTTAGTAAAGTCTATATAGAGCACAGCTGCAACATTTTGCCCCATAAGAACTTGAAAACTGCTCCTAAATTTTGAGTCTGGTAATTCTATGGTTTTGTTTAAGTCAATGCATCAAAGTGAAAATTGCAATGAGTAAGTGTTATGGAAAATATAACATGATAATCAAGATTAATTATCATTCTTAACACTTTTCTGATTAAACAAAAACAGTTTGGTCATGATAATTATTTTTATTGTTGTCAAAATACTGTCATACTGTGAATTTTTTATATTTTACACAGTATTTTACCATGGAAAATCCCTTACAACCCCCTTGTCCTGTTATCATTAAATCACAGAATTTATTGTAATTTACTTTGAACCCATCCCAACTTTTTTTCTCTAACTACAAGTTGTATTTAGAAACGCAAAGGTCACTCCACCTTAGATCGCAATTGGCAATTTTTTTCTCATTAATCACCTCTGACTGGTTAGTGGCTGGTCAGATACTGAAAAATGTAAATTTTTGCACTATTCATTGAAATTAAGAACACCCACCATTCTAGGTCTACAAACACATCAATCAGAGTGCAAATTGATACACTTTACTGAAAAATAATCTAAAGGTTCAGGACTTACATTCAAGCATAAATTGGGACAATTCCTTATTTTATGTTTGATTCAAAACTACATCCTCTATTAAGAAACCTGTAGCGTGCTTTTTTTGTTCCTAATAAATCCTGAGAAAAAAACAAGTCAACAAAATCAGATGCCAAAAAAAGATGGAACTCTGTATGTAACTAGTTTTAATCTAACTGTTTTGTAGTTTAGACGACAGTTATGTGTTGGAGCAATTTGTTAGAAATTCTGCTTTTGCATATTTGCACGTAGAGTGAGTAGATGCCTTACCTGATTTAAGAAGATTAGAAGAAGATTGCAGCTGGCGCATGGCATCACCTCAGACCCCTTAAAGAGATGTTGAAGACACACATGGTGGGTTAGCAACAGATCTGCAGGGATGACTGTAAATAAAAAAAGAAAAGAGCAGGGTGTACTACTGACCCTTCTGCCAGGGAGTTATTATGCAGAGTAACATCTGACAGAAAACCCCATTTCCCTTCTGACCTCCCTACGTCGGTGAGTCAGCTTCATACAGGCCAAGGCACTCATCTTTAGGTTTTCATATTTTGTTTTCTCCAAGGCACTCTTCCTGCACCCCTTGTTCTTCTCTCTTCCATCCACTCTTCTTTTTTACTCATTCTATTTATTTCCACTTCCCTTGCACCCTCCACAGCCCTCACTTTCCCCCTTACAGGCACGGCTGCTGTGGATGACATGTATCCAGCTGTGAGTAGCTATGCAGGGTCGATGGACCGCGGTACTGAGAGGAGAGATAGCCCCACAACTCACGTGTGTTCGTGTATTAGGTCTGTTTTCACTCTGTGTGTGTGTGTGTGTGTGTGTGTGTGTGTGTGTGTGTGCATGCGCTGTTTGCTTGTTTATCGGCCTACTGTGAAGCTAACAGAACTCACAGCTGCAACAGTAGCGTGAATCTCACACTAAAGGGAAGGCACTATGTGCAAATGTGTGTTAAAGGAAAAAGAAGCGAGAGTGGAATATCAAAAGCTTTGTTTTTGGAAAATGAAAGAAACAAATGTTAGATCACTTCATTGTTTTTCTTTATTATGTGTTAAAATTAGCTTATCATTACCCCTTGTTAAATATGTGAAAAATGGACTACTTTAACTTTACCCTCACTAAACAATTATATGGTATCCTAGGCTTCACTCAGACTAAAGGGTGCAATGGGCTGTGGTCATTAATTATTCAGAAAGTACATTTTAAGGGGGGAAAGCCTGATGATCCATAAATAGGACAGAGAGACACAACAAGTTATAAAAAAAACAAATGGCCAGCAAGACATGCCAGTAAGAAACAAACAAACAAAAAAAAGAGCGAGTTACTCTGGCAAGTTGCTCTTTGTGAATTTGTGTGGGATGTTTTAGCACTTGGCTTACTTGAGTTGGAGCCCTTTTCATTTGCCAATCAAAGTCAATAATCAGGTACTCCGAGCTCAGCCTGTCCTGCTTTGATCAATCAGTCTCCTTCGTGAGCAGAATTACGTCCAAAGGTTAAAAGCCATGCCATGTTAGAAACATAAAAATCGACTCTCATTGGTTTTGCACAACCTTGAAATGTGTAATATTAACCCACATTTGTATTTTTCTTTGCATGGCGATAACCTGGCACTGCAGATTGTGCAATCCACATGCTGGGACAGAGAAAGAAGGGCTTTTAAAATTTAATTATAATCAACCGTCCAAAGAAGTGTTGTGCTTCAGGGGCACTGAGGCTAAACTGTGCTCTCATGTGCAGTTTGTGCTCCAGAAGGGTTCTTCAATAAAGGACTTTTGAGCACTACAGAAAAATCTAGACCGCATGGCAGCATCCAGTGTGAACTATTTTGTAGCACTTTTTACCAAAAGACACGATCAAAGTGATTTGTAACACAAGAATGATCAATTAACTTTGAAATGCCCACAACCTGTTAGAAATATAAAACTGAACTTTACTTTCTCACTGATCTTCAAAGATCTATTTCCAGCTATGTACATACATGTTCTGTATTGTGAATCTGATATTTTACACGCTATTTTTGCCTTGTAAAATCCCTTACAAGACCCTTGTCTTTTTATCATTGTGGTTTACATAACTTGTAAATCACAGAATTTATTGTAAATTTTTAACCCATCCCATCATAAAACAGTCGCAACTTTATTGCAGCACAGGAAAGTCGATGCATGACTTCCATCCAGCATGTGGGTCAAGCCTTTATATTGCCAAAAAAAGATTGTATCTGTTGAAGAGAAGAGCTGGCAGGTCCAGACATATTGCAGCAAATATATATGATGCTATGTTAAAAAAATCAGTGCTCTGCAGAAGTTTAATTCCCATTTGAGATAGGATTTGGGCTTTATTTATCAGCAGGTGTAGGGTATATAATTTCATCTAGAAAGAATCAGAGGAAAAGATAATGGGTAAGATTTTGAATTTAAACACATCTCTGTTTGAATTATTCTAAAAGAATAATTATGATTTAATATGGCATGTTTGGACTAGATTATAATGTCTGATCTATTTACACTTTGCACATAAAGGATGGGCCTCCATATGCTTAAAAACAGCAGTACTACAACTACAGGTCGCTCAAGTTCGAGTGGCCAGAATTCCCAAAGACCGCTGGATAGGTGTTGGAACGTTTTCGAACAAACTGAACAAAAGTCCGGATGCCTCCAATTTGAGCCATGACCCAGATAACTAAGAATTTGCACAGGCCTGATAAACAGCAGCAGTTCAGAGGGGCCTGACTACAGGAGCCTGTCCCCAATGAAGTGATCACACCCCGACTGGTGGACGAACTGAACGGCCTCTTCTGCAGGTTTAAAAAAACAGCGATTCACACCTCCAACCCATCCACCCACACCCTACATGCACACAAAAGGACTACTGACACCCACCACCAACAACTCTAAACCCCCCTTTCCTTCTGACCCCCTGCCTTTCACTACAGATCACTGAGGAAGATGTAAATAAGCTCTTTCAGTGTTAGAAGACCAGGGACCACAGGTCCTGATAATATTTCTCATATATGCCTGAAAGCCTGCCCTGACCAACTGGCTCCCATCTTCACTCCAATCTTCAACAAGTCGCTCGAGCTGTCTGAGGTTCACTCCTGCTTCAAGCGTTCCACCAGCAGCTCGGTCCCCATGAAACTCCCCACCATAGGGTTGAATGGATACAAAACTGTAGCCATGTCCTCTGTGGTCATGAAATCTTTTCAACAACTGGTGCTGAAGCGTTTGAAGCACATCAGGTCTATTTTTTTTTTTTTTTTGCTTAGTGGTCAAACAGGTCAGCAGATGATGCAGTCAACTTGGGACTATACCTCATCCAGCACCACCTCTACCACCCAGGGGGCACACGCCAGACTCCTGTTTGTGGACTTCACCTTGGCCTTCAACCCATACATCCTCCACTAGACCAGCTTGCATTATCAGCCTCCACCTGTTAGTGGATCACCCACTTCCTGTCTCATCAGCACTAGCAGCTTCCCCCACACAAGAACCAACTGCACCCCTGCATGGGTGTTTTTTCCCCCTCCCCATTCCTTTCTGTATAAAAATAACTGCAACTCAGCAGACACATTTGTGAAACTCCTAAAGTTCACAGAAGTTCACTGTCAAGATAATGACAAGTCTCCATATGTAAGGGAGGTGGATTGATTGGTCAATAGGTGCATTCAGATCAACCTGGAGCTTAACCCACTCAAGACAGTGTCGATGTTGGTAGACTTCCAGAGAACACCCCCCGGAATCGTTCCACCCACCATCGTCAACAACACTATGTCTGCAGTGGATCACTTCTAGTTCCTTGTAACCATCCTTTCTCTGGACCTGAGCTGGTTCCTCCAAATAAACACTGTTCCGCAAAAGGCCCTGCAGAGACTACTTTTTGAGGCAACTCAAGAAGTACAACATACCATAGGTCTGCTGGTCATACACTGTCATTATTCTGGCTGCCCTGTAATCATCCATCACTGTGCGAGTTGGCTCAGCCACAAACCACAATTTTTTATTTGATTTTAAGAAAGGATAATCGGGGAAGACCTGTCTCCCATCTAAGAGTTATACAGGTCTGGGTTAAAGATCTCTGAAGACCCAACACATCCTGCACATAAACTGTTTACACTTTTACCTTCAGGTCGGTGCTACAGAGAGCTATTTGCAAAAACCAGCCACCAGAGAGACTTCTTCCCCCAGGCTGGCTATCTGATGAACACAATGAACAACTTGCAGCCCTAGCAGTCTGCAACTCTGCTGTGAAAAGCATAAGCATGTTTGCACTGCCGCAACCTGGCATTCTTTTTTTTTTTTTTTTTTACTTTTCTTTATATACAAAATCCATAAATACACATACACTACATGCAAATACTGTTCCTTTTATTTTTTAGTCCGTTTTATATAAAGTTTATATATTTATACTTAATGTCTATGCACAGTGAGCACTTGAAAACAAAGTCAAATTCCTTGATGTGCACACAGCCATGGCTAATAAAGCTGATTCTGATTTTTCTAATTCTGATTGGTAAGCCAGGCGCTTATTTTTTTCCCTATTCATTTAACACATACAAACTATGAATTCCCGCAATTTTCTATTCAAAAATACATAAACCACTTTACTGTAATGCACCTTTTGAGTTTAAGAATCACTATATAAAAGTTAGAGACATGCTTTTATGCACAAAAAGTCATACATTCTTAGTTCAATCGAAAACCACTGGCTCTACTAAAGAATCTGCAGCACACCTTTTCTCTTTTATGTGTTGTAATCCTTAGAAAAAATAACAACGGGAATCGGACTAAATTGGATTCAGTAATGTTGACTGCAAAGAAAAGTGGAAATCAGTATTTCATCTGGAAAAGCATCAATGGTGCACCTCTATTCAAAAATCAGTACATTTTCCATTAGATCTGAGATACTGGCTGCATATTCTCAGATGATGACATTTATGCCTTGTTGAATGTTCGTGTGTATGACACTTGAACATACGGTGTTGTACAGTGCTTTGCTCCATCTCTCTTCTGTTTTTGTTCTTTTGTCACACTTAAGTTTGTTTCAGATCACAAACCAATTTGAACAGTAATTGCCCTCTAATAACTAGTCGTGCCACCATTAGACAGAAGCAATAGCTGATTATCAGGGTTGTACATCACTGTGGATGAGTGCTGCATGGTCCACTCTTTTTTTATAGAATTGTTTTAAGAAAACCACATTCAACATTAACACCCTGTAAAAGGCCATGCCCAACATACTTCAGTCGGGACTTATGGGCCATTTCAAAACTGTGATGATCCTGGCACTGGGGTTGGTTTGTTCTTCACTCAGTACACCTATCTCGGCTCCACCCCAACTGCAATGAACCTTCACCGTTTTCACCTGGTTCCACCCCCTTATAAACCACCGCCAAACAAACCACCAGCGCCAGATCGTCTCAAGCTAACTCTCGAGTACTTTCAAGCCCTTTTGATTCTGCATGCCTGTTCTGTTTCCCGACCCTGATCTGTCTTTGGAACCCTGGATTTGTCTGACCTTGGAAAGCTTGCCTGTGAGCCTGAACCCCATTCTGTCTGAGTTACCGAGCCTGCCTTCTCCCTTTGTACATCTGAGCCCGCAAGATATCGAACCTTGGATTGGACCTGGACCTGCCTTTGGATTTCCCCTTTTTTTGAAACATTGTGTGCACCCGGTGAACAAGTGATTATTCCTGGACCGTCTCTGGATCACACCAGGAGAGTCCCAGAAGACCATCAGCCCGGCTGCCGCCCCCACGGCTTACGCCCCGCAGACACAGTCTGCAGCCGGACTTACAGCTCTCAGCAGGTTAGTGATTCAGCTTCACTCCCTCCCGACCATTTCCCTTCCTATCCTGATCACTAACCCGCTGTCTCTACCACAGGAAGTTATCGGGACGTCCTTATTGCATATATAAATAACGCATAGCACTATTGCGAAAGCAGTAATGCTCCACTTGTGAAAGTAAAATCTGTTGGGTTCTCATTGGCATTAAGACAGCAATTCTTAAAGCTACATTGCCAGATAGGACACACACAAACAAAAACAACAAAAAACAATGTCTTTTTTTTCTCCTTTCAAAAAACATTTTTTCTCCTTTCAAACCTAGAGGTACGGCCCGGAACTGCTTTGGTTCAGAATGTAGCTCGTGTTTACTTCCTGCTCATCATATGAGATGTCCCAGGGTTCTCAAAACAGAGGGCAGCATTTGGTATTTTATCTTGGCAAAAGAGCAGCAACCTGTAAACATGGAAGCCATTAAAAGATGCGGACCAGAAATACAACAGAATACAACATCATACACTTAAAAGTTCAGTGGGGTTCTCTGTAAAGGTGTTGTGTATGTGTTGATCTGATTTGTAACACTAGGTGTCAGTATTACTTATTGCTCCTTTAATTCTGGTACTCTCCTTATTTCATTGAAAGGAGGTGCAATTCTGCACAACACCTGTAATCTAAAAGCAGATATTGGCTATGTTTGCTTCTGTAAGAATAACTACAGTGCAGCCACAGTGGCATAACGAGGAGCAGTCTTGACAACAGTTTGGCACATTCTCTGAGTGAGAACAGTTTCTGTCTTCATTTTGCTCACACTGTGTATTCCCTAAGTTTTGATGATCCACAGCTCATTTGACATGACTTGGATAGAAATGTCTGTTCAGCCTAAAAACAGACCAGTGGTGGAGAAATGTGTGAAAGCATTCATCAGGTCCACATTTAATCATGGTACAAGGCGGCACGCCTGTCAGATGGAGAATTACCCCTCCGTGGATGGAATCTGTCAACTTAACTGTCATGTAATGACCCTGGGGGTTATCATGAGGCATCAGTCAACCTTGCCATGGTACAGGTCTAACTGAATACTACTTAATTCATGTTCACACACACGCCGGTCTGTTATCTCTCACACTGATATACAGGGGTGAGCACTTATGAAGGTGGAAAAAAAGACAATGGTGACCACGGCCATCTGAGGCAGTTACACAAATACATATAATCCGCTTGTGTGAACACAAAAGCCTCTTAGACAGAAATAATGTTGGTTGTTGTGGATGATTCAGGTTAGGTAGTGATGTGTAAAAACCAATTACGGCCGTCATTGCCCACTAATTATTAAAATTTAAATAATGTATTTCCTGATTAACTCTCCATATTATTCTTGGATTTCACTATTTTACATTCTCATAAAGTTGTAAGACTCATTATTTCAGCTGCAGCACAATGGCCTTTAGTTTTGGGTTTGAACATAATTTGTATGAAAACGGTATGAACAGTTATTTATTTATCTAAACATTTATTCTTTTATGATGAAAGGGATCATGTGGATTTTGTAATATGAGGGATATAAACCTTTATTCATTTATATCAGTTCCCTTCTATTTTGCTAATTAATTTGGTCCTTTCTCCATCTGTGTCACTTTAGAAGGTAATGAAGACAAAATCATACATTAATTACTGTTGACTCAAAGTTAAGCAGAAATAATTTTGTTTCTTTAAATATGTTCAATCAACATGACTGTCATTTTCGTTAAACACATTTTTCTTGTTTTTCGGATTACAAGGTTTTTTGTAGTTTCCGTTTTAAATGTTAAAATTAATCATGAGAAATTTTTGCAATAAATATTTTAGCTTAATCCACACTTTCTTCTGTTTAAGAGGAGTTTACAATCCAAACACTATATGATTTTTTTATTCATATAACAATGCAGGGCACCTTGTGAAAAACTTAAAAAATAAGACCCTGTTATTTTTTATCAAAATTGTATTGTGCATTTCAAAAAAAAGGGTTTATATTATCCTAGCAACGTCTTCTTAGTAGGATGTAATCGAAAACATAAGGTGATGTTGGCAGAACGTGACTATCCCAGACAGAATAAAGCTACGAGTAGGGAATTAATTTAGAAGACAACTAGAAGCCAAGACAGCATCATTTTCACCCTTGACAGAAAGGTTGTGACCAGCCGCCTTCAAGCTGACAGAGTGCAACTGCTGGTAACAGCTCTTTTTGGAAAACCTTGCTAATCTATCTCTACTTCCTCTAGATAAATCCTGAAAAACAACCAGTTGTAAGACTTCTTTTATAACAGATAATTTTATATTTCCTTGGATGCTTATAATTAAATGAGAGAACATTTTATTGGTTCCAAAGCAGACAAGAAACTTAGCTTTAAAAGCTTCTGCCCACAAATGATCCGGATTAATTCCTCTATTCTTTCTTATAAATTCTCCTTCTGCTGTAGAGTTTATTGGCAGTGCCCTGCAAATTCAATCCAAAAATCCCAAGTAGTAATCAAAAAGCAGAGAAAGAAATGAAGCGATAATTTGGAAGATATTATTTCATAGTTTATAACTTGTATATAGTAAAGGCCAGACCTATTTTAAATGCACTTTACTATAGATTTTTCAGCTTTCCACCACATTCACTCTTCAAAACCTTAGTGACATTCACACACAAACTAAGCAGCTGCTTAGTGCTCTCAAATGACTAGGGGACAATGCTAAATATGATCTGAGGAGGAGTTAAAGTAGGGCTGGACGATAATTTAATAACAATATATATCGATCGATAGAAGTGTGGCGCAATAAAAGAAAAAAGGTTGATCAAAGTTTGATATAGAAACACAGTTTTCCTTCCTTTTCAGTGTAGCCTATCATGCAGGTTGATGCTACAGTCACAACTTCCTCCCAACCAATCGCAGACCCAGGCACACAGTCACAAAGCACCACCCTCTCAAACCACAACACAGAGCATGTGAAGATGTCACAGCAAGGAGAGGCAAAGGAGATTGTCACAAAAAAGGGTTTTAGTTGTTTGCCAGTTTGGCAACATTTCGGTTATAGCAAGTCAGACAAAAAGCCAACCACAGTAATTTCTAAATTTGCAGGGTATCGGTAAAAACAAAGTCTGGTAACACAACCAACTTGTTTTATTACTTAAACTGCTCAGCGCTGCTCCACGTCGCCGGAGGAGTCATCTGGAACTTCTGCCAAAACAAAGCAGGCAAAACAAGCTGAACTGGGCTTCCTGCTTTGTGACAAATATGACAAAGTGTCCAAGTGATATTAGGACATCACTCATGCAGTAACATAGCAATGGATATGCTGCCATTGTCTGCAGTTGGAAAAACCTGGCTTCAAACAGCTTTTTGCCACTCTTGAGTCGTGATATGAAGTGCTGGGCCACAAGTATTTCTCTAACACAGCGCTACCTAATTAATAAGGATAAGTGCAGGGAATCAGTGCAAAATGAGACGCAATCTGTGTCTTACTATGCCACAACGTCAGACCTCTGGTCAAGTTGCACTTCTGAGCCCTACCTCAGCCTCTCAATTCATCACATAGCTTACTTTCCGGACGACCATACAGCAGAAAGTATTGCAAAAGGCTTGACAGAATTATTGGAGTCATCGGGTCTGAATGAAGACAAACTTGTATGCGTCACAACTGATAGTGGTGGTAACGTTGTGAAAGTAACAGCACTGAATCACTGGACTCGGCTCCAGTGTTTTGGGCACCATCTACATCGGTGATGGTGCCCATCACCGATCACCATCTACAAATGGTAGCCTAGTCCTACCATTTTTTTGTTACCACTAACTGGTAGTGTGTTATCCCCACCTAAATAGGCTATTCAGTTAATTTATTTGTTATTTTTATTTTGGTCACTTTTCTTGTCACTTTAGTCTATGTCAGTATTTACTAACAACATTTAGGTCTCTTGAGTTATTTTTTTCTTAAATAAAAATCATTTTTGGTTAAAACAAAGTTGGTTAAAAAAGATTTGATTCAAATTAGGTGTTTGTGTATTCTTTATTAAAATTAAGTCATTTAGCAATGTCATAAAATGACCAGGGCTGCACTTAAAATATAGGTATACATTTTTTGATAATAATCGATATCGATCAATATGCAGATGGAGAGAGCTCCTGGATTAGAGGCATGATATCCAGAGTTCAGGAGGGTGACGGGGAGGTCAACCCAAAGAAGCCAGTCATGGAGGTTGAGCACATTGAAGAAGATTTGGAGGCCATTGGAGGCGCAGGAAGAACTTTGGAGGTCAGTGGCACAGGATGTCAGGAGGATGTCACTTGAGCAACATGTAGTTGGACCAACTATGGGTTGCTTAATTGCGAGCCATCAGAATTGACAAAGACTCCTGGACAGGTGTTGTGCAATTACACACTGTTTTAAAGTTATTTAATGTTTAATAAATAATTCTCTGTCTTTTAGGTATTGTCCGGTGAATATCAGCCCAAGAGCTGATATCAGGACAATAGTTTAAAGGGATGATTTGAACATTGCCATTCTTTTAACAGCAAACTCTGCACACATATACAATAAATGAGAGACAACTTCTCTTCAAGTTCAAGAATTTATTAACAGAAATAAAATGAACATCCAGAGAACATCTCTATAGAATGCTGTTTATATGAAATTAACACTATATTTCAATCAACAAAGCATATCCCCTCTACGAGGCTAGTGAAACTTAAGTACAACTACTAAGCAAAATTAAGATAAAAAGAAGCTAAGGAGCTATGTACACACAAAAGAAACAAAAGACAAAATAAAGTGGTTGTCATCATCATCAGCATCATCAGAATAATTCAGTGAATCCTGGTTCACTGCAGATCTCAGTTAAAGAACCAAAATTCAACTTAGCTAATTCAGAACAACATTTGGTAAGCGTTTCAACCCATTCATGATGCAAATCCTGAGTTAAACAAAACATTATTTAATGAAATAACATTTTACAGACTTTCTCAGTAAACCTCTAGAACGCTCGATTTTATTAATGCAATTATATCTCCGGGAGGCTAGGGGTCACTTGTAGCGATCTGTCGGGCAGGTGCGTTCCATCAGAGCTAATTACCACCCTTCATAAGGAGCTGGAACCAGGAGGAGGGCGTCAGTTCGTTTACACTTTGGTGCGGTACAGACCTTACTCCTTATCTACCCTAGAACCTATGTCACCTGAACCTAACCTCCTTTTCATCCTAGAACCTCAAAGCCAACCAGTGAAAGACCTGGTAACCTCAGCCTTGGACCAGAATCAGAAGAACACCTGGAAACTATCTCAAACCAGAGAGGAACTACAGACCCTTCTGTTTAGCCCTCCTGCCTGCGCTCGCCTGTCTGTCCACCCTCCAACTACCAACACAGAGAAAGGAACTGGACCTGCACCAACAACCTGAACTATTGAACAGCACCTCTTCCCTAGATCAAGCCCAAGCCACCACCTCTGTGAGTTCAACTACCAAACATCCTTTTCTCTATCCCAAGCTCAAGTATTCACCGTCCTCTCCTTCTTCCCAGCAGAGCCACAAGACCTCCGACCAGCAGATACTCTTGTTCACCTACATCTTTACAACTGGCTTCAGTTATTACACTCATTCAGAGTCACACGTTCAAAACATGACAGTGTGATAGTTTCCTCTTTGAGGCTCCTCACTCCTTTAACAGCAATTCTAGTAAAATCTCTTTCATCATCGGGTTACTTAGGGGGCAAGCTCTCTGCGTTGGGCTGAGTTCATTATCGCTGCAAGAGAGGATTAACAAAGGAGTGCAAGAACATCCACTCCTCATTGTGATTGTGCCATTAAAGACTGCAGCAAGAAAATCAGTCCTCCTAGTCCCCTTAGCCCATGCAGCTAGGGAAAACACACTTAATAGCAGAAACATAGACAACTAACCACTCTGATTAACCATATCCAATAATTCTCCACCACTGCATTAGTTCACTCCAATTCCAAGCAGAGTTTAATATGTCCCAGTCTGGTTAAGAAACTTAACATTCCTGTCATTTAACTCATTCTAGCAGTTAGAGTATCTGCTCTAGACGGTAATGCCATTCAAACTATCACTCATAGAACTGTTCCTATCCAGCTCATCATCATGAAAATATTAAATTTTTTAGTTTTCCCACTCATGAGCTGAATTTTGTGATAGGGTATCCCTAGTTGGCCACCCACAATCCTTTTTTTTATTAATTGGATGGATGCACATATTGAATCCTGGCGTCCATTTTGTCCAGCCACCTGCCTTCAGTCCAGTGTTCCCTACCATTGATCCGACCACTCTGGCCAAACCTCCTGACCTTTCTGATTTTCCCCCAGAATGCCATAACCATCAGAAGGTCTTTAGAAAATATTTAGCCTTGTCACTTCCTCCTCACCGCCCGTATAATCTCCTCCCTGGTACTCCTCTTCTGTCTGGTCGTCTGTATAACAACTCTGGTACAGAACATGAAATCTTGCAAAATGACATCAATGATTCACTTAAAGTTGACATGATCAGGCCCTCCTCCTCTCTGGTCGGTGCAGCATTTTCTTTGTTACTAAGACTAAACCTTGAGGCCATGCATGCACTACAGAGGGTTAAATCAAATCACCATTAAAAACAAATACCCACCAAGGATCCTCCATTTTTTCCAAATTAGATTTCCGCAACGCTTACCATTTAGTTCGGACCATGGAAGAGGCGAATGGAAAATAACATTTAAAGACATCTACTGGCCACTTGGAGTATTTAGTCATGCCCTTAGGTCTTACTAACGCAACCACAGTTTTTCAGGCTCTGGTCATCGACATACTTATGGACTTCATTAACATTTGTTTTCTGTACCTTGACAACATCCTTATCTTTTCTAAAAACCTTAACAAACACTGATATCATGTCAGGTTGGTGTTTCGACAGCTTCTGGAGAACCAGATCTTCGTCAAGGCAGAGAAGTGTATGTTCCACGTACTGTTTACGACCTTCAACGTCAGACCTCTGGTCCAGGCTTTGGTAAACTGGCCCACACTGTCCACATGCAAAGCTCCATTGCCTAGGATTTGCCAATTTCTAGAGATGCTTCATCAAGAACTTCAGTTTGACTGCCGCTCCTTTCATTGCTCTCACATCCACCAAAATAACACTCATTTGGTCCCCTGACGCCGACCTAGCATTCCTGGAACTCAAGAGGATGTTCTCTACAGCCCCCATTCTCACTCATTCAGACCCCAAGAACCATTTCATTTTTGAGGTGGATGCTTCAAACACCAAAGTGGGCGCCATCCTGTCCCAGCACTCCACCTCAGATAACAATCTCCACCTATGTGCTTTCTTCTCTCGCCGTTTCACTCCACTTGGGGGGAATTATGATGTTGGCAACTGCGGTTGGAATTCTAAACAATAACTGACCTCCCAGAGTTATTGAATAAGGAAATGGTGAAGTGGTCAAGTTCCAGCACTTTATTGAGAAACAGAGCAGAGATCACATAGATGGAAAGTAATCGCACCCCACGGTCCCGTTACAGTCTGCGTCTGCCCTGTCTCTGCCCCTCCTCACTTTCAGCTCTCCCTAATACTCAATAGTGGCTTTTGACATAATTCTGGTCCACTATCCGGCGTCTCAGGAGGGGAAAGCAGGAGGGGAAAGCAGTGCAGTACCAACACTGTTTATAGTGGGGGTGGTGTGCTGCTGACCTCGACTCGGGACGTCGTGCGTCGATGGGCGGAATACCTCGAAGACCTCCTTAATCCCACCAACACGTCTTCCATTGCGGAAGCAGAGCCTGAGGACTCTGGGTTGGGTTCTCCCATCTCTGGTGCTGAGGCTGCCGAGGTTGTTAATGAGCTTCTCGGTGGCAAGGCTCCGGGGGTGGATGAGATTCGCCCTGAATACCTTAAGGCTCTGGATGTTGTGGGGCTGTGTTGGTTAACAAGGCTCTGCAGCATTGCGTGGACATCGGGGGCAGTTCCCCTGGATTGGCAGGCTGGGGTGGTGGTCCCCCTATTTAAAAAGGGGGACCGGAGGGTGTGTTCCAACTACAGAGGAATCACACTCTTAAGCCTCCGAGGTAAGGTCTATTCAGGGGTTCTGGAAAGGAGGGTCCGTCGGATAGTCGAATCTCGGATTCAGGAAGAGCAGTGTGGTTTTCGTCCTGGCCGTTGAACTCTGGATCAGCTCTAAACCCTCAGCACGATCCTGGAGGGGGCATGGGAGTTTGCCCAACCAGTCTACATGTGCTTTGTGGATCTGGAGAAGGCATTCGACCGTGTCCCCCGAGGGATCCTGTGGGGGGTACTCCGTGAGTATGGAGTACCGGGCCCTTTATCAAGGGCTGTCAGGTCTCTGTATGACCGGTGTCAGAGTCTGGTCTGCATTGCCGGCAGTAAGTCGGACTCATTTCCGGTGAGAGTTGGACTCCGCCAAGGTTGCCCTTTGTCACCAATTCTGTTCATAACTTTTATGGACAGAATTTCTAGGCGCAGCCAAGGTGTTGAGGGGATCCGTTTTGGTGGCCTTAGGATTGCATCTCTGCTATTTGTGGGTGACGTGGTCCTATTGGCTTCTTCAGGGCATGATCTACATCTCTCACTAGAGCAGTTCACAGCCGAGTGCGAAGCGGCCGGGATAAAAATCAGTGCCTCCAAATCCGAGACCATGGTCTTGAACCGGAAAAGGGTAGAGTGCCTTCTCCGGGTTGGGGAGGATGGAGGAGTTCAAGTATCTTAGGGTCGTGTTCACAAATGAGGGGAAGATGGAACGGGAGGTCGACAGGCGGTTTGGTGCGGCGTCTGCTGTGAAGCGGGCGCTGTACCGATCCGTTGGGGCGAAGCTCTCAATTTACCGGTCGATCTACGTTCCTACCCTCATCTATATTCACAAACTTTGGGTCGTGACGGAAAGAACGACATCCCGGATACAAGCGACCGAAATGAGTTTGCTCCGTAGTGTGTCTGGGCTCTCCCTTAGAGATAGGGTGAGGAGCTCAGTCATCCGGGGAGTACTCAGAGTAGAGCCGCTGCTCCTCCACGTCGAGAGGAGCCAGTTGAGGTGGCTCGGGCATCTGGTTAGGATGCCTCCTGGATGCCTCCCTGGTGAGGTGTTCCGGGCATGTCCCACCGGGAGGAGGCCCAGGGGAAGACCCAGGACACACTGTAGGGACTATGTCTCCCGGCTGGCCTGGAAACGCCTTGGGATTCCCCTGGAAGAGCTGGCCCAAGTGGCTGGGGAGAGGGACGTCTGGGCCTCCCTACTGAAGCTGCTACCCCCGCAACCCGACCCTGGATAAGCGGAAGAAAATGGACGGATGGACGGATCTTCTGTTGCAGAAACAGACAGACTTCTTTTCACTCACATCTTCAGACTCCATGGAATCTCCTTCGAAATTGTCTCTGATCGAGGTCCACAATTTATCTCCCAGGTTGGGACTTCTACACATCTCTTGGGGCCAGAGTTAAGCTGTCGTCTGGTTTTCACCCACAGACCAATGGCCAGTGTGAGTGTATGACCCAGGAGCTCAAAAAAGACCTTTTGCTGTCTGCAACACAAACCCAACTTCTTGATGCAAACATCTTGCCTACACTGATAACTGCAACATTTCCATTGCCAACAGTTTCTCCCCATTTGAAGAATTCTTGGTTACCAGCTCAGACTCATGCCTTGATCGTTTCGTGATACCATCTTCCCATCAGCCAAGACTCACTTTAGTAATTGTAAAAGAGCGTTGGGTCAGCCAAAGTGGTTCTTCAGTGTACTTCTGTCCAGAAGAAGAAGTAAGACGACTGGAAAAGAATACCAGCACCCATCTACACACCTGGCCAGGAGATATGGCTGTCCTCCAAGAACTTTCCACTCAAGGCCTACTCCAAGAGGTTAGCACCCAGATTCCTTGGCCCATTCAAAATCAACACCATCATCAGTCCCACATGGGTCCACCTCAGGTTACCCGCCCATCTTCATGATCATCCCATCTTCCATGTGTTCCAGATTAATCTGATTATTTCCAGCACCCTGTACCCTCCGACCAGGCCCCCTCCACCTGCCCAAGATATAAACAGACGGGTGAAGGGGGCTTGGTCTACACTGTCCGCTGCATCTTGGACTCTCACCATAGAAGTTGGGGTACCCAATACCTTGTTGACTGGGAGGGGTATGGTTCAGAGGACTGTTCATGATCAGTACAGAGTGAAGGGTCAACAATAAACCGACTGGGAAACCACGAACAGTCTGTTGCTTCTTCCTCTGGACAGCAGGCAGGAAGCAACCATGGGAGCTTGATGTCAGGTACGTAGATCTATTTGGAGGTTTGTGTTGCTTCTGTCTCTCTGTAGTGCACGAATGGCAGGCTTCAGTCCAAGGTGGATCTAATGGACTTAAAAGAAGGCAGGAGTCATGAGGAAACTATAGCACATTAGCGCACCCAGAGTGGTGACCTGATCCTTGTTCCTGAGATCCTTGGCTGGACAGTTGTTTTATGGTGCTGGACCTTCACCCCGCTACAGCTGTGTTCTTGAGAGAAATCAAGTAAGGCTGCCAAGTAAGGCTGTTCAAAAGCCTTTCCAGAACTCCTGTTCATCCATGCTCCTGCACTGACAAAGACTCATCCTGTCGCTCCGTTGAACTATCAACTGCCTATTCACCTTACTACATCCACCACCAAAAATTTCCCTTCCAAAATCCATTACACACACTGCCACTCAGACTGCCAATCACAGCTCTCCATGTGCTGACTCACAACCTCCCTGGAATCATCTGTTCACCTGCAACCTAAGTCAACCGCTCAACTGTTAAGATCACCAACCTGTTTGCTGTTGATGTTTAACCTAGTTTAACCTAATTATCGTTACACTTTTGCAATTATTTTGATAAGCTTGCCACTCCTGGGAAGTTTCTCCACAGTTCCATATTTTCTGAATTTGTTAACAGTGGCTCTCTGTGGTTAACTCAAATTCCAAATTGTTAGAAACTGCTTTTTCAACTCCATACTAATGTCAACAACTGCCCATCTGTTCATAAATTCCATTAATTTGGGTCTATGTGTCTTGCTTGGTTTTTGAGATCTTTTAGCCTACAGCATGGTTCCAGAATGTCATGATTCCCGGGGGTTTGATTACTTTTTTTTAGCTCCCTGGGGATCCAGAAGTCTGTTTGTGTTTTGCACTTCTTAGTATTGGTTATTATCTGTAGATTCTTGTTTATGTTATTAGTTACGTTTTCTGTTCATTATGTTAGTAGTTTACTCATATTTCTGTTTTATCCCTAGTTTGTCGCCTGCCCATTCTCATTTTAGTTAGTTAGGTTATTCTTCCTTATCTGGTCATGCTTCATGTATTCCTGCTTCCTGTCTGGCCTTCAGAGTTCCCCTGGGGGTTCCAGTGGTTCAGTTACTGCCTTCCTCCAGACCTCTCCCATGGGTTCCAACAGTTCGGCCTTCGGCAGGCTGAGTTTGCCTTGGGTTCCAGTGCACCAGCCACCACTAGTCTCTCTGCTGTGGGTTCCAGGAATCTATTCTCCAACCACCTGGGTCCTGTCCTCACAGCCCAGACCCTAGCTGCAGCTTGCAACATCATGATCCGGCTGGCTCCCAGCCTGAAGCATCAATGTCCGGGTCCCAGCCTGCAGCATCAAGGTCCTGGTTCCAGCCTGCAGGATCAAGGTCCTGTATCCAGCCAGCAGCATCAAGGTCCTGGTTCTAGTTTGCAGCATTGTGGTTCCAGTCTGCTGCATTGTGATTTCATGTGCTGCCGGCCTTTAGACCATCAACGACATCTAGGACTGTTTGCCTCATTGGAACAACCTCACCACCATGTTCCTGAACTCCTTGCCTCATCGGGACATCCTCATGACTGTGCTCCTGAACTCTGCATCGCCCTCCTAAACTATGTTTTTCTTAGTTTTTTGGTTCTTGCCCTACTTCTGAGGTCCTCTCCATCCACCCTGGTTGGTTTGGTTTTGTTGTTTTCTGGTTTTTTGATTCTTGGCCTCCTTCTGAGACCCCCTCTGCTCACCCTGGTTGGGTTGTTTTTTGTAGTTTTATTTTTTTCTGCCCTAGGACATAAGGGGAGGGGGGGTGCTCTGTCAGGATCCCCGGGGAGTTAAAACAAGTAATCAAACCCCTGGGGATCCTGCACCCTGTGATTCTTACTATTGGTTATCTGTAGAATATTGTTTCTGTAAATAGTAATTTTTTTTATCCCCATTTTCTTCTTTACTCTCTTTCTCATCTGTGCTTCCTACATTGTCTGACATTTATCATTTTGGCCAATTTCATGCATGTCCAGTGTGAGCACCTGTGAGACTCTGTCCAACTGGCTAAATATTAGCATTCAAATATATGTTTATAACACTTGGAATAAATTAGTTGACGGATTTTGCACTCCAAAGAGTTTTTTTACAATATGAATATTGCACAAACTAATATTGAGACAATATATTTGCGATATATTGTGCAGCCCTAATAAAAATACTTTTTCACATAGGGCCAGGCAGGTTTGGGCTGCTTTTTTTCTGTTACAAAATAAAATCATTGTAAAATCCTAGTTTCTACTGAAATCCCCATCTAATAACCTTGAGTTGCCTCTGCAAAAGCACCCATGCACATTAATGGACCATCATAGTATTGATTTTAACACAGTGTCATATCTGTTATAGTGAGGGCGGGCAGTTAATAAAACTTTATTAACTACCCAGCCCTAACAAAAAGTTAGAATCACAGTTTAAGCATTTCTGCTAAATGCTGTAAACTACATTGATTTCTTCTCAGTGACATTCGCAGCTCGCATGCAGTTCCTGAGTGTGCGGCAGATGCCCACACAGCAGTGAGCAAGGAAAAGCTGAGCGGTCCGATGGAGATGCTTCGACCCGTTCATTAGCAGTGAATGCCCAGGGTAGTTGCCATAGCAGATGCAACAGGGAAGAGGGACTAAAAGGGCAATTGTTGCCTGTAATCTATCAATAACATGGGAGAGAATGCATATTTGAGGGAGAAACTGTTTTGGAAAACATTTTAAATGGCCAGCAAAGGCTTCCTAACTTCACTGGAAAATCCAGTTTATGTGTAGCCATTACTTTTATCTTTGTTGATCAGGAGCATGTTTTGTGTGCTGTAGTGGTTGGTTTCTCTTTTAAATCTAAAATGAGGGGAACAGTGGTGTGTAATGTAATCGCTTGTGTTAAAAGTCATTTCATCAGTTATGACATAAATAAACCAACTCAGTCCACAAATAAAACAATCAAACATGTCATGCGTAACTGTGAAACCTCTGACGTTACTGAGAAAGATGTGTATACCCACACTGTTGGTGTTTTGCTTACAGGAACAATATTATTTCTTCACTGCTGCAAGCTACCATGCTATGAAGAATAAAAATCATTGAAATTCCACAAAAGCAAATTTTAAGTTTTAGATGGTCATGGATAGGAATTCCTGCCTCATCACCTAAGAACTGGGCATTAAACTATGGCGGAAAGACATCTGCACACCATAACTTTTATGGGTAGATTTTGTTTCCACAATAAACAAAGCATGACCCGAAAAGCACCTTTCACTATCCATCACACCATCACACAGACTCTTGCACACACTCACACATATTTCTTCCTCCAGATCATCATTTATTAAAGAGTCTGATCTGCCGTAGACACACACCATCACAGCTGTACATCCCACTGCCCTTTCACTGCCTCATCCCCTGAGCGGACGTATGCATGTGTGAGTGTCTGTACTTGTAGGGAACAGGAGGGTGTCAGCGAACAGACATTGTGATGTGTATGCTGTGTGTGTGTGTGTGTGTGTGTGTGTGTGTGTGTGTGTGTGTGTGTGTGTGTTTGTGTGTGTGTCTGCGCACACACAATCCAGGATGTGTGAATGGTACGTGTGGGTTTGTGTGTGCACACCTTAGTGTATGTTGTGACTGTAGTGGATGAGAGGCGAGCTGTGGGAAACAGCAGTCATTTCCAGACACCTCCTTGTTTCCTCACTGGAGCAGAACAGTGTAAGGAACATGTAGAGTGCAGCAACAGTTTTTTAATCAAAACTTGGCATGCAACGAACTTCAACAGGTCTTCAAATCAAAAGCATTCAGAAGGATTTTTCGTAAAAAAAAAAAAAAAATCCCTTCCCCTCCACTTAAGAATAAGTAATCATCTCAGGCCTTTTCAAAAGTATGTACACTTGCTCTTTAGCCTTAGAATTACAATAAATCAATGTATTTTGTGTCTTATAATGTCAAAGTAGATGAAAAACTGCACATGCTTTTCAAATTTGTTTTTACAAATAAAAATCTAAAACTGTATAGTGTACATTTATAATCAATAAATAAAATAAACAATCTTAAATTGAGCTGTGTAAAATGTGCAAATGTTTTCTTGTATTTAATGACTCCAATAATTGGTGTCTTACTTAATTAAAAATTTAAATACATTTAGATCCACTCCTGTGCTGTTGTTTTGGATGTCTCTACCAGTTTTGCCTTTCAAGACTGAAATTTGACAATTTTTTTCTTTGTAAAATAGCCCAAATCGTCATACTGCATGGTGAGTGTTTGTAAGAATCACCCTTCGAGTCTTACCACAAATTCTAAATTGTTTTAAGCTCTGAACTTTGACAGGACCACTCTAACAGACAGATATGGTTTGATTTAAAGGTCTGGCTGTGTTATTTGGTTACAATGTCATGTTGGAAGGTGAACGTTTGCCACAATCTCAAGTCTTTTACAGTGTTTTGCAGGTTTCATTCCAGGATTTCCCTGCAGTCACCTCCATCTATATTTTCATGAACACCGGTCAGCTTCCCTTTTCCTGCTCAACAATAGCGTCCCCACAGGCAGATGCTGCCACCACAGTGATTCATAGAGGATGGTGGGTTTAGGGTGTTGGGCAGATATTGTTTTCTGCACACATTATATTTTGAGTGTACAGTAAAAAGCACAATTTTGGTCTCATCTGACCACAGCACTTTCTTCGATGTCTTTGCCCATATGTCCCCAAGGTGATTTTGTGAAAACTATAAACAGGATTTATTTCAAAACGTTTATTTATGCCACCTTCTAATTCAATGCAGATGGACTGACTGAATTGCCACTATGTCAATGACTATTAGGTATGTGTTTTTTCAACAGAACATAACCTGAAACAGCTGTAAATTTCTGCAATACCTCCAGAGTAGCCTGGGGCCTCTTAGGTTCTTCTCTGATTGATAATGTCTCCAAAAGTGCTGAGAAGCGCTTTCTGATTCTTCTATAGCATAGGTCTTTATGCTATATTTATACATAAATGAAATTACACACATCTGGACTTTGGTTACTAATTTAGTGAGATATGGAGGCAACTTCTTGCCTTTTTTTTTATTTTATTTTTTTTGGGAGGGGGTAGTCGGGATGTACCTGCGTAAAGAAGGATGAATACAAGTGCACACAACATTGATTGAATTTAACTGGTATATTTCTGTATTGGTACTAGCGGCCATGGTATGGACATTTTGGGCAGCTCTTCAGCATTAACACAAATTAGCGTTAGGCATTGCTTAAATTAAGAAAATTAAGATTTTGCAGTAAAAAAGTTGAGTATAACAAATGTTATACTGCTTTCTGCTTTTTAGAAGGGAACTTAACATTCAGCTAAATAATGTTAATTTTAATATTTAAGAACATGATCTTTCTCTGTACTAAAGTGAAAGAAAGATTACATTTTTAAAAGGCTTGACACCTCAACCTCAATTTCCTTTTTTAAAATATTTAGCAGCTTTGTGTGTTGCAAGGAGTCAGTCAATAACATAATTATAATTAAAACAACAATCCTATTCGATTCACTCTTCAAATGGTAGATCTGAAAGTCTTTAACAAATCTGTGTAAATCTGTCTGTTAAAGGGAGCATGAAATTCCTTGCACACTTTTCCCTTTCAGGTTTGGCTAAGTTCATGTCTATATGAAATGGGAGACATAAATTGAGTCACCTACCTTTTTTTTCTTATTGTGTTTGACTCCGGTTGGAGTGGTTGTGATGCGATCCCATATTTTAATCTTTGAAAGAAAAGAACAAGAAATAAAAAATAAAAACATTTAAAAAATATATATAATTTTCAACAAACATTTCTAGACAGTTAATGTGTTTGTGAATAATAGAAAATAAATTTTATTGAATCCAGCACCATGGACAGTGGCATAAGAAGCTCCAAACCTGTAGCGCTTCAGTTCTTCTCAGTGGCATTTAAACTTTCAATTGGATTGATACCGAATGATACATACAATAGCCAGGTGCTGCTTGATTACATGTGTGCTTTCACAGTTTTTGTATTTTGTTTGTCACAGTTGCCAGAGCAGGTGCACAAAAGGCATTGCATATCACACAAAATCAATTCATCTGCACTGAAATTTCTGAATACTTTTTTGGAACACACTTTAGTAAATAAATGTATAACAAACAAACAAAAAAACACACTTCTTTAGGTTTTCATTGATAAACAGCCTAATATAAAGAAATACAACTAAATAGATGAAAATGTCTGACTTTTGAGTTTGCAGTGGGTGACATAACTCTGATGACTGAACTAAAAGGAAAACTAACTCTAAAAATTAGACCATTCACATTTTTTTATTTAAAAACTGTAAAGAATGTATAATGTGTTCTTGTGAATTGTGAATGTGAATTAATAAATAATAAAATAAACATATTTTTTTCTTGTTACGTCTTAAGCATGTGTAAACATACTTTTAGACATGCATGAGGTTCAGCAGAAAGGAGATCACATCATTTTAGAGGAAGATTTTCAAATTATATAACAAACTCAAAAGTCAGAACACATTTAATTATACTCAGTAAATTAAAGATATTGCAAATATGCTTCAATTCCAGTTGTAATTGTAGAAAGCCTTTCAGGTAAAGCCATCTCACTTAACCAGCTTTTCCAACAAAATAATATTTAAACTCTCTTTGCACAAAATAGCTTAAATAATAATAGCAGTAGTCCTATGAAACATATTTTTCAATGCGTGGTAATATTACTGCAGAATTCTGGGTGATGTGCTGTACTGTACAGAGCCCAGTGAAAGAAGCTGTGTCAAAGCTACAAGGCCATTCCTGCTCATGTAATCACAGACACAGTGATGAACAATCACAAAACCATGCACATACAGCTACCAATAAAAAATGCTGAAACTCAAGGCCCTGTTAATTTAGAAGCCAATTTAGAAGCTGAAGCACACTGACATATGCATGCATGCATACATGCATGCACACACACGCACACACACACACACACACACACACACACACACACACACACACACACACACACACACACACACACACACACACACACACACACACACTGAAACATGTATCATTAAGCTTGCCAAGATGTCAAGTTGTGACAAGGCCACAAGGTTCCCACCCATAGCTCTAACTCTCCTCTGTCACACCATGTTTGACCATCCAGTATAGACAAACACACACCAAGACCCTTGAAGACACTCAAAAATATATTTTAAGGTAAGAAATAAATAATGGATTATTTAACAAGTTACACAACAAGGAAAGCACAGATTTAAGTGCCTTGACTCAAAGCATAAAGTCAGACATACACCAATAAATTAATATTGAAATGCAGAAAAATTTGAAATGCAAGTATCTTAAATCTATTTTTAAAGGTAAAGGTGAATAAAATTATGGAATACATGGATATGTAACACAAGCGCAACTTTCTCACCCCACCCTTAAATGCAGTTTAAATAATAAGAAAAATAATAAGAAATGTTGATTTTAATTGTTACAAAATACACTCTGTGGGCTTATGTCACGTTTCTTTTTGATTATTACTATAATTGAAATGAGCTTCAGAAGTTTTTCCCCACTTTTGTTATAGAAATACATAAAGAAAATATGGGAAAAAAAATATTTGTGATGGAGCCTCCTTAATTTGTACTATTTCGTGCCACTCCCATGATCACTGCAAGTCTTACTGCAAAACTGCTTGAATAAAAAAAAAAGTGTGTTTTCAGTCTAAACTAGCGCTTTGATTCAGGGACAGTTGTAACTGATCAAAACATTAGCGTTAAAGTCGTCATGGGTGGACAAAGACTATTGTGCAGAATAGTTGCATTCTTGTGGGTAAATTTGAGAATAACAGTTCTTTACCTTCACTGCAGGTAAAACAACTACACAATTTGTTTTTCTATTTTTTTTATTTTTATTTTTTTGCATTTTACTGGTTAAAGCATTAGATTTAAAAAACTGGGAAGAATCACTTTGGACTGTATGTCCTTTAGCCTATAAGTTCGTGTTTTTTTAATAACATTAATAATTTTGCACATGGAAAGCATAAAATTGCTCGTGCATGAAGGAGTCCTTGTCTAAAGTCAGAAAAAAAAAAAAATCCCATTTGGGCAGCTACATTTTGCAGCCCGAGTCCACGCGCCTGTCTTCTGGTGCAAGGTGTAGGTTGGCTGTTGGGAGAGTAATGCTGCTAATAACCAGTAAACAGATCCGCTTGTCTGATCCACCTGTACGCCTGCTTTTAGAAGCGCACCCCCACCCCCCTCTCCTGTCTCCCCATGGGACGCCTAAAGCCGAGGGACATGTCTTAAAGCTGTTTCTCTGAACCGAAATAAACTTCTGGGTGTAACAAAGATACGCAACTGCAGATACTCTGTCTCCAGTCTCCCCTTTTATTTTTATCGTCCATCTATTGCAGATATTAGCTGCGAGGCTTGTTCCCCCCCACCCCTTTATCACAACCCCTGGATCGCTGTCTGTATTTGGTAAAAGGAAAGGCATAAGAAGTACGTGCATGCAGCACAACTGGGTGTTCAAATCCTGCGCAAAGTTCAAAGCAATTGCTCCCCACCAAACGGCTAGCTGACGCGCACTTGAACGCTCTCAGACTGTCAATTTTTCCTCTGCACTCTATCGCCCCTAACCTGTAATCTTAAATAGCTCCCCAATAACCCGCTAGTGAGTAATGTGTGAAATTTTTGGACCTACCTTGGCGACTTCAATCCTTTTTAAAGGGTTGCGCACAAATCTTGAGCCGCTGGAAGTTTGACTTAGTCTACTCCTGATCCCTCGGAGGAGTCGCACTGAGGGAGAGGATGGGCGCCACTGCTCCGCGCGCAAGCTCCATTGACGTGCGCGTGCGCGCGTGCACGTGGGACATAGAGAAAGTGAGTGAGAGGGCGAAAGAGAGAGAGAGAGAGAGAGAGAGAGAGAGAGAGAGAGAGAGAGAGAGAGAGAGAGAGAGAGAGAGAGAGAGAACGAGCGAGAGGGAGAGATGGGAGGGAAACAACAGACGTGGAGAGATGTAGCCCCTTGCCAAAGGATGCTTCAGTCTCCTAGCAACAACAATCGATCTGGCGAGGAGACATTTTTATTGGATAAAAAGATAACTTAGCCATTCACCTCCCATAGCACATGTTTACTTCTCAAAACAACAACTCAAGCCTTAGTGAGTAAGGTCCAAAACTGATGTAGTGCGAAAGAAGAGAGGTGGAGAGGGGGAGGGGGGCAGACAGATGCTCCCGCAGGTGAATATCTTACACGCGTGTGTGAGGTGCAAAATCCGACTGCATCTGTGTCCTTGCAACCTGGCTCAAAGCACATCTAGCAGAACAAAAATAATAATTCATTGTTTTTCTTTTGGCTTGAAGCTAGAGCCATTCATGTTTTAACACATTATTACACTGTTTGAGGTCAGTGAAAAAAATATAAGTGAGAGAACCACACTAAGCATGCTGTCCATGCACCAACTTGGTCAGCTACATTTCAAGAACGCAATGGTTGCTGTGTGGCACAGTGCTGAATATGAACCTTTAGAGCTATAACTGAAGGTTATGTTCAGAGGTATCCAATGCTGAATAGTGTACATTCTAAAACGGAAGGACCTGCATGTTTCTCAAAGTTTTTACTGATCAAAATTTGAAAACTGTTGTACATCTGTTTTCATTGTATTGTAGACACACCTTTCACTGCAAATGATAGCTGAAATTGTTTGCACTTCGAAAGATTAAAATTGTTTCTTTGAAAAATGGATGAAGCTCAATCAGACTGAATGAAGACGATTTGTGATGCTCAGTTGTCAAATCTTGCCACATATTCTAAATTGTATTTAGATCAGAATTTTGCATGGACTGTCCCCAAATATAAAATGTTTTTTATATAAACCATTCCATCATAGCTCAAGCTGCATAACTAGCATTGTTGTCCCTGAAAGGGAAGCCCCCTCCGTTATCTCGACTCTTTTTTGCGTAATCGAACAGGTTTTTAGAGACTGTAATGTGCTTAGTTTAATCTTTCTACTCTTTGAATTCAAACCAGTGTTCATGCAGACACACCCCGAAAGCATGATGCTTTCACTACCGTGTTTTATAAGCATGGCTAGGGCTGATGTGCAGTGTTAGTGTTCCACTGTACATCATGTTATACAAGTAGCCAAAAGAGTTCAAATTTGATCTCATCTGAGCAGATCACATTCTTCCATTTTTTTCTGTGTGGCACACAGCAAACATGATTTTTTTTTTTTTTTTGGCTTTCGTTCAACAATGAGTTTCTTCTTGCCACTCTTCCATAAAAGCCAGATTCATGAAGTCTATGACTAACAATTGCTCTGTTAACCGATTTTTCCTCCTGAGCTCTGGATCTCTGAAGCTCTCCTGTAGTTATCATAGGGCCAATTATATGACCTCTAAAAACAATTTGGCTATATTGTATTTCATGTAAGGGTATCTGAGTATGCCACACTTTTTAAATGTTGAATTCCTTGTAGAATTTCCCTTAACCTCACAGTTATGCACCACCTTGCACATAAAGAAGTGCAAAGTTAACATTTCTTTTTAAAAATACAAGGTTTTAACATGCCAAATTGTGGAATGGCTTAAGTGATTTGACACATTTTTTGGAAAAGCAAGGTGTAACATCAGAACCAAAAAGACAAGTTGTTTAAGTGATCTTTGTAAGTGCTGCATCTGTACTTGTTTGTATGATTATGCACACAGATTCATTAGGATGCAAGTATGCAAGTTTGCAGCTCCTATTGAACAGAAAATCCTCTTCACGCATGACTGAGTCAAACCCCGTCTTCTCTCCCTCTCTCTCTCTCTCTCTCTCTCTCTCTGCTGAACACAAATGCACATCACAATCAAACACACACACACACACTTAGGCTAGAGGCCTGATTTATGTATTGTAGGAAGTTTGTCAAGTGCTTGGACATCCACCATGTAAGGACTTGCTAGGAGTCACTTTTTGATTGCATCCAAAGAACCCGACGTGTTGTTTTGTCTGCTATGTATGCAGAAGTCTTGTAACAGGAGGTTTTGGCTCAGGTGTTTTTCATATATGTCTTGCAGGACACCATATAGTATGGAAAAACACTGCGGGGAAAGATATTGACAACTTCACTGAAGGAGTGGAAGGGAAAGAGCTTCCACTTCACACCTCTGTGGCACACTTTCTCACACACATATGATAACGTGGATGTGGAAATCAGACACGCAGACATGCACACTTCCCACTTCCCACTGTTCCCTGTGTCAATCATGGCTTTCTAGGACCTCATCCATGGATCCTGCCGTTCCAGCTCGGAGATGCTGGTCGCTCTAATAAAGACCTCATTGTCTGTATGGCATGCATATATGCAAAAAGCCCAGAAAGCCAGCTTTGTTCCATCAGGGTCACAAAAGAAAGAAAGAAAAAAAGAAAGAAAGAAAGAAAGAAAGAAAGATAAAAAGAAAGAAAGAGAGAAAGAAAGAAAGAAAGAAAGAAATCAGTGTGATAAATGCTAATCAAGGACATCCCGATGATTTGAAGCTTGCTGCACTGATGAGATTTTATATATTTTTGGGCATGTGGAGGAATTTAACATTTTGCCTCATCATGGTGCTCTAGCCCAAGGAGCAGGAAGAAGGTCCTCTGGGATTTTGTTTCCTCCGTCTTTGATTCCCCACAGATTGTTTGTGTCCTTGCGTTAATAGAATTAGCCATGCTTCATTTCCCATGGTCCTCTGTCCTGTCTTGGCCTTATGACGGATAAAGCCTTGCAACAGAAAAGCGAACATCCTCAGAAGTGTGGTGAGCATTGCTCAGACAATGGGTTTAGTGACAGGCATTTACGTCTGTTGGTGAAGTTACGTTTTGTTTAACCGGGAACACAAATACACAGCTGATAACAAGGGTGCTTTCCTTTACCCCTGCATTCCTTTGTGATGTTTAATTTTGTTATCAGCCATCTCCTTCAATCACTTCCCTCAGTGCCTCAGCCCCTTGATTTCCCAATTCATGGTGGTTTGATCCCTGCCAGTCCTCGTCGGCTTCTTGTTTTCTGCACGTGTTTCCACTTTATTATACAAAACTCACCACACTCTGAATGTCTGCTGCAGTTCCCTGCTTCCTTCTGCTTCAGGGTCCTCATTTGCATACAACATGACACATTAGCCGCAAACATGGAGTGAATGCTTCCACAGTTTAGCTTTTACGTATGAGAAGTTTGCTTGTTGTATAGTTTTTAATAAACTATACAACAAGCTAACTTCATAAGTCATTGCCACCAAAGCCAGTCACCTTTTTCTTTAATGACATCACCTTAGTCATATTATGTTCTATGATCTATTCATATAAACAGAAGACTGCTTTTTCTCTTCATAGTAGCTACATCTGACTTGTTAAGCTGTGACACCGTCCTGGAGGTAGCATCGGCTGAGCTACTGCTTCCAATAGGGTCATGTTCTCCCATAGATAATACAGTTGGCCTTGTCTTTCACCATTTATCTCTCTTCCTCTTATAGACAGCAAGAGGCGGAGCGTTTGCTGCTTACTTTTACTACCTACTATTTGCTCTCTTTCATCCTCTTGACTTGAAAATTGACTCAGAGCTTGTGTTCTTGGGTGCATTTCATTCCTAGATAGAGCAACCATTTTACTTTTCTCTCACAAAGAAAGTACTCCTGGGCCCCATTTCAGAAAGCTGGGTTATTGGCTATTCAATGTAATGTCTGGGGTAAATTCCTGCATACCCAGGCTTTTCTGTTTCAGAAAGCTCAACTCAAAAGCCTTTACCCTGAATGAAATTAAACCAACAAATTACTCATTGAAACAACTGAGCACAGTTATTTGGGCCAGGGGTGCCGCCCATGCCCATGACAAAAAAAAAAAAAAAAAAAAAACTAAATCATCCCTAAACTTTATACATATATAAAACATTTTCGTTTTTGGGACCCTGTCAGTCAGGGGCCCTTAGAATAGTCCTAACTCTCTCACCAAAGTACTACACCAAATCAATAATTTCTTCTGTATCGAATTTTGAGACTTCCAGCTCTAATTTTCCATTCATATACCCCCCCTCCCCGAACACCCTTAGGGCTACAGCACATTTCTTCCTTTAAATAACACCACATTTACTTCAACTTAAAATATAAATATGGCTTTTATGATTAATATAAAGTGAGGTTCACTCAAATTATATGCCTACAAGGAAATCAGTGTCAACTCAGTTTTAGAAGGATGGGTGAAGCCATGCTGGCAAAAAAATTAATGAATCAGATATCAGATATTTCAATAACTCACACCATGCCATCACTAATTGCGAATGTTGATTATGTAAGGGACAATTATCAGAAATTAATGGACGATGCAGAGGTGTGAACGCTCAGATATGAAGCTGAGAATGGTTGCTTCAGCCAATCAGAATTGAGTATTCACTCAGACCATGGTATAAAGCCAATTAATGTTTTAGTTGATTAAGGTTAAACATAATAATAACTTATAACTGGACCTTACCTGAATAAACTGTATTTTCATACATCATCTTGATTTGCTGCCACCTAGACATGTAATCACTTATATCAAGGATTGACTTTTTCAGCAATTCTCTGCCATTAACTCGCTATTTCTGCAGCAACAGCATTGTTTCTTTTTTGTTAATTATGATTTAATATTCTCCATATGCCTTCATTAAAGATTTCTAATTTCACTTGCGGGAAATGTTCACTTCGAAGCTTCTTATTTCCTGCCGTTGCCATAGTGAATCACATTATCTGCGTTCCATTGATGAGGGCTTCTTTCATGCTCGTGCTCACGCTTAACTCAGAGTTGATTGGATGGTGAGTTTAGTTACCTGATTGATATCATCAGTTCTGAAGGCGAAAACGTGGAATATGACAGATTGAGGTAGAACTACTCAGAGTAGCAGCTTTCTACTCAGGGTAGATCGGCCATTCTTTCTAAAACGAGGCCCTGGATCAGTTTTTATGTGTAGTTTTGTGTGTATGCTCTCTTTTCTCAAACTGTTCACATGAGCCTGATTTTTCTGGAGGATTCTTCCGGTTAAAGGGGAGTTTTCCTCTCCATTGTCACTACATGCATGCCCGGTATGAGGGGTTGGTGCATAGTTAATGACACCAGGCAGGCAACTGTCCGCTGTCGCTGAATGCTCATCTGGGAGGAGTGTATGCTGCAAGTTAATGACTTTATGTAATCTGCTGGGTTTCCTTAGATAGAAGACTTTTTAATCAATCTGTCTGCATGATTTAATAGAATTGGCTGTGTAAAGTGCCATGAGATGACATGTTGTGAATTGGCGCTTTATAAATAAACTGAATTGAATATGACCGTAGCCTACCAACCACTGACGCATATTGATTTTATCACCTTGCACTGACACACACCAGTACAGCCATGATCATACTATTTGGGCCAGCCATAACTGCAATTTCCTCACATAGGGTTTACTTCAAATGTGTGCTAGTTCAACTTGCAATCTCATTTCTCTGTTGTACCTGTTGTGCCACCATTTGAATGGGAGTTAATTGTTGTCCTGCCATTGTCAGAACTTAGACCTTAGTCCCAAAAATCAGGGTTGTATGTATGTTAGGGTTAGTTTACGGTTGCATTAAGCCATGGTACAGATCACCATATTGGGCTGAGATTGGCTCTGAAGATGAGCTTTTTCTTAATGAGAACAATGCAGAAACCTAACAGATGGACCATAATTTTATGTTTATTAATTTGTTATTCCTGTATTTCACAAATTAAGGTTGGAATCACATTGCCACATTAAGTATCATAGAGTTACAGAGTACCAGCACATGCAGGAAGCTGTGCAAAACAATTGTTCTTCTAGGGTCTTAAGCCCCAGTCCTATTTACAAGCAGGGTAGTGTAAGACACTGGAATGACCTGGAAATTTAAAGAAACATTTTTCCAGGTCCTTAAAAAAAACTGTGTGGATGCATAGCATGCAAAATCATGAATTAATTATTTTTGCCGTTTAGAGGCTCAGGATTGCACATGTGTGAGAGACAGTGAAATACTGTAGATTTAAATGAGCAATCCAACTTGCTTAAAATGTATTAATTAATACATTTATTAATTTGTAATACTCCATGTCTCTTTGTTTAAGAGCATAAAACAAAGTATTTCAGTATGAAATCATGTATATATGCAATAATACACCATATGTCTGTTTGTTAAAGAGCATTAATTTATGAAATATGTTGTTTAAACAACGTATTTCAGCATTAAAACATGTTTTTTTTTTAAGTGTGACAGCGTCCTGTACCATAACCACATCTCTGCCATTTGTAACAACCCAAACCATGTGAAAATTCGGTAAAGATTCAAGGAGTTAGGATTTATCTTAGTTGGGTAAACTGCTTCCTTAGTACACGTAAATGCATTGAGGGCGCGTGAAAGACCTAGCCAAGATGGCGGCTGAGCTGAAATGTCAGCTCCAATAGGCAGTGTCAGTCCATGGGGCGTCTACTTATATAATGTCTATGATCTGGACCAGCTCCAAAGTTAAATAGCTTCCTCTTTTATCTGCCCCATGGCTCCATCAAGTGTCACAAAATCTGGCAAGAGGATTTTTGGGTAATCTTGCTGACAAACAGCAAGGAATGCATTCCTCTCCCTTAATTCTTTGTTGGCATGGGAATTAATAGTTATTTTGGAGACGAAACAAAAAGTGCCTCACAAAAGTTGTTAAACTGCTTTTTTCACATTTTGTAATGTCACAACCATGGACTTCAATAATTGATATTTTGAATGACCAAGACACAGTAGCAAATAATCGTAAAGTAGAAGGGAAAGGATACATGATTTTAAAATCCTTTTTTTAAACCCTAAAAGTGCGGTGTGCATTTGTATTCAGGCTCCTTTATCCTGACACCCCTAGAAAGATTTCAGTGCAACATCTTGTCCACAGAGTTGTGTTAAAGAGCATTAGTGATCAAATAGTATTATAAATACTAAGAAACAAACAAAACAAAAGCAAGGTGGATACGCTGTTGCGGAGAAGTTTAAAGCAGGGTTTGCTCATAAAACATTATCCCAAGCTTTGAATGTGCAGTAGACCAATGTTGAAGCCACTATTGAAATAAAAATATCCATAATGCCGTTTAGATGGCAAAGTGAAAAAATCCGTGCCTGAGATGGTGCATTGTGTTTAAGCTGTTTATAGCCCCTAACAGGGGGCTGGTGTCTAATTATCTTGGTCACAGAGGCATGGCCAACAGACTGCAGGCCACACACACTTCACAGGACAAGCACTGACCTGTCTACTGTTCATCTGCTCACAGGCCCCGCACAGAGACGCATGTATATACACACACACATCCACTCGCTCATGCACACACAAATTAATACTTTGTAAAGAGTCATGTGAACGACCTTCTGTCCAGGATGCTTTAAACGTGAACTTTCTTTGTTGCCAACTTATGAGACATTTGATGTTCTTATGCTAATTTAAGTAATACATATAATCTATATAATACAGTGGGTTTGAACTGCAGAACATATGTGTGGTCCAAAACATGTAATTTCATTAAATGGACGAATCACCTATTTGTGTTTAGAGTCCTGTGTTTACCTATTTCACACAGGGGCACTTGTACCCATTCTGCATACAGTATGTTTTTGGCCTCTTCTCTGAGCTTTCTCACCACGCCCACAATTCATTAGTAATTGACCGCAGCAGCCTCACTCATTAAACATTAACAGCCTACTGGTGAATAATTGATTAATGATATGAGGCGATCTGCAGCAACATTCTGACAATAAGAGTGCATGGATGAGCTGAAGGAGAGGCCTAAACAGATGATGCAGTAACACCCGGTCAGTCACTCATTCACTCAAAATACAATGCATTTAATCTGTATGTAAATGTGTACACCTCTCCTGTGACTTTACAGCTTAATCTTTGTCTATACTTTACATCCTATGTATTTTTCAGCAAACTCTTAACAGTGTGCTGTTCAACATAAAGAGAAACATAACCATTGGACAACATGATAACAAATAAATATTACCTAATTTCTTTCTAAATCTGAGTGAGCTGTTTAACTGCAGGTATGCTGCTTAAGTATAACCTGAAGAAAAAAACAAACATTTTCCTGGGCAGGATGAATTCAGAAGGATTTAAAATTAAAAAGAGTGGATAATTCTTTCTTAAAGTTCAAACAGTCAGTCAGTCATGTTCTCAGAGATGATGACAATTAGAGGTTTTGACGGATATTTTGTCATTGATATATGAAAACATATTTTGTCACTTTTTAGAGCATTTAAATAAAGACTTTACATATCCTTTGATTTTCCTTTACTTTTCTGGGTGCATTTATGCAATGTGAGATATATACCTGTTTTATGAGTCTCAACTCAGATAAATCTGGTAGCACATCAACATTAACCTGTTGATAACTTTTGTATCAAATAACTAATATGATATTTTATTAAGGTAATGCTTATCAAAAATGGCAACTATGTCAAAGGTTTACAAGTCTGAGCAAACCTCTCTGCATCTGAGCCACTTGGATTGTTACTACACAATGCGCCTGAATTCGTATTACTTTTAATTCCGTTGAACCACAGACCTCCAGTCACATATGTACAACTTTTTCTTTGTTTGTTATTCAAACAATATTTAATGCCACCCTTTAAATTGAAGTTATTATTAATATTAATGTGCTCAGCAGCACCATCTGAATAATTTGAGCTGTTGTGTGGAAGTTTTCAAAAACCATAGTGGGTAGGTGCTGATGACAAACTTTAGGTCACAGGAAGGTATAAATCAGGCCTAGGGATTTAACACACTTTAACAACAATAGATACGTATCTAATACATATAAAAGGGATAGTTTACTTTTTAAGTTGGCTTTTGGGTGAGGTAATTAGAAACAGCTTCCTAACTCATTCCAGCATCAGGAAAGAAATTCCCATGTCGGGCCCAAGCTAACAATAACGTGGACCATTACCAATTCAATAACAAATTTATCAATGTAAAGCAGCTTAAAAACTAAAACTCTAAGAGCAGTTAAGAATACATAACATAACAAAAATATTGATGCCCATTTGCACACACGGTAAATAGTCAAAACCAAAGCCCTTTGCAACAGATTCTGTGAGCAAGTCTTTTTTGCTACTAAAGAACATTTGTCGCCAACAAACTAAGTCAAACTATGTTAAAATAGGCAGTGTCAGCAAACATTATGAGATGTGAGCTGCTTGAACTGTTTTAGATAGCATAAATCTGGTCAGATGACCACTATGTAACAACTATAAACATAGGGGTCAGAAACTTTAATTCAGGAATATTTCTCTTTCAAGGAGCAATAAGTAAGACTTTTAGCATAAAATCAACCTAAATTATTCTCATTTGTCACTTAGGATGGAAGTAACATTCTCTATGAACAATCGGTCTTCTCCATCAACAATGTCTTAGTCAGGTTTTTCTCCTTTCAAACCCATAGGTACGGTCTGGAACTACTCCGGTGCAATGTGTAGTACGTATATGCTTTGTAGTTCCTGAGCCTGAGTTCCTAGGGTTCCCAAAGCAGAGCACAGCATTTGATATTTTATCTTCGCAGAAGAGCAGAAGCCTGCAAACATGGAAGCCAGTAGGAGCTGCGGACCAGAAATAGAACAGAATACAACAGCATGTACCTGTCCTGTGTAAATAAAAATTCTGTGTGGTTTCACAACAGCAGGACTGTTGAGGAAATGGCTGTTGTTGGTGGCAGATTGGTCAAAAAATTTCCTATCCAAGGAAACACAGCAGATTGCATAGAGTCTTGACAAGCAGCATTCACTCTTCCTGAAAGAGTGTAGAGTCACAGTGGACATTCATCTGAATTGTCAATGGCTTTGCAGCAATTCCCAATACTCAGCATGCATGAAGCGGCAGTGGAGAGGAAAACTCCCCTTGTAACAGGGACGAAAACCTTCAGCAGAACCAGGCTCAGTGTGAACGGTCATCTGCCTTGACCGACTGGGGGTTAGAGAAGACAGAGCAGAGACACAAAAAGCACAGAAGCACACATTGATCCAAAAATACTATACATGTTTTATAGTAATGGCAGATGATCTGCCTCCCTTGGATGATGTCACCGCTAACAGAACACCAGACCAGGTGTATCTACTATGAATAGAAAAAAAAGAACAAAAAGTAAAAAATGTAAATAATATTTAGTTATTGTTCCTTTAATCATCCTGATGGATATTCTTCTTACTTTTTTATTTTCTTAGCATAATACTGATTACTTATGTGTTGACCACACAGCCACCTTCCATCCATCCATCCATTTTCCAAACCGCTTATCCCTCATGGGGTCGCGGGGGTTGCTGGTGCCTATCTCCAGCTGTCAAATGGGCGAGAGGCGGGGTACACCCTGGACAGGTCGCCAGTCTGCCGCAGGGCAACACAGAGAGACAAACCACAGCCACCTTAATAATGGCAATTATCCTTTGAAGCTTTGACTGTAACTGTGGCTCAATAATGTGTGGTGGTTTTGACTGGCAGTCATGCCTTTATCAGAACACATTTATTTATTTGCCCGTAGGTTTTGCACTACGCCTTTAGTCTTTACTCTATAAACACACTTAAACTATGCTAAAATACGTCTTGATTTTTAAAACACAAGAGGCAGTTGGATTTTGATTGCCAAAAGAGTTATGAGTATCCAGCAGAACTGGGACCAAGGCTTTGCATTATAAGTCACATTTAAGTCTCAAGTCACCCAAGACTCAAGTCAATTGTGAAAGCATGAAAGTCCCAAGTTGAATCCAAAGTCAACACATGCACGTTTTTTATTGAAGTCCTAAACTTTTAACTTCAAACCCTAAACAATTACTATGACAAAATATTACATTAAATGACACTAATAATATTTTTGAGATTTTCAAATAATTTTGAAAGGTGTTTTATTTTCCAGACCAAACAGAAAGTGAACCTCAAAATAATCTGAAACTTAATGCTAATGTTGGTTATTTACCTTAAACATTAATCAAAAAAAAATTAAACATCCAGTAAAGTAAGATAATGAATGAGCAAATGGATCCATGACAGTCGATTTTAAGAAAATACATATTACATTATAACCAACTGCAACAGAAAAAAAGGATTTTTCAATGTATGAATAAAATATCATTAAAGTAACTATAAGTACTATAAGTATATATATATATATATATATATATATATATATATATATATATATATATATATATATATAGTAAAGAGAATTGGTCCAATGACTGAACCTAATGCTTTCCCCTTAATCCCTACAGTATGCTCAAATCTTTGTAGGAGAATATTGTGATCAACAGTATCAAATGTAGCACTGAGATCTAACAGGACAATCCAGAGTCCGATCAGGGCAGTTTAAATGATCTTACTCATGGGGCTGGCAGGTTATTGGTGGTCAAAGGACGGGCACAGGGCCAGAACCATAATGGCAGAGACAGGCAGGATGGTCAGGGGGAATAACCAGAGTCCGGAGTCCAAGAGCCAACCCAGGGTCAGAGCCAGGTGATCAGAGATCTAGGGAAAATCCAGAGCAGAATCCAGGGACAGAGTCAGGGCACAGAAAACAGTTCAGAGATCCAAGCAGCACAACAATCAGATCAGACAGGGGCTTGGCAGGCTCAAAGAATCAGAAGGCAGATTCAGAATGCTGGATTAAATTTACCGGTGGCTTGTAATAATCTGGCACTAGTGATTGGTCTGAGAGCTGGTTTTATAGTCAGTGGTGCAGATGGATCAGGTGAATGAGAACGGGGCGGAGCTGCACAGGTGTGTCAAATGGTGAATCAGAACCGCACTAATGCCAAGATCATAACAAAATATAGAACTTTAGCCAATTCCAGAAATGTATTAACAAAATACAGAAGATCATCTGAATCAAAAACGCAATTTACAAGCTACACTTTTATTTTTTTATCATATTGTCATTACACCAAACTATAACACTGAAACATAGCACTCGATAAGCTTTGTCAAATATGCCTATTTAATAAAAAAAAGTAAAATGTCATTGGTAAAATGAGAATAAGTTGTCTTTTTTTAAGCTCTCTTCAAGCAGTAGTAAATATTTCTCTGTGCCAGTGGTATTTAACTGTAAGTGTGAACATCTGCAAACTAATTTGAACATGTGCATACATTGCTGGGGATGTTATCATACCCAACAGCTTTACAAATGTTGTGAGGTATTTTGATGACACAGCACCATTCATGCCAGATGGTAGAAACTGTATTTAACTGAAATGGTACCAGCTAATGTGATTCATAACACAGAACACAAAGACACAGTTTGATTCCTTCAATTTAGATAACATTTCAGTAATTTAACTTAGATCTAAATCTTACAGATTGTCTCAAACTTCAACAAGGAATATGGTATACCCATCTTTATTAACAAAATAAGGATGCAATACAAAAAGTTTTATATTTTGTCCCCCAGAAGAGAGGTGACTTCAACACTGAAGATTACAAATAAGGAAAATGACAGTGTTATATAGAATAAAAAACTGATCTGAGCAAATGCTCCCTAAACAAAGAGAAAATAGATATAAGGTATTTGTAAAACTAGTGATGGTGAAACTTCACTCAGGTTGATGTATTTATGCCAACACTTGTGTAAATGCCTCCACTTGCACTGCCTTCTCATACAGTGGGGAAACTAAATATTGTACATCATGATGATTCTCTGAATAAATAGACTTATATTTAAGACATTAAATCCACACCAGTTGTTGGTCAGAGCACAAGTAATACATGCATTTAAAGAAACAGAAAAAAGAATAGAAATGATGACCAAAACATTTTGTTTTGGTCATGACAACTTTAAGATATCTCTAGTATGGACTTGTCATATGCCTTGCTCAGATATGTTTTGTCCTTTTCGTCCACACAATCTATCTTTAGACATTGGTCGTCCTCTTCTATGTACTCACATTTTCAGTTTTCTTTCAATATATTTTCATTTGGGTTCAAGCCAGGTTACTCCTGTTGAGTACAGTGTCTACCACTACTGTATAGTTTGTGTTTGGGTGGTACTACTTTATCAGGTGTAAGGTTACATTGTTTCTGTGTGATGGTTAAATAAAGGCGGAGCCTCCCTGTGTCCCCAGTAACTTGTGGTATACGCTGTATGCCAAGTGCAATGGAGCAGGACAGAGTGGCTACCAGTTAAGCAGAACATACCGTCTCCTGTCTACTATGTACTCAGTGACTAGTCAGTATCTTCAAAGAAGTCTGTCAGTGCTGTTGACGTCGAAGAAGGGTTGAGTATATCTCGTTGGAATGAGAGATCTCAACAACTCCCTTTATTTTTCACACATCAATTTGTTCTCTGTAACCAACTGAGAGGCTTCATGTTAGTATGACGAGGACAACAGACTTGCTTATTTTCCAATATGTGATCAATAGCTGGTGAAGATTCTCAGTCATCTAGGTCATGGTCATTCCAAAAAAAGTAAAAAAAACAAAACAACTGGACTTGTTTTCTGGACTTCCCATTACTAAGGGGGTGGACCTGTTTCTGTTGAATTTGCATGTTATCTAAGCCATTAAAGGGCCTTTGTTGGGCAGTAGTATAAAGCTTGATGCTCCACATTACTCCAGACTTTTTGAATTGAAAAAGATCCCTGGATAGAAAGCAAAACGTTTTCAAATTTCAGAAAACAAGTCCAGTTGTTTTGATTTTTACTTTTTTTGGAAATATCTGATCAGTAATTTCTCAATCAGTTTATCTATTCATTCTTTATACTAAGTTTTCTGTGCTCATATGGTGTTAAAATGCCCTACATATTGATAGTCTCATTTTCAAGTTTCATTGTAACTAAGGTGTGTTTAGGATGACACACAGGGCCATTTCTTCTCAAAACGCAATGCAAGCAGTGACCTCAATTTCCCTAGTATTTAACTGGCTTTTCATTAGATACTTTAAAAATGTGAAACCTTTGGTCATCATTTTCAAACAAAACCATTTGACACTAGTGTGCACTGATAGAAGATCGAATGATTTCTATATACTGAGAAATTTCAGGTATTTTTGTGTTATACTTATTCAGAATATGACTTTGCTCTGACACAGAGCTTAAATTATCAATTTATTTATATAATTTTTATATGCAGATTATTTAGTTTGCTGGTGATACTGAAAAACACATTGACATGGTTTAAACTTTGTCATTGAACATGTTGATCCTGTTTTTTGTTCTTTCTGAAATGGCTGTTTAGCACCACATTTGTATTTTTAATGCATCTCCTAATCATCATCATCATCATCATCATCATCATCATCATCATCATCATCATCATCATCATCATCATCATCATCATCATCCAGTGTGAGATTTTCATGTACACTTTAACATGTTTGATATAAAAATGGAACTGAAAAAAATTCATTCCTGTCCATTAAGCTCTCATTTGGTTAATTAGCACTGTTTCTAATTACAAACCTCTTAGCTTAAGTGCTTCCACTGCCTGTGTCTTCCTTTATTTTTTTATTTTGGTCTTCCAGCAACATCTTTATGCAGCCATTCACAGTGAGGCCACATAGACTAGCAGAGAGACAACTTTTAATGAGCAATAACTAAAGCTGAAATAGAATAATTAAAATTATCATGAAATAGACGTTTGACTCAGCCAAATCTTAGTCCTGAACAGAAAATATCTTTGGATGAAATTTCCTGCTATAAGAATACCACCCCCACTTATTTTTTTTCAGCGAATGCCTTAGTTGGAGCTGGCTGCACATGTCTGGCTATCAAGCTGCTATTTCTGCCCATGCCAGTCGCTCCTGGATTGCTGTTCTGTGAGGAGTGCTTTGAAGAGCTGTCCAGGTGGGAGCTTGGCAAAGGCAAAGCGCTTCCACTCTTTCACAACACAGAGTGCCCTTCGGGGACTCAAATTGCCCTGCAGCGTTAGGGGTAATACTTAAATCCCCACTGAAATTACACAAAACACATGCAGACACACAAAATACCCATTTGTAGGTTTCCCTATAGTCCCACTTTTTAAGGAACACAATTAAACTAAAGTTTAAATATAAGGTTGAATCTAAGAGGAAAAGGGGAATAAAATTGCTCCAACAGGAAGCATTCCCTCAGGACTGTCTCAAACAGGCTGGAACAATGACAATAACAAAAAAGATAAAAACTAGCTTAAACATTTATTCTTTACTCTGGACATACATTCTTCCCTTTGTTTCCATTCTCCCTCCCTATTTATTATAACCTGTTTCGAATTTTTTCAGCAAAAAAACAGGTCTAAACTATACATTGTAAGACCGGATATGGTTGTGCTCAAAAAAGGTTAAAGGAACTATATAAAAGAAACAATACATTTCATTTAGAAAAATTGTGTAGTATTTCCATACTGATATGGAATGGTTAAATGTTTTGAATAAAATTATGCCACATTATTTAATGAAAATTCAATTCAATTTACTATTAAATTTTATTTATATAGCGCCAATTCATGAAACGTGTCATCTCAAGGCACTTTACAAAGTCAAATTCAATCATATTATACAGGTTGGGTCAGATTATACAGCATGGTCAAACATTTCCTATATAAGGGAACCAGTTGATTGCATCAAAGTCCCAACAAGCAGCATTCACTCCTGTAGAAGCGTAGAGCCACAGGGAGAGTCGTCTGCATTGTCCACGGCTTTGCAGCAATCCCTCATACTGAGATAGCATGAAGCGACAGCGGAAAGAAAAACTCCCCATTAAAGGGATTTCTTTTTATCTTCATTTTGCTTAGTAGTTTAGTTCCACTAGCCTAGTAGAGATGATTTGTTAATCAAAATATTGTGTTAATTCAGATAAACAGCATTACATAGTGATGTTCTCTGGATGTTCATTTTATTTCTGTTATTACGTTTTTCAACTTGAAAAGAAGTTGTCACTCCTTTAATCTATGTGTGTACAGGTTTTGCTGTTAAAAGATCATTTTCAAATTTATGTCAATAAATTTGAAAATGTATTTGGCTCAGATCCCTCCAGTAGACGTGAAAGCTGTGAATGCCTATGACCTTGGATGCTCATTTTAGGATTAGGATTATTGAAGTCTTCCCCCAAAAGAAAATGCAGAGGCCGATCTGAAATAATTTAGAGAGACAAAAAGGGAAGGGCTGAGAATGAGTTAGGATTAAAGAAGAGCCCCCCCCCCCCCAAAAAAAAAAGGTTGAGGGAGAGAACACAATGAATGAGAGGAGGAGAATTAGGGTCTTAAAGGAACATTGCCATGATGGAGAGGTTTGATGAGCTTGACAAGGCGTAGAGAGGGAAGGATGACAGGAATGTGACCTTGATTGTAGACAGGGTAGATGGGGCAGTGACGGGGATAGGGCAGTGATGGGAATGTGGCGTTAATTGTGCCTGCTAAGGCGTAGATAGAGAATATTGATTATTGTGCCTGACAACGAGTAGAGAGGGAATGATGATGACGAGCATGAGATGAGTTCCTGACAAGGCATAGAGAAGATGTGGGCTTGGCTGTGTCTGACAAGGCATAGAGAGGGTGTGGCCGTATGGAGAGAAAAAAGACTCAATATAGGCATACGTCAGTAATAATAGATTTGTAAGCTGTGTAAACCAGTTTGTGTGTATATTTGGGTACATGTATGTGTAAAAAAACATTTTTAAACTCTTTAAAGCATTCTGTGCAGTTCCAGGGCCAGTAAAATGGAAGCTAAACTAGCTCTCGACCCAACTCTCCATGGTTATTCAGACACACAGGTTATTCAGACTTACCTGCAACTATAGGCCTGTTTTCCTACTTCCACAATTTTCCAAGATTTAAGAACTTTTTATTAACCAACTGGAAAATTTCATGGTTGTTTGTCCTGGCTGTCTCTGTGTTGCCCTGGGATAGACTGGCGACCTGTCCAGGGTGTATCCCACCTCTCGCCCATTGACGTCTGGAAATAGGCACCAGCACCCCTCGCAACCCCAGCAGGGATAAACGTGTCAGAAAATGGATGGATGGAAACGCAATCTATTTCATGAAAGTGAATATGGATTTAGATCACAGAGATTCACAACATTGATAGTCCTAGAATTAATAGAGGAAATCAGCGCCTCCAAAAGAAGTTTGCAATAGGTATATTTGCTGATCTAAAAAAAGCATTTGACATAATTTATTACAATATAGTAATCAGGGAATTAGAATGTTATGATGTGCAGGGGTGATTCTGGAGTGGATGAGGAACTGGTGGTGAAGATTCTCAGTCATCCAGGTCATGGTCATTCCAAAAAATTTTAAAAACAAAACAAATTGACTTTTTTTCCGAAGTTTGAAGACGTTTCACTTCCTATCCTGGAAGCTTTCTCAATTCAAAAAGTCTGGAGTAATGTGGAGTTGCAAGCTTTATACTACTGCCCAACAAAGGCCTTGTAATGGCTTAGATAACTTGCCTCATTTTTTCTCTTCCTTCCTTTCTCTTTTACCGTTCCGTTTCTGTGTCCATTGAATTTGAAATAATCTGGAAATAATACCCAATAAAGTTTTTGCATCTATATCAAGCGGGGCACTATAGTGAAAGCAGCATTTACAGCACTTGTGAAAGTAAATCTGTTGGGCTCTCTTTGGCATTAACAAAGCAATTCTTAGTGCTACACTGCCGGGCAGGACATCTTTAAAATAAATAAATAAATAATAATAATAAAAATGTACAATATATGTTGTTTTATTTGTTTACTTAATGGACTTTGGAGTAGGATGGTGCCAAGCACTATAAAAAGGAGAAGGGGTATAATTAATCTAATCTAATTGAGTAAATTTCACTTCTTCATACCCCTTTTCCTTTCCATCCCTTTTACATCATTATTTATACATAATGCTTGTATGGGTTAAATTTATAATTTCACTGGATTGTATGAAATAAATTATTAATTCATTAATTCATTCATACAGGTAGATGCAACAGAGTGCTGATGGATAAAAGGAGCTGACACAGGGCCAGTTTTTATCCCCAGGTAATGAATCTGATAAACATTTCACAGTCAGAGTAGCCAACTATTCTGCTGCGAGAAGAAAAAAACTAAAAACCTGCAGTACATATTGCCCCCGTTTTCACTTTTTTCCGATTAAGAAAGTCTTTTTTAATGTATTTTTCTGCTATAGACTGTAGTTCTGTTTTTTTCTTTTATACCCAATACAAGAATTGAAATCCAAAGTCAAATGTATTGCTTGTACCCATAAACTTGTTGAATTTGATTCTGAGGACATGAAGGTAGTTGATGTGATAGAAGAAGATGCGATGGATACGATTAGATGGACGCAGATGCCTTGCTGTGGTGATCCCTGAAAGAGAAAAGCCAAAAGAAGAAAAAAAGTATGGGAAAATGGAACTGAAAGCAACAGAAAGTCACATGAATGGAGACAGCATTATTCTGTGCAATTCGGTTATATATGTAAAACGCCAGTAGTCCACATATTGCCTTACGTATAAAAACAAGCCACTAATGGTTCCTTCTAGTGACCAGAGCTGGCCATTACACACAAGGGTATAATTCAGAATGACATGTCAGTATGTCAATAATGAAACTGAGAGCAGCATGATACATAGTTTGAATCACATGAAGACAGTGAGGAGGAACATTCATTTTGAAAATATCTCCACAATCCACAACCAGGGGGCGACAGTGGCACAGGAGTTAGGGAATTCGTCCTGCAATTGCTGGGTTGCCAGTTGGATCCCCCACTCTGATTGTCTCAGTTATTCACCCGAATTGCCTCGTGACGATGGCCAGAAGGCCTTATTGGGAGCCTCGCCTCTTTCAGCATGCATCAGGGCAGCTTTGGCAACAAATATAGCTCACCACAGTCAGGGTGTGAATGTATGTGTGAATGAGTGAATGACTGATTGTAATGTAAAGCATTTTGGGGATGTCAAACTAGTTTAAGCACTTTATAAGTACAAGCCATTTACCATTTTCTTTTTTACACAGAAAAAAATAATAATTCTGAAAACAAAAACAAAAAAAATCAGTTTTCCACACTGGGTTCAAAGTGAAGGAGTCATTAATCAAGACACCAAGATATTTATACTTGTGAACCACATTTAATTTCCCAAATGTAGTAAATATTAGTTCAAGAGGAGGTGCTCAATAATCTGAATACATCAGGAAATCTTGTGCAGGACTGATGTTACCTTAGGAAAAATGTTTATTTTTTTGTTACCTGTTTTTTTTTTTCTACCTTTGAATGAGAGAAAGACACCTTGCGCTGGGTACAATACCTAATGGACCTTCTTTTACTCACCTTAGATGTGGATGACCATAAAGTCTCTCTGGTGCAGTATTTGTGGAAAACTTATTTTCTGAAACTCTGATGACCTTCACAGCAACTTAAGAACAGCTATGTAATTTATTTTGGTGGTCCAAGTATATCCTCGAAGAAGGCCTTGTGCATTGTTTGAGGAGAAATAATAAGCAGAGTAAATCAAGAATTACACAAACACAAGCACAAAACCATTTACATGCTCAACGCCACTATACAAAAAAATCCAAGAGAAAACAAATTCACACAAAAGTCTTCTTATGTGCTTACATCGAAATGAATCCCTGCAATCATTTGAAGCCTGCATATACACAAATATCCTGATTGCTTCTACAAGTGACCCACTGTGGGTAATAAATCATTTCCTGCTCATATAATCTCAAAGATGACAAACTACATATATCTCATAATGTATTTGTTCATGAAAGTATGCATTGGCCTGGTAACAGAGACTTTGTTTCATTTGTGATGATTAGGTGCGTGTGTGTGTGTGTGTGTGTGTGTGTGTGTGTGTGTGTGTGTGTGTGTGTGTGTGTGTGTGTGTGTGTGTGCAGGTTGAGTAAAGGATGTGTGTGAACTGTGACATTAAGTCTTGGAGGCACAATTTTAAGCCACAAGCCTCAAGGTGGTCTCTTCACTTATTACGTTAAACAAGCCACACATACTCCAGTGCACCTGGTGAGCCAGTGTAAATAGATGATACCATGATTCATATGCTGCAATGCACTGACATTACGGCCAAGTATTAAAAAAATGCAAACCCACATTTAAATTTTGCCACTAAAAGGAGAATGAGCAGACATATACCTCCCTTCACTTAATAAGAAAAACTCCAGCTGTGACTTGATACTGACAAACACATCAAAATTATGTGAAACTGATGTTGTGTTAAGTTAAAAAAATCATAGTTTTAACATCACACAAACCTTGAATTCTAGCTGGCATGTGTACAGTGTGATCACACAAAGGATTTTCTTTTATTTTTAAAAAATAAAACAAATGTATGCATTGTATATTTACCAGGTTAAATACATGTGTTTTGTGTTTTATGATTTCAGCATTGGACTGCAGAATTAGCTGGATGGAAAATAGACTACTGAACATTTTCACTGCATTTTAAAGACACAAAAATATGTGGTTTGACAGAAAATTTAATTGTGACATGAATCATTTTTTATGCCAGCCTACATCTAAAGTAGCAGATCCAAAGTCAGTCTAATGTCTAAATTAGGGCACTTAGAAGCAACATATTGTAAATGAGCCTTAATGAGTTTCCCAGCCTTTATTTTCTGCACTATTAGACAGCCCTATGGCAGTGCTGAGATATCTGCTGCTCCTGCTGGGGCTAATATCCTCTAACCGTCATGATGACACTGCCAGCGGCCATACAAGCACCAAGGTAGATGTACGCTGTAAGCATAAATAAATATATATATATATATATATATATATATATATATATATATATATATATATATATATATATATACACCCTCCTCAAAAACTAAAGGAAACACTTAAACATCACAATGTAACTCCAAGTCAATCACACTTAACAAACTGTCCACTTAACTGTCCAACATTGATAGACAATCAATTTCACATGCTGTTCTGCAAATGGAATAGACACCAGGTGGAAACTATAGGCAATCAGCAAGACACCCCCAATAAAGGAGTGATTCAGCAGGTGGTGACCACAGACCGCTTCTCAGTTCCTCTGCTTTGTGGCTGATGTTTTGGTCACTGTTTAATGCTGTCAGTTGTTTCAATCTAGTGGCAGCATGAGACAGAGTCTACAACCCACACAAGTGGCTCAGGTAGTGCAGCTCATCCAGTATGGCACATCATTGTGAGCTGTAGCAAGAAGGTTTCCTGTGTCTGTCAGCGTAGTGCCCAGAGGATGGAGGCGCTACCAGCAGACAGGCCAGTACATCAGGAGACGTGGAGGAGGCCAGAGGAGGGCAACAACCCTGCAAAAGGACCGCTACCTCCACCTTTGTGCAAGGAACAACAGGAGGAGCGCAGGCAGAGCCCTGGAAGGCCAGCAGGCCACAAATGTGCATGTCTCTGCTTAAACGGATCAGAAACAGACTCCATGAGGGTGGTATGAGGAACCAACATCCACAGGTGGGGGTTATGCTTACAGCTCAATAACGTGCAGGATATTTGGCATTTGCCAAAGAACACCAAGATTGGCAAATTTGCCACTGTGCTCTTCACGGAAGAAAGCAGGTTCACACTGAGCACAGGTGACAGACGTGTGAGTCTGGAGAACGTGAGTGTCGTGGAGAACGTTCTGCTGCCTGCAACATCCTCCAGCATGACCAGTTTGGCAGTGGGTCAGTAATGGTGTAGGGAGGCATTTCCTTGGGGGTCTGCACAGCCCTCCATGTGCTCGCTAGATGTAGTATGACTGCCATTAGGTACAAAGATGAGATCCTCAGACCCACTCTGAAACCATATGCTGGCGCAGTTGGCCCTGGGTTCCTCCTAATGCATAATAATGCTAGACTTCATGTGGCTGGAATGTGTCAGAAGTTCCTGCAAGACAAAGACATTGATGCCATAGACTGGCCCAACAAGGCACCCTGACCACACAATTCCTATCGTGGAACATAGAGGTAGCAGCATCATGCTCAGGGTACGCTTTTCTTTACGATAGCGAATAGGTATAAGGAAGCTGATCACAGTTGACTGAAAAATGGATGAAGCTAAATGCAGGTCAACCCAGGAACAACATACTCCAAAGGATTTAAGATAGAGAAGGGTTTTCTACCTCCAGCAAAATAACAATCTTAAATATGCACCCAGAGTTATAAGGAAATTGTTAAAATCAAAACACATACTTACATATATGTTAGAATGGTGCAGTCAACGTCCAGACATAAACCCCAATTCAAAATCAGCTGCAAGACTTGAAAGTTCTGTCTGGCTTATCTTGAGCCAAAACGTTTAGTCAGTCCAGGTGAAGCGGTGGTAGTGACTTACCCTAACATAGAGCTGTAATCATAGTAGAATATGGCTCCACTAAATATTGACTCTAAGGGGTGGAACATAAATGCATTCCACACCTTTTAATATTTTTAATTTTAAAAAGAAATAAAATAAATACAGCAGTATATCATTTACTTCAACTTTAGAACTATGCAGCTCTTCGTGTTGGCCTGTTTCTTCTTTTCTTTCGCTTATCCAGGATAGGCCTTAGTAGGGAGGCCAATACTTCCCTTTACCCAGCTACTTGGGCCAGCTCATTTGGGGGGATTCCCAAGGTGTTCCCAGATTACCTGACTCCGCCAGATAGATTTGCTCCGCATATCCATCTGGAAACCTTCCGTTGAAGTAACTTTGGGAAGGGGCGAAAATACTGGTTAGCTGATTGGCCTATGTTGGTGATAGACGGGCCAAATGAACCAATCAGATTCGTCGTCGCACGTAACAGAGCGACGACGAAAACACAACCACAAGCCAAGCTACTCTTGCTGCTGCAGGTAAAGGCTCGTTAGCTCAGCAAAGAAATACTCTGTAATTCCGATAAAACTTGCTCGATAGCCACGCTAACGCTAGTTTCATCGGCTGAAGCCGCCATATTGTTTAGACTGAACTGACGCGCTTCCCGTTGCGTCACACCTCAACCCGCCTCAAAGCCAATGCTGATTGGACGTTCGTTTGGTGAACGGCTCCAAATTTTCTTCAACGGAGAGTAGCCAGACTGATCTGCGAGTGAAACCTTGAAAGCTTGCGAGATCAGGATGGTCTCACGAGGCTAGTTCCCAGACCAGCCCAGAAACAAATTCCTCAGAACCCAAAGCTCATGACCATAGATGAGGGTAGGAACGTAGATTGACAGGTAAATCGAGAGCTTCACCTTTTGACTCAGCTCTCTCTTCACTACAATAGACCGATACAGCGTACACTTTACGGCAGTTGCAGCACTAATCCGCCTATTGATCACTTGCTCCATTTTTCTCTCACTCGTGACCAAGACCCCGAGATATTTAAACTCCTTCACTTGGGATAGGACATCTTCCCTGACCCGGAGAACACACTTTATCCTTTTGCGGGTAGAGTCTGTTTCATGAAATCCAAATAAAATACATTTGTTGTTATGGTTGTAATGTCAGCATCAACCTTCTTGAAGGAGATGCATAGTTTTTAAAGTGGAACATCATTTCCAGTGTGCGTATATGTGTTTTTGTGTGTGCATTTATACAACATTAATCATCTCATGACTAATCTGAATACTAAATATCTCTTTCCAAAACAGCTAAAATCCTTGTGCACAAAAAATAAAAACACAACATAAGAAGACTTATTTTTGCTAATCTGTCAGACCCCTAACAACGTTTGCCAGGAAGTCATGGAGATGTGTTGGCTGAATGTGGGACAGCATATATTAATCATATGATATTAAATAGAGTGACAGATAATCATATCAGCATTTACAGAAACAACAGACCACGAGTCAAAAACATTGTAGCATAAAGTATTGATGATGTCGAGAAATGAATTTTCTACAACTGCTGGTAAAAATAAAAAGAAGGTGACAGACAGTAAAAGTGTTGAATAATTATATAATTAAACTTATTAGATTCTAGTACTAAAATTGATGCCAGTAACTGCTGATATCACCTAATGTTTTTCTTGAATGTGCTTCTTGTTTAATGGTGTGTGGGGTTGATGAAGTTAAAACTACTACTCATTTTCATGAATCAGTCAGTCTCATAATTTCACAATCTTAACCTGAAGAGATCTTTCTTTTTCAGAGAACTATTTAACTACATTAAACAAGTCAGTGTTTATTATAGCTAATTTCTCATCATTCAACAATTGCACTATATCTATTTTTGGCTGAAACAAAGAATAATAATAAAAAAAACCTCTAACAACTAATTTAAATGCCAAAAATATTAATTCTAACACACACATGTCTGATTAAAGCCAAGTAATTAACATTTAAATCAACCACAATCAAAACGAATCAAAACCCTATCAATTGCTGGACTGAACTAACAGAATCTTTAACTAAACTAGTTGGGAATTAACACCTTTTTTTCTGGTGAGAAAGCTTAATGAAGAGAATTAGTTCAGTTCATTGATATTAGCTTAATGGAAGAGTCCATTAAGCTAATATAAAAGTCCATTTTAAAATAATAAAAGTCCATTAGCAGATCAATTAAATGCTGGTTTAAGGTAACCTTGCAATCTAGCTAACACATCCAGTCAAGAGTAAATGGAGTAAATGTTATCTGTCTAGCTTTAAAGATGAGAGGTTCCACAAATATATCAAGAACACAACTCTATCATTTCAGTTATAATAACTTTAGGAGGAATGATGGTTTACACATTCAATCACCAATCATCCAGTATCTCAAGGATGCAATCAACTCGTTAAAGAACACCAAAAAAATATTATATTAAAGGTTCAATATAATTACCAGTTAATATTTAAATGTGCAAGTGATATTGGATTTTTTCAAAGCTTTGTCGAAAAGTGAAACAAAATATGATTATTGATATACCTTGGTCACTGCTTGCGTTGGCAAAAATCTACTTTGATAAAATCATTGATTCTAATAGGCCATGTAACCTGTAAAAAGGAAGCTCTGCATATTGCTTTTCATATTCATTGCATGATGGCCGGTCCCATTTGTGGATTAAGCATGTCTATATGCAAAAGAAATTTGTCTGTCTGTAACTGATATTGTTAAATGTTGGAGGAATGACAGCAAATATAAAAATGTGGCTAAGGAAGTAATAAATATTGCATAAGCGCAACTGAATGCACCCTAATCCGAGGGTGTTTTCATATTCAGTACTAATCTTCTTAGAGGAAAAAACAAACAAACAAGAAGCCATTCTTAGTTGTGTAAGTAGGGGAAATGCTCAGTTTCAATAGGAATTTAACTGTTTGTTTATTTTGATGTATATTTTTTTAGTAATGCTGTCTGTCAATCTATGGTGGTTTAGTTTCTCTCTGACCTTTTACATTTTTTTGGTAATTTTTTTTTAGCCATCATAGTACCATCAGACTGGCAGAGTCTTTGTTCTTTGATTTGACGCAACTGTTGACTGGATGATGATTTATTACATAAAGATGTTGTCTGAAGGATTAAAATGTGTTGATATTGAGTATTCAATGTCTGTAGATTTGCACATGTGAATTGCATAATAGATTTGTTAAGAATTTTGATTCAGAGACTTAAATTATAATAAATTGTATCCCTTGTCTTAGTACAAAAAGTTCAAGGTATCATGGGAAAACAAACATGGATGTGTTTGTTACAGGATCTCAAAATCCAGTTCCTGAGGGGCTGTGTCCTGACACTTTATTTGTTATCCTTGAGGACTATGTATCTTCCTAGGCTCCTCTTTTGTTTGGTGTCCCACAGGGCTAAATACTTAGCCCCCCTTCTGTTCTCTTTCTATTTGCTCCCACTTGGCTCCATATTAAGGAAAGATGGTATTTATTATTTGCTACATCACCAAAACAGTGTAAAAAATGATACTGAACTCATGGTTTTTGGTTGCTCAAATGAAACTCTTCTTGTGGATTTATAATCTTTGGCCAAATACACAAAGAAAGCCATCACCAATCTTTCATTTAAAGTGGTTAAGGAGCTTAAATTTAACACCCAGGAGAGTCACCAGACCAAGCTTTTATCGTAACAGGAGTTTGACAGATGGGTCTCCTGATGTGCAGTAACTGGTGTAGAGCAGGGACCTTCAGTTCCATCCCTCAACGTCATGCAACTTTTATGGTGTTTCTGCTTTACATGCCTGAGTCAAACAATGAGGTCATTAGCAGGACTCTGGAGAACTCGACTGCATACTGAGGAGGTAATTCAGCCATTTGATTCAGGTGTGTTGGACCCGGGACACATCTAAAGGTTCCAGTACACTGGGTCTCGAGGTCTAGAATTGAAGATCCCTGGTGGAGAAGGAGAAATACAATGGGGCATTCCTCAAATGATGTCACATTTGTATGCAGACAGCCTGGGTTTCCCGACTGATTGGAGAAGAAGAGTGTAAACTAGAATGGCAACAACTGCAATACCAATCATTTTGGAAGATGGCAACGTCCCAGAAGCTTCATTTCAACCTGCCTCACTTGAGAAATCCTGCATAAAACAGCTTAAATGTTGGTTGAAATGTAGAGGCCTCATAATGAGAGGAAAGAAAGCAGTATTACTAGAAAGGTAGGAGAGGCTTTCCTCTCCTCTCTCACAACGGATCAAATGCGAGGAGGAAGCCCAGTGAATCTGCATAGAATTACTGCTAATACTAAGAAGAATAAATGTATTAATACAGGCATATGTCTTACATTATTATAGGGCTTATATTATTGCAAAGAATAGACTTAAAACTGTTTATTTTCTAAATTTGAATAGTCAATTATCTTGTTGTAATCAGACACTCAGATCCCATCTCACCGTCAAATACACACACACACACACACACACACACACACACACACACACACACACACACACACACACACACACACACACACACACACACACACACCTACACACGAAGAAGATCACTGTGAGAGAAACTGTTCGACAAGCCGAAACCCACCACATGCCAGCAATAAAACCATCACAAATGCAGGTATTTAGCTGCCGTTTATACACACTGGGACTTTTCCTGCTCATAAAGTAGTCGCAGCGGCACGATAAACAGAAAAAAGGTTTCTGTCAGAAAAAAAGCCAGGCCAAAAAAAACACTTCACATTCAGAAACAAGCCTGAGAAGCCGCAACCGCTGACTCACGAAAGTTTAAAGTGACTTTAGAGAAAAAGTTGCTTATAATAAGCAAACTATTTAACGCTGAAGCTCACATTAACACCCCTCATGGATTGAATTATGTTTTCATTCCGCTGAGAAAAGGCCAAATAAACGTACCCTACCGTCACAGATGCTGCAGTTGCTGGTATCAGGTCTGGACTTTCAAGTGTTGGCTCCTTACCGACGAAATGTAGAGAGCACAAAGGTTTCTTTCTTCAGATTACATGGTAAACTCCTTTTGGTTACAAGCTTGTATCCAACACTGATGTTTCTCGCCAATCCTTCGGGATTTCGGAAAATCATTGAAAAAAAAACTCCCTTCATATGGCCACAATCATCAGATCATAAGTCAGTCCAGCAGATACCAGTGCAGTCGTGTTTTGTTGTTGCCATAATATGTCTGTTGAGGCGAGATTCAGGACAGATCTGTACGCTATTTGACTCATACAAGTAAACTATTCAAGCGTTACCACTCTACGTTTGTACGACCACAAGATGGTCACAACGCATGCGTCTAACTTTAGTAATTTGCCGTTATTTGAGGAATGCCCCATCGGGACAGCACACAACCATGGGTTAAAACCAGTGCAAATAGTTTGGGTGCTGGATGTGAAGTTCCCCAGCCTAGCCTGCTGACTCCTATTAGTATATAATATAGTGAGAAATTTAGTAGATTGGTAGCAATGACCAGGTGCTTCCTCAGAATAGAAGTATTCCCGCTGCTGGCCTTGCGCTTCGCCACACAAATATTGCAGCGAGCCTAATCTACAGCACATTTTTGAATGTGGAGCCAGACTTTTGGGTACTTTCTGCCATGCTTTACTTACTGGACCAGAGACTAATGACGTCATTATGGTCTTGAGCATACAATGCTGTGTTCTTGTTCAGCATGGAAAATCACCCACTCTTCAGATCTCTCAGTGTCACAGTAATGCATTTAGGTACGGAAATATGGTACCTAAAATTGTTTGATTTTACGTTTTTGTACCCTGTAGTACAGACGGGATTCGGTCGGTACCTATAAAATTACCATTTTCGCTACCCATCCCTACCCACCAGTGCATCCATGGTGATAAACCCCCCAACTATCACCCCCACCTCCCACCTCAAGGAACTTCTCACCCCATAGACACACACCCACCGATCTGCCACAACTTATCTCCTGGAACCTCCCAAGACAATGGGAGATCAGGCTTTCTGCTCAGCTGCTCCCAGTCTGAGGACACCACAGGCAGTGTATGCTTTTAATCGTGGCCTTTTAACTCTTGTCCCTTTTCCTTATTGTTTTTGTTTATTTTATCTTTTTATTTTCATGCTCTCCATGTGTATTTATTTTTAGCACTTAACTGTTTTATCATGTAGCACTTTGGGATTTGCATAACATTAAAGTACATCTCTAATCAAATGTATTATTATAATAATTATTATTATTACTATTACATGGAAAGATTGGTGAAGAAGGCAAAGGAGCTGTGCACACAGTGGAAGTGCTGGGACCCTCCGGCTGAGCAGAAAAACTTTCACCTGTGTAAAAGAGAGCTTGAGCAGATTGTTCCAAAATTTGTCCAGAAAGGAAGAATATATTAAAGCCAAGGCTAAAGAAGATGTTGGAAAAGTTTTAAGGGCATCTTCCATCAGCTACCCACCATCAGTCATCAGATTGAAGCCAACCTCCCTTCTGAAGTTTATTGGCATCAGGCCAAGGTGTGCCTTCTGTTTGGTGCTCTGTCCATGTGGCAATAGTTCTTTTCAGAGCAGAAACATGTAGCTGTGGATCCTACTTTGCAGCCTATGGTGTAAGTTTATGCTTAATTTATTGCAGGAAGGTGTTGAAGGGTTAGATTATTCTGGAAGTGAGGTCATCTGAGGAGATGGTTCGGAAGGCTTGGTAGAATGAGACTCAGCGTGGGGGTGCAGTCTTCTGGACAGGGTTTCTCACGCGCTCTAAGGATCCCTACCCCAGTGGTCTGTTGTGTAATTAGAGATGTAGATGAGGTGTGGCCCTTCTCCCGAAATTACGTTAACATATCAATTTCCCTTTGTATGGTTGTGAATACCATCTTGGTGTTTTTTCCCTTTTATTCTGTTTCATCATGCAGGTTTTTTTTGTTTATATTTAAAAAATCTTCATTGCTTTAATTTTGGATTAGGTTGCATTTCTTCATTTTGTTCCACTGAGTTTTTAGAAAGGTTTAGTTTGGCCATGTACATTCATGTCATGTCTACTCCTGTCATTTTCTCAGTTTCTTCCCCACCTTACTTTAATTTCCTTTTGCCTCTACCTCAGCTTTCCTCACTCCCACCTTCTCTCTGCTCCTTGCTGAGTCGAGGGCTGGGTAGGGGGAACTGTCTCCTCTTTGAGAGAGGTGCAGTTTGATCTCAGAAAAGTATGAGGAGTCTGGGTAGCATACCTTGCTTTGCTTTAGGGAATCTGGCTTTATGTATGTGAATGTGCAGACACCCACATACGTGTCTACATTAGATTCTCGGAGAAGTTAAAAGCTGTTACCTCGACTCTGCTCAACTGTGCTAAGTAAAGCTACAGGAATAGTTTATAATTTTCTGCTGCACAGCGGCAGCTTTGCCTTCATAAATCTCTCAAACTGCTGTCATGATGAATCATATACATCACATGTCCTCACCTCATTACTCACAAACATCTACCTACTTTTACTGCATTGGAGTTTTCCTTGGACCTTTTTTGGGTTGTAGAAAAAGATCCAGTGGGAAATAATACGGCAGTAAATCTTGACATCACGACTTGGAAAGACAAAAGATAAAGAGAAGATTATGATTTCTGTTTGATGATTTTCATTTCCCTGTGGTGTCACTCAATAGCCACATACCTTTAAGCTTTTTAGTTCTCTGAAAAGTAGAATAAAATCAAGGCCAATGTTTGTCCATGAATTTTTCTTTTTTTCAAAATTGGTTTGAATTCAGGACTAAACATCATTTGTTTCCTAGTGTTAAACATATTTTTTTTCTGAAAACCTACACCCACACAGTATGAAATGCCATTGGATAGCCAACAAGTTTTGTGTCTCTATGTAATTCTAAACGTGTATAGCTTTAAGACCAATCAGTGCCCTGCACCTGTTATATATAATTTATTCCTGTGCATTTGGTACATGAGTAGGTGACATGTCATTGAAGTGCACTAAGCATCAAACCGAGAGTTGCATGCTGCTGGATGGATGTGTCAGATGAAGCAGACAAAAAGTAGGAGACAAACAGCAGCACAGAGTTTAGAGGCAGCATTGAACTTGAGTAACCCTCCTAGAGTGTCTCACACTTTGAATTTGTGTGAGACACAAAGCAAGAATTCTACTCATGTTTAACTGCCTTTGCTGAATATTCAAGCAGTGTCAGGATGAAGTGCAAGTTATTTTCTGTTGTTTTAAAGTTTTAAGTAAACACCTCGTTTGGAGGACCATGCTAAACATTATACTTGTTGTAGTGTGTAGTTACAATGTGATGCCTGAATGACATTGTTAAATTATTGTTCATGGCACAAAGTGTCTTTGTGTCTATTTTCAGTGTCTATGATTCAATGTTGTATACTTTTAACCCATGTTAGAATTATAAAACATGTTTTTTTAATGACTATGCCAGGATATTTTCTTTTGCCATTCACAGTTTGTAGAAAATAATGATCTCAAAATTCTCACATATTTAAAGTTTATGTTCTCCTGCATAACTGCAGGAAATTCACAATTAAGGTATACATGAAGTATTTACAAACAAGTTTGCATATTAAGTCTAATTTTTCCTCAAGTGTGATGGCCTATATCCGTCCGTCCGGCAGGCCATCCATCGGAATACCCAGTCTTCTTGGCAACCAGTCCTTGTCTCCAGTTTATTCTAAGTGATCCACAGCTTTTCCCAGGCAAAAAAGGATAAACAGCACATTACAAAAATATTAACAACTGCTAATCTTTTGCATATTTCATCATACAGCAACCTCAGACATATTTTCTTCTGGTTAATTGTGATAGACCAACACAAAGTAATGCACAATACTGAAGTGGAAATAAAATGATAGCTTAGAATAATTTAAAATGTATGGTATGAGCAGAATCACCCGTAGCCAGGATTACCACTCGAACGGCCGCTATAATCTAATTATGTGGGGAGCCACAATCTATCCTTTTGACCTCTGCAGTTAAACCTCAGTTAATTACCCTTTCAAGTTATTACACCTAAGATAATACTAAATTTATTTAGCCAAACAATGTTTTACAAACAATAATAACATCAAATTGGACTACTTGTAATTTAATAGATGACATTTAATTATGCATTAACCTTTTACTTGTATCATCCTCATCAAATAAACTGTATTATAACAAGAGCAATTTTTGTCAATCAATTAGACTGGGAAACTGAACTGAAAAAAATATGCACCATGTCCCCAATCCTGTTGGTGGTGGTCATGGATAAGATCTGATAGGGGAGTCATGGACAGGGCAGCAGTGGGTTTTGGAACTGCAAGATGTCATCTACGGTTTTTCCAGATGATGTGGTATCAATGGCATCTTCAAGTCATGGCTTTCAGCTTGTACTGGAGTGGTTTAAGTGTTCAGCATCCATGAAGAGTCAGAATCACGGTTCTCAACGGGAAACCGGTGTGTTACTCCCTCCACGTTGGGAGTCACTCTTTTCCCCTAGGGATGGGATTTAAGTAGCTTGGTGTCTCGTTCACCAGTATTGGTAGCATAAATAAGAAGATAGAGCAATAAACTGGGGCCACATTTGCTGTAATGCAGTAATTGCTTTAGAAGAAACAGATAAGCTAAAAAGCAAATAACTTGATTTACCTTTCTTTCTAAATTCCAAAATGTCATATATGTTTATGAGATATGGATCAGGACCAAAAGAGCAAGATCCTGGACACAAGTGGCTAAGATAGGCTTGCTCCATAAGGGCGTCAGGCTCAGTATTAGAGATGGCATACATCTAGTTTGGCTGAGATTCTTAAGGGACTTCTGAAAGCAATTGGTTGCACTGTTTTATTTAAGAGTTTCAGACTTAAGGGGGCTCCATACAAACACATGCCATACTTTTTCACATATTGTTATTAATAAAAAGAAAGTCTCCTTTTCTTAATAATTCATAAGAATCACAGTGTGACAGTGTGGTATGGGAGTTGCATGGCACAGGAAAGGAGGGATTTAGGATGGGTGGTGAGAACATCACAACGGATTGTGGGATGCCGTCTACAAGATATGGACGCTGTCTATGCAGCACGAGTCTAGAAAATGGCCAGACATATTGCCACAGACCCCAACCACCCATGCGATGCACTGTTTGTCCCACTTCCATCAGGAAAATGATTCAGGAACATTACATCTATATACACAGACTTAAAATAAGCTTTTTTCCCCTATGAACGCTATTGTCCCATGCTGAAAATCAAATAAACCACCGGCCCAGTTCATAGTCTGTTTACACGTTTACAAACATGCTGGTGGTTCCACAGGTTTGTGATCCAATTGACAATTATTAATGTGCCTGTCATATGCTGATGTGTATTTGCACACTTTTAGCTTCTAAGGGAGTGTTTGTTCTTGGATGGAAATGTCCCTTTTATTAGACGCTAATGACCATTTGCACATGTTTCAGCTTCTTATGGAGTAAATCTAGCTTTTTTTTCATTTTGTACTTTTGCATTTCTGAGCGTCTTCTCCTTGGTATGCTCATTCCTCACTTTTCCATGGCAGTTTCAGAGTTGTGTCTGTGTGTTATATGTGCATTCATAGCCAACGTCTCACCAATAGTTCATTATGGCTGCATAATGACAAGATTCTTGACTCGTATGTGTTACAGTCTGATTGTCTGTCATATAGGTTCTGAACAAAAACATTCAAGTTTGTTGTTATAACATCATAGAATATGAAAGAGCTCAAGGGTGTGAATACTTTACAAACACACTGTATGTAACAGAGACAACATAAAGGATAAATATAATGTATGTGTCAGAACAGGATATTTAAACAAATATGCTTCATTTCTTTATATTTACATCCACATAAATTTATTTTTTAAAATGCCAGCTATACGTATTAAGACAGGATACACAGTGACAGCAGCTTCAAGTCCTAATCAGACTTCTTGGTCCAAGTTCTATTTTGTCGTCTCAACCAAAAGCCAATAAACATGCGTTTTACTGATTTACAGATCTTCACCACTGAGAAGCAGTTGAGACCCAATTATTAAATTTTGGGGGGCTTGAGTAACTCCAGACACCTAATTATATTGCTTCAACTTATTTTTCAAGCCTTTTTTGCCATTGCTATTAAGTACAAAAATAAAAAAAAACTAAATCCTGTTATTATGGAATTATGCATTCCTAAAAATAATACATGTATTATTATAGAAACTAATACATGAAAATCAGCAGAAAAGAGTGTACTTTGTTGCTGAACCGATTTACTCCCCCGCACAATCCCATACATCCTTTATGCGCAAGTGGGGCTTCTTTTGGATTGCGTTGATCCATAACTGAAGGCTGACTTCACTCTACTGTGTCAGAGCTTAAAGTGTCACAGAAGCACTTTCTTTATCTAATTTTACCTCAGATTTGGCTCTCTCTTTTGGACAGGTTTCTAACTCTTTCAAAAAAAAAAAAAAAAAACTAATCATATGTCATTCACAGTGGACCAACCTCACCTTGAAATGTACAGGAAAATGATCAATTTGGCCTCCTTCGGCTGATTGCCATGCAAAAGACATATCCCAACCTCAGCAGTAAATTTCATTTACATTCAACAGTGAGCTCTTGTCATAAAAGTACAGCAGCCATGGCTGTGAGTCTGTAATGATTATAAGAGCAAAGGGGTAAATTCATGTCATATCGTTCCATGTCTGGTGTTCTTTGGTGCCCCCCAACTACGTGAAAAAGATTAGTGTGTAAAAGAAATTGTGCACAGGGATGCTCTATTTTTAGCTGAGTGTTTTTCTGTTTGGGTTCTACCAAGACGTAGTGACAATGAACACATACAGAATGACACACAATCACACAATCACACACGACATTAAAGAAACCTGCTTATACATACTAGTTACGTTATCTGTCTCTCTCTAACTGGTGTTCTTTTATACAATTTTCTTCAATTGGCTGGATGCTGACATATGGACAGCTACAGTGGATGGAATGTGGTGCATGAATAAACACCACAAGTTTATCACTAGCAGCATGTGGTCCTGTTTATTGGCAGCCTGGGAGGGGAATTCAAATTGACTTCACTCTGGCTCTGACTCCAGGTTTCTATTGTTAGACCTAAAAAGATTGAGTACCTTTCTTTTCCCCCTTCACGCTGCTGACTACATTTTCCTAGTTTCTCCGCTCGCCAGACTTCCCGAATTTCTGTTCATGAAAGGATTTTGAAAGAAATTTGTTCGGGGGAATGACCGTTAACACTTTACAGTAGGAGTAAAAATCAGAAAGTAAGGCTTAACTTCAACAGAACCCACAATCATCCAATGCATAAATTATTGGAAAAGTAGAGCTTGCATGAACAAGTGACAATGTCAAATTAGGATGCCTATTATGTAATTTGAATTTTAAAAACCCGTTACTTTCCATAAAGTTCTTCCTTTTGCAATGGACCTTTTGTTGATTTTTCAATGATTTAAGTGGCATATCAAAGGGGAAATTAAATTAAAACTGAAGTAACTTACTGTCCATCCTGTGGCCTGTGGGGTTACTTTGCATGTTCTATGTTTGTCCTCCAATATGATATTTATTTTCTTCATTATTATTTCCTTGCTTTTTGTCTGTTTGGCTGGTTTCTGTCCCATTTCCATGTTTTGAACCTTTATTGCCATTTTTTTAAATTTTGAAGTCTGTTCTTTTGATCATTCCCTCTGATATTGAGTCCTGTGTTTCCTTCTTTCCTTTTGTGTTAGTTGATTTCTTGTTTGCTTAGGATTTTCCCTGGCTCATTTTAATGTTTTAGGTTTATAGTTGACTGTGTTGTTCTTGATAACTTACATTATTATTCTGAGATACCCTTATCTTAATTCTAACTTACCCTCTCCTGTTTTCCCTCTTTTGTTCATATGGACCCCCTTATCCTATCTCACCTCACAGAATGCTCACTTCTTGTGGTTATTGTGTTTTTGACAGATTATTTGTTGGTGTTCTGTTATAGTTTCCTACTTGCTGTTGATTTTATCCTAAGCTCAATTCCTTTTGCTTCAATTTCTATTTCCCTGATTTTGCTTGTGCCCTTGATTTTGCACTGTTGTATAAAATGTCTGTCACTGGTTCAACTTATGCCCGTTTAGCCTTTGTGTTTGGGCTGTCTTTCACTGCAGAACATGACAGTCTTTCTCTGCAACGAAAAATGTTAAATTCATACAACAACTCACTAATCGGCATCACAAACTATACCATCGATCGATGGTTGAATGTATTCGTGACATAGATTTAACAAACTGTCAGAAACAAGTTGCTGATCTCCCATTCACATCCCAAAGGTGCTCCTTTGGACTGGGATCCAGTGACTGTGAAGGCCATTGTGAGAATAGACTAGATATCCTTTACTGTCACAAAGTGGGGGGTACCACTTGGCGTACCAGAAGAAAAGTGACAGACAATGAGAAGCATGCAGATTTACTCAAAATGAACTGTATTAAGGAAAGAAATATCAAATAGACTGAACATTAAGGGCAAGTTTACAGCATCAGAAAAATACTGTACAGTACTGAGAATAGCAAAATAACTCATTGTCATGTTCAAAAAACAGTTTAAAGTCAAACAAAAGTCTGGAAATGTTCTTTTTTCATTCAGTATATAATGCCAACTTGAAGTATAAGTTATTTTAAGAAATTGTGTAAGAATATTTGTAATCGGGACGTACCAACTGCACCAGGCCCTATATTCGAACTACCGTATAAACTCCTCGGCGGTAAGAAGTCTTGTTTTATAGGTGGCACTGTGTTTTAGATGTGACACAGTGCTTGACACACTGAGCTGCTCCGAGCAGGCAGTCGCAAGGATGCACGACCCGCAAGCACCTGTGTGTAATACCTGCTGGAGAATAAACGGCTCTAGGTGCTACATTTGCTCATCAAACATGCTACTATCCATTCCCCTACTTTGTCCCACAAGCAGAAAGACTGGAAAATGTCAGAATTTGCCTCAAGATATATAGGTAATGGGTGCACTCGTCAATGAAGGGTATAATACAGAGTACAGTATGGCCGAGTATGTGGAAGCATTTACTCCTCAGATTCATATGGCTTGAACATATAAGATTTAATGTCATTTGAAGACATTTCTGTCATTTTGCACACAGAATTTACTGACCTTAAGGAAAATGCTGACTGACTGACTGACTGACAGCTTGCAGTATGAGAGAAAGGTGTGTTTACACACTCCTTGGTGCAGTTTGTACGTCACTTCTGGACTTCCGTTCAGCTAATAATGGCCGTGACGGAGAATTGCTTATAGTCTGCTATCACAAATGTTTTGGGGGGCGTCAGAAGGTTATTGTGTAGTATTTGTCAATTATCAATGCACCAATGTGCTAAACAAACAATACGGCACATTTTACATGAGATTTGTTGTATACTTCTTTCACTTTAAGATTATTCAAGCTTTGTGTCCTACCTTGCTTTTTAACAATGCTCAATTGATGCTGGTTTATTTACTAAACAATCAAAGGTGAACTCCTCTTACCTTTACTAACTACTCAATATTTTAAACAACTGGTGGGGCTAATGTTAGACTCCGGTAAGTTGAACACCACAATTTCCTCAAAGGTCTATACCTCCTTTGGAGATTCCTAACTCAAATTCCCTGTCCCAAATAACTGGAAAGAGCTGCAATAAACGTTAAAGCTGTGTGTCTACGTCCAGTCGTCTAGCTTGAAAAAGTCATTAAAACATTAAGTAGAGGGTGCACTGATCAAAAACTTTAATTGTTAGAGATTTCCTTTTAATGTACATACATTGTGCATTATAATGGTTTCTGCATTTTGAAACAGTTTTAACTATCCACGCTTCAAGATGCCCCGAACACATTCTTTGCTCGCTTCACAACTGCACGGTATTTTACATCGTCCTTTAAACTGACTGCTACCTGTCTTTTTTTGACTTGAGCATCAATTAACCTGGACATTTCCATTTTTGCTAATGACTGCACATTTTTCAACCTCTCAGGGAGTGTTTTGTCTGATTCATTAATGTAATTGCACAGTAATTTACATTGTCTGTAAAATGACTGCTATCTGTCTGTTTTGAATCAAACATTTAAAACTTATCATGTGTTAAGGACCAGTTGTACACTTTTAGGTTCTTGGGAAGTGTTGTCTCTACATTCAGCTTGAACAGTCATGTTTTGTGTCTGTGTTATGTGTGAATCTGTGTGAATTCTGTCTCACCAAACTTTCATCGTGGTACATAATGACAACAAAGATTTTTGATTCCTTGTTAAATGATTGTGTAAGATCTGCCTTATTTTCACTAATTACAATTGGTTCTTAACCACTTACCTGGTTAACAGAAGGCTAAACAAGAATAATACATTGGTAAAAGGGGAACAAAGTCACTTATGAAAATATGAATATATATCATTACAGCACCACCATCAGACACTTATTGATAGAAGACTGATTGCATATATGCTTCCTTGTTATGTACATTAATTGTAACCCTTTCATCTGAATTTGGCAGCTGAAGTCCAGACCAGGCAATGTTTTCAAAATATTTTAACGCCCAAGTTCACTAACCTGTGCAAACTATAGCCTACCTTTCCTGTTTTAGCAGCATGAAGGGCATCTTGTTAGGGTTTCTTCTTCTTACTATCTGCTTCATAGTTTGTTTGCCATGGTATGTTTTTAACAGCGGTAGTTCTTATTCTTTGGTTTCCACAAGTGGCAATTTGAGCTATGGTTGCATTTTTATCATCCTGAACCAGTCTGTCCAATCTCCCACCGACAAACACAAGACACAACTGTTCCTCAATGGATATTTGACATTTTTACGACCAATATCTGTAGACCTGAGAGATGCCTGTATGTGGAAATCCCTGTTGATCAGCAGTTTCTGAAATGCTCTGAAAAGAATATCTGACACAAACCAAATGAAATGTCAACTAAACCTTCTTCATTTCCCCATTCTGATGCTTAGCATGAACTGTGAACTTACATCACTGAATGCTGTTAATTGCTCTCATGTGATTAACAAAACCCCTATTTTGAACCTCAACACATTGCACCTAATAAAGGTGCTAGTAATTATAAATCACAATACTAAACATCAAATCCAGATGCTGAGAAGCTACTGGCTGTGTGGGAACAATATAAAGAAGAAAAACATGCTCAAGATCTGTGGCTCTTTAAGTTAAATCAAAAAATCTAAAACAGTTAAAACATGGCCAAAATTTGAGAGCTAAAAGGAACCTTTCATGTTTTGAAAGGTCAATTTCATCCACCGCTCTCTTGTCAGTGGTGGAAACAGTGGCTTAAAGGCTGTAATATCTAAATCCTACACACAGGGGAAGAACAGATGATCTCATGTTACTTTTTCCTTTACTGAGCAGGGGGCAGCAAATTGTCATATTTCTCACAAAGTTGTAAGAACAGGGTAACGGACTGTCAGGTAAAAGTAGGATATATGGATGTCATAAATGAGAGGAAAATGCATTTATAAAGGGATAGACATGGTCACAGGGAAAATAAATTTGTTTGAAAAACCTTAGATTGAGCCAATGCTGATTAGTTATTGAACAAATATATAATTCTACAATAAAATCTCTAACATATTTGTCACAATTTTTTAATTTGTGCATTTTATACAGTGTAGCATGTCATCCAGTTTTTTTCTTATTGGACAGAAATAGGGAAACTCCAAAATGACATTGTCATGACAAAATGACAAAAATGACTCGAGACCAAAAGGGGAACTGTCCTGTATAGGCTGTTTCACATTAAGAATTTAGTCCAGAATATGTATTAATCTACACGATAGGCTGCACAAGTCAAATATTTATTAGCTCTGATTAGGAAATTCATATTTTAGATATGACTGTGTCTCATTCTTCTCAGCTCATAAATATTCACATTGTTCCTGATGATAACCCAAGAAGATGTGAGACAAGACAGATATTCTGTCAAAGATTCGCCTGTCCAGAAGTGTAACATATCTTTAAAAGTTTCTTTGAACTTTATTTCACTGCATGTATGAAGAATTGGTGTATGGGTGTGTGGGACACTAATTTCCATTTATTTCAATTAGCAGTTATGGGGAATCTAAAAAATGTGCTATTATCTAGGATTTTCTAACTGCCTTGATATAATTCTGTAACTGGGAGGCATGAAGAAAACAAGAAGAAAAGCAGGAGACTGATTCACAAGACGCTGGATGTAGCTCTGGAAAGTAATCCATAGGATGCTGGAACCCTCAATGGAGTTTGGGATCCACTGAGGGTCCCTTCCCAGCCCCCCCAGGAACACGAGGTGTGTCCACCTGGATACTGTCGTTGGAGAACTCGGCAACAGGAACACGAGGTGGGTCAACGTCAACCTCCTTGTCAAACAACTCGAGAACAGGAATGCGAGGCTGATTGTCCTCCTACTACTTTTGAGTAAAAACTTGCTGTCATTTCTACAGGGCAATGTGTAGGTTGTGTGTGTATGTGTGTGACTGAGATTATTCCTAATTACAGAGCGAAATCTTTGTCTTCAGTGTCTGGTTTTATCCAGTACTTCAATCAACTGCCTCTTGGGTCAGAATTCTTGGAAGAACTTATTCTGGAAACTTCTCTATTAATCTCCTCACCACTCCTCTTGCTGTTCCTCTGGACCAGCCGTCAGAACTCCATACTCCCACAACACCACTCACTTGCCTCTCCACTCTCCAACTATCGCCACCATAGCACCTCCATCTAAAAACAAAAAGGCTTATTATTAACCTACAAAATTTGCCACAATCGGCTGACCTCAGTCCCTTTGGATGTATTCACTTCCCTTCTGGATGTTTAGAAAAAAAAAAAAATAGAAAAATTGTAGATCTGCATCAGCCCCATTTGTGAGAAGGCCTGATTTGAATAATTTTTAAACTGCTATTGGGAGCCACACAAAGTTATTCCAAATTGCAAATGGCCCCCAGGTTGCATTTTGGACACTCCCTGCCACCAATGGACTAATACGTTAACAACTTTGCATTTTGGTTTAGCTCAAACCCAAAGACACTTAATTTTTTGAATGCAGTTGGTGCATTCCGATTCACCTGAAGCAATATTGACGGTTCAAACAAATTAATCTAACATTTGCAAAAATGATGAGTGGATGTTAAATTCTGGCAGCAACAAAGACAAGTATGCCTGAAAATATTCCAGGAAAAATTGGTAAAAAGAAGCAGAGACAGAGAACGTGTTATCTGCCAAATTGGCCTGAGATCAGACCTGATTAAGGGCTGGTGCATGTGGAGTCATATTATGTCTTTATGAAGAAGATCCATCCATCCAATCTCTAAACCTGCTTATCCCTGCAGGGTGACAGGGGGACCAGTGCCTGTCTTCAGCAATCATTGGCTGAGACTTGTTAAGGGTGTCCTAGTCTATAACAAGGCAACACAGAAGCATACAGGACAAACAAGGCATACACTCACACCTAAGGGCAATTTAGAGTAGCCAATTAATGTTTGGGAACTATGGGAGGAAACTGGAGTACCTGGATGGAAACCCACACATGCACAGGGAGAACATGTAAACTCGAAGACCCAGGGTCAAATCTGAGGTTCGAAGCCCGGACTTTCTTGCTGCAAGGCAACAGTGCTACCATCTTGGCCACTGTACATCCCCCTCACCACTTTTGTAAAAACAAAGTCCACACTAGTAATATGTCATCTTTAAAAGTTCCTAAATTATACACGACAAGACCAAAAGAGCTGAGGGCCCAGTGGTCCACAACGTCAACATGTCTACAATGGTTACACAATCACCCAACTTCACCCATTCTCAGCAAAACTGATTAGGAAATTATATTTTACACCACGTAAAACAACGAGATAAGAAATGATTGGCTATCTTTAATAATAAAAACAAAGGATAATTTAGAGCAACTGGGCAGGTGGGTTAGATGACCCATGCCTAACACACTGAAACATGCACATACAGAACCAAATAACCTCCAAAGCTAACTGTTAAAGAGCCCACTGTTGTGGCCAGTTGATCAGTGAGCCCTCACTCAGACGTTCTGTTAAGGTTTTGTGTTTGCATCTGGTTAATTTCATTTTGAATTTAAACTTGAACATATATTGTTAGTCTTGTTGAGGATTTTACCTGACTGCCCTTTAGATGTGTTCTCTGCTTTTGCTGAGAGGGAAAGTGTTTGACCTGTAATAAGCTAATCCATGTGTAGCCTTGGTGAGAGACGGTGTTCTCTCAGGCTGAACCATCACTGCAAAGTCGCCTCTCACTTAATGACTTTTTGCTTCTTGGAAAAACCCGGCCAAGAGAGATTACATATAAAAAAGGCAGAGAGAGAAAGAAGAACAGAAAAAAGACAAAACAGCAATGTAGGGAGAAAGAGTGAGGGGTGAGCAGTGGAGCATGGCAGGCCTACTAAGGCTTTGTAAATTGGTTCAGACTGGTGTTGATCTTGATTGCTGATTGCTCTTGCGACTGTTCTGTCCAACAAGTCCTCCAACCTGAACCAGGAAGGAGATTGTTTTCCATTCTCTCTTTGATTTGCCTCAAATAAGTCTGATAAAATGTATTAAACTATCTTATTTTTCATTTTTTGGTTAAATTTCTTGACATAATCAATATTGTTAGTCATTAACTGTAGAGTTGGCCATATAAAACAGGTCCAGTCAAGAAAGCTCTTGAGTTTAAGGTGAGAACCTGGTGCACTTTTTTGTATATGCATAGCTAAGTAGTTCAAAAATCATACAGTTCACTGAAACATATTTTTACGCTCCAGTGTTTGTTTCTCAAGTGAAGGGAAAAAAACCATGTAGGACATTTTTGTTGCAAGAGCTAATGTGTTACCAGACACCACAGTTTAACTCAGATTTTAGGATTTCCTATACATATTTATCTTCGTAATTCATCAGAACACTTAACAAAAGAAAGTAGATGGATACATAATGGTAAATATATCTTTACATAGGCAGTAAACATACAGGTGACACACGTTCAAACACAATCTAAAGTGTACTTTGTTAGGATAAAAAAATAGACTGATTCCAGAGGTTTATGGCATGATGGACAAATCATAAAGAAAGTATGGTATTAACAGTTGCTGTTAACTCTGTGCTTTAAAATATTTACTCTAGGTGCCTTTCTAAAGACTAGATCTTGCCCAGAAGTAAATAATTGGATTATAAACTAAACACATGATATTTCAAAACAACAAAGGCATTCTATTCAGCAACTCCATGCTTTACTTTCAATTATTTAACTTTTAATTATTTAAAATTATTTAACCAAATTATTCCCTTTTTATATGTGTAGCAATTGTGAAAAAACAACAACAAATATTCTGCTCTATTTGTAAAGCATGATAACATAAGTAAATCATTTGGGAGCTGAACCTCATCATTTGTTGGTGACAATTTACTAACAAAAGCTTTTCTTAATATTTATTCAATTAAGTTTTCAGTTCAGTTTATTTATATAGCACCACTTCACAACATGTCACCTCAAGGCACTTTATAGAGCTCTCTGGATCTCAGTAAATTCCCGGATGGTACCATGATTAGATACCACCTGTAGGATCAGTTCAGTGGTGAAATCTCATTACTATCAAAGATTCCACAGTCAGCTGATTTTAGTATCACGTAGGGTGAGATGGCGTGACAGCAACTCAGCCACATTTAATGTCCTAGACCGGGTCAGTGAATGCTCTTTTAAATTTCTTTATACTCAGTATAACTGTAACAATGTTGAAAAGAAAAACTCCCCTTTAACAGGAAGATACCTCCAACAGAACCAAGCCCGGTGTGAACAACCATCTACCACGGCCGACTGAGGGTATGAGAGGACAGAAAAAATAGACACACAAAAAAGAGTTGTACTGATCTAGGAGTACTTCCTATGTGAAATAAAATAAAATAAGGTAATAGCTCCTATAGTGGCTTCATCTAGGAGAGAAACACTGCTGAGCAGATAAGCTCTGTGCCAGTTTTCAAGTCTAGAGGATGAAATAGTGTACATACAGTTAGTCACAGTAAAAGCTAACCCAGTGCTTGTCTAGGAAAGAAATAGGATTAAACACTTGAAGTGTTACTCACAACAATGTAAATACATTGACCTTGCCCCCAGACTAATTTTGAAAAATGCCACCAAAGTGGGGCAGTGCCAAGAGACCCTGAGGGGCAGGACTAAGTATGGGATGAGTGGTGTTGGTTAAGCGGGGGTGTGGCCAAGGTAAGTGGAAACTGGCTTTATTTGACACATTGAAGCATTGAGTCTAATGTAAATGTAATTGTCAATGTTAAAACGCTATTCACAATTTCAACACCTGAAAATTTCACAATTTCAACGCCTGACTGGCTATGGGGGCATGTGTCTGACTGCGATGCTTTTATACCCAAACACAGGTCTATGGTGACAAAAACATGTACCAGTAACAAAAGCATGTACAGTTTGTACCAATAGGGAAATTAAACTGCAATAGCTACCTTTTAGCCCTGAAGGAACAGCACTGAGACAGTTTTAAAGGGGCCTAGTCGTGTGCTATGACTTTACTAATTCCTATACCAGTAGCTCACTCTGGTTGCATACAATTTTTTTTGATAAAATTATTGCACCCTATAAACTTATATTTTTATTTCTGTTTTACTCTTTGCTTTGATTTTGTTAGTAAACAAAATGCTTTTGTGTATATTTACCATAGAAAAGACCACCTTTTGACTTTAAAATTTTGGCCCACGAGCTAAAACGTTTGGACACCCCTGGTTTAGAGGCTCTTACAGTAGCTGCGTCTATTATTGCCATCTTGATTTCTGATTTTTGGCAGATGGCACAACAAAGTTTATATTAGCTGATTGTGCCCAGTGCAAAGTTCTTTTCAGGCTCAAAAAAGAACTAGGTAAACCCTCTCAGGAGGAATGCTTGGCATATATTGTTTTATTTGAAGATGAATATGTGTTTTTTGTGTTTTCTTTTGATGGTCAAAATACATGACTAGGGCCCTTTAATACAAATATTGCAGAACTAAACAAATTCACATGAACATACAAAACAATTGCACAGTAAAATTAAAGTAGCTCCCTTAGGTCCACTTTATCATTGGCTTCAATTTGTTAACTAGTGATACATACTTCGATAGAAAAATAGCTGTGCTACACCAAAACTGACAGACCAACCTCATAAAATATGCTGCATATCAACAATAAACAGTTAAATGTTACTCGGCGTTATCTTTCTTCCCCCTGCAATTTAACCTTACATTAGCACAAAGCATAATAGTTATTGAATAAAACAAACAAATAAATGAAGAAAGAACATTACACAAATGCAACTGTGGTGAGATATGCTTTCAAATAAGAGCTGACAACCTCTTTTGATGCAAATATCTTACCTAACCTGAGTTTCAAACCTTGCTAACCAAAGCCATGTCTGATTTCAATATCAGATGCCTTGGTCTGGCAACAATGCCTTTGTTATGCAAACAGATGTTCTTCACAAAATAGATCAAGTTACTGGGAGCACTGTAAAATGCAATGTTTAATAAACATTGCATTTATTTAAGAGATTAAATAAGTGTTTCTTTTTCTGCCTTATCCTTCCTCACCTCCTTTCTTGTGTGACAATTACAGGCTGAGTGGAATCAGTTTTGTCTCTCTGCAATCTCTCGTCCTGTGACCCCCGGGCTCATTCTCATGCTAAACTACTTTTCATTTGCTAACGATGTGGCAAGACTTCAGTCGACCGTTCTGAATATGCATCAAGGTTGCAAAGGTAGAACAGGTTTTATGGAGATGTGGATCCATCCCTGTCGCTTTCACTTACACGCTCCTCTCCATTTCTGATGACCCTGCACTCCATGTGTACAGTAACACTATTTTTGTGAGTTCTTTCAGTTTTATTGTGTTTGTGTATGTCGATGTATGTGAATGTGTGTGTGTGTGTACTAACCTCTCATTTAGTCACCCCTCATTTGGTCATTATGTCCACTAATGCAGAATATGCATGGCTCTACTCATAATCGCACTTCTCTGATATGCAAAACAAGCTCTCAACTGCACCTGGTATACAGATACACACTTCTCATCAGCAGCAGACTCCTCTCCCTAATTTGCTTCCTGTTGAAATGTAATTGGAAACCACTCATTCAGACAATGTGTAAAGGGTTTTTTTGCTCAATGTGGCTGTGTGTGTTTGTATGGAACAAAGCCTTCATTCAGCAACAAGACACAACAGGGAATTGAAAACAGGAAACAGGCTACAGATGGAGATAATAGAGTTGTTACAGGTGTGTTAAATTTTTTACATGCAAAATAAATTTGCTATTGTCTGCATCAGCGTTGTGCAAAGGACCCTGAACAGCCAGCACATGTGTTAAATCAGTGAAATTATTTTCAATGCAAATGATAATTAATCATTCAGCGACAATTCCTATTACTTCCAGTGTCCTGAATTGTATGTGTGTGTGTGTGTGTGTGTGTGTGTGTGTGTGTGTGTGGGAGTTTGTGTGTCTGTGTTTATCTGTCTGTGTGAGCACAAGATAAAAGAGAAGGTGTGAAAAGTGGATGGCGGATGTGACCATAGGCTCCAGATAAGGCAGACAAGCCTGTCGATCAACTCTTCTGCTGTTGCCTGTCTCTTCTCTGTGACTAAATCTAAATAAGATCAATTGGGTGTCTAAAGCTCTCTAAGCGGCCAAGTCCTCACAACTCCTCCTAATCAATTATCAACACAGGAATTTTGTTCCTTTAGGTTGTATCTTAAGTAGTTTAGCATTTGGACTTGACTGTGGTCAGTTTAAACAAAAATAGTCGAAGAAAAGAGAACATTGAAAAAGCCTGAATATCTCAATATAACATAAAGATAAGCCTTATTTTAAAATGTAAAACCCTTTAGGGTTTCTTTAGACTTGGCATCAGCTGAATAATAAGCATAAGAGTACACTCCACACTCACCCAGGACTGTTCTGCTGTCCACCCGACAAACATGGTGGTGAGGTTTGTGGATGGCACCACTGTAGTGGGTCTCATCTCCAACAATGATGAGTCCCACTTCAGGGATGAGGTCAGCAGTCTCACACAGTGGTGCTCCAGGAACAATCTGATCATGAACACAAGTAAGACCAAGGAAGTAATAATAGACTACAGGAGGTCCAGTAGGATGTGAACACCTCCCACCTGGTGAAGAAGTCCCAACAACGACTCTTCTTCCTCAGGAAATTGAAAAGGTCTGGACTTTCCACTAAAATGCTAAAGAACTTCTACAGAGCTACCATAGAGAGTGTGTTATGCATCAGCATAAATGTATGGTATGGGAGCTGCACGATGCAAGTGAGGAAAGACCTCACATGGGTGGTGAGAACAGCGCAGGGGATTATAGGATGCAGTCTGCAAGATTTTGACTCAAGTTATGCAGGATGAGTCCAAAGAAGGGCCAGAAGCATCTTCACTGATCCCATCCACCCAGGCAATGCAGGTTTACCCCTCTCCCATCAGGTAAATGCTTCAGAAGCATTAAATCCAAAACAAATAAGCTTAGAAGCAGCTTTTTCCCAGGAGCTGTGAGGGCTATCGCCCCCTGATGAGAGACTGCAGTCCAACACATTATAAATTCCCCCACCACACTGTTATAAGGCCATCATATGTTGCAATCACTTTGTTATTGCCTATTTGCACACTATTATCTCAGAATATCTAAATGCACATTTTTGTAAATGAAGCCTCAAATCATCACTGCACAAAAGCACCTTATTGCCTCATTATTTGTTATCTGTGACTCTTTAAGGACAGCCAGTTCATACAAACTGTTGAAACTTCATCTTTTTAATATTTTAGTCTTTTGAATGTTATAATGAGAAGAAAAAACACTGTAACCCTTGTTCATTGCCTGTTTGTTTGTTTGTTTGACTTTTATGTGTACTCATAGCCTCAACTAACAACAGCCAGAACTGTTATTACAAGGTCGGATGGATCCATGCTTTGAATGACTGAATGTTGCCGCTAAAGTCAACTGTTTTCCCAACCTGTTACTGGGCAATCTGGAGGGCTTTAGAATACTTGTTCTTAGAAGGGAAGATTGGCATCCAGTGTGGCGCTCTGCAGCTGTAGCCAATCCACATCAATGATTAACCTGTTGTGCATTCAGAGGTGGTGTAAAAATAATTTTGTTGCAACAAGCGTTTATTTGAACTGCTGTAGCATTTCTATTGTTTTGAACCCCATTCTTTTATAATCTCTGACATTAACAAGATACTGTATTTTCATTGACCTAACTGCAGCTCACTTGATTCTCTGTTACTCTGAGAGCTGGTTTGGTGTGGAAATCTCAGTAGATCAGCAGCCAATTCCCCTTTTCATCCGTATTCTGATCTATTTAAACTTCAAAGAGTCCCCAGTTTCTGCTATATGAATGGTTTACTCACCATTTGTGCTAACAAGCAATGGAGCAGGTGTATCTAATGAAGTGGCCAGTATGTGTAAATTGTAAACATGCCCTTTCAAATATAAACTTTATATATTTGGAATTACAGCCCACATCTCTGCATCCTGTCCACGTGCTCTTCCAGCTTGTAACATTTTGTATCTTCATGGTAGCTCTGCTGCATGTGTGTCATATTGCAAAGCAGAAACAAACCCCACATACCTATCTAAAAAAAGGTTGGGAAGGGACACATCACCATGACAACACAGGGAGGAGTAGAATGTATGCCATTATAAAGATGGAAGCAATGTTGTGTATCTAAGTCTCTCAATTTTTTTTTGTGCAGATGCAGAAACATGTACAGGCACAGGGATAAATTATAACACGCTCATATGAATGCAGAGGAAAATGCACAAAAAATGTACACACACGGTGATGCTTCTCACCAACACACAACCACCTATAGCGCACATTCCTTGTGATCCATTTAGTCGGTCCTTGCCTAATTTGCCACAGTGATGACAAACTCAAGTAATTTCTTCCACATCTTTTTATTCCAGTTCAGTGAACTCTTAAACAATTCAGTTTGAACTTTGATTACTTGCGGCTCATTTGCATAATTTGGGTTTAAGCCCATAAGTCCTTTGTTAAACAGAAATAAGGTGACTCATGGGGAACTGTTAGCTGTTAGAAGAAAAGTTATAAATTTACTTTTATCCACTCTAGCAACACTTTGATGACATATCTATATTTAGATACAGGGTAATGTTTAAAATAATTGTAAATATTTTTTTTTTTAAGTTAATTGACATGCTGATCAAATTGTGCTAAAAATGCACTTTATGCTATGTAGAATTTTTTTTTTGGCATAAAGTTTGTCAGCAAGTGTAAGAAATTACACAGAGTTAACAGGGACATCTAGTGGCTTTTTGAAGTATTGAAGGTTCAACAGAAAATAATGTTCACTGCTTGTTTACCAGTTTATCATTCCCCCAAAGGGAGTGCATGAAACTTTCCCTTTGTTGTGCTTTGATTTCTCTTTATCTTTTTATGCTTGAAGCCTATAAGATTTTTTAAAGTCTTTCTTTTGTCTGTTTGCACATGTCCACAGGAAGGTGCTCCCCCATTCACACACACACACACACACACACACACACACACACACACACACACACACACACACACACACACACACACACACACACACACACACACACACACACACAGGTCTAAGATAGCTGTATTTTTCTGTGACATCAGATTTATTTAATCAATTCAACACAAGCCCCAGCTGTCCAGCATGAAGTGTTTCCCAATTATCTTAATGTGATTTGCTCCCTGCTGTTGGGTGCTAGTATTCTGATTACAATGTAATAACACGACACTGGTCTCTCTCTCTCTCTCTCTCTCTCTCTCTCTCTCTCTCTCTCTCTCTCTCTCACACACACACACACACACACTCACACACACTTTCTCCGCTGCACACTCTTGTCACAGGATAGGCAGCCTGAGAAACGATGGGACACGCTATGACAACGGCGGGAGCGAGGCGACGTAAACCCCAGGAGAAGAAGGTTGATGGAATGAAGAAGAAGGGATAGATGCGGGGAACAAAAAGACAGACAGACACATAGCCCAAGGAGCGTACATCCATGGTTGCATTACTCGCGTATCAAAACTGTGCGTCCAGCAGGAAGGCATGATGAACCTCATCATAGCTGTGTGTTGACAGGGCAGATGAGACATTAAAGGCACATTAGGCGGGGGGATGTCACAACCCCTACAGGGCAGGCAGAACAGAACCAGACAAAGAGTGATGACAGATCGGTATCTGGGCCTCTGAGTTCTCATGAATCCCTGCAGACAGCTTTGACTCTCCATGTCCCTCCCTTCAGTTTAATCCTACATAGTAAAATACTAAAGAGTTTGCAGTTTTGACATCTAAGTGACTTTGCAAAGACTGTCTGGACTCGACTCAGGCATTAACGCGGCATGAAGGAAATGGTGGTGAAATGTAAACTTTATGTGTTGTGTGTCACAGCTGAAACAGAGAGTTGTGCATTGAGCCCGCTGTCATCAGGGAGGATCAGTGACAAACGAGGGGAAGGAGGGTTAAAACACGGAGGAAAAAAATGTGGTTCTCTGAGGTATTCCTTAAAGACCAAAACAGAAGGGATGCCCTGAACCCCTGAGATGCATCCTTTCTTCTGACTTACTGCTAGAATATGGTACCAGAGGAAAGAGGATTAAAATTTGTAGCTGCTCTGTTTTTAGTGTCTTGAGGCTGCAGGGACAGGTAACATAAATAGCCAGGAGTCCTGGAGTGGGAAAAGGATAGAGAAGAAAAAAATATAATGGATGAAAGAGCTTGGTTAGATATTATCAAGTCATCTCTGTATGGTAATTAGGGTGTAGGTGTATGTGTGTTCTGTTATTTAATAAGATAAGAGTGGACTATTGTCACACTTCAACAAAGGTGACTTTATTGCGTGTTGTTCATATTGCAGCACGTGCTGAAACACTTTGGCACAGATTGTTACTGTACACAGACTGAAACGTATAGAAAGGTAAACCACCTTGCAAAAGTATTACTATCCCTTAAACGATTTCACATTTTGTCATGTTACAACCATAAATTGAAATGTATTTTATTGAGATTTTACACAAGTGATGCATCACAAGATTATGCATAATTTTGAAATGCTTTTCAAACTTCATTTTACAAAAACAATTTGTAAAATGTGGTGTGCATTTGCACCAAGCCCCAGGAGTCAATACTTTGTAAAATCACCGTCCACTGCAATTGTAGGTGAAAGCCTTTTGGGGTGGACCTCTACCAGCTTTTCAGATGTGGAGGCCCATTCTTCTTTGCAAAAGGCTTAAGCTTAGTGAGATAAAATCAAGAGCATCCGTTACCCCAAATAGTCAAGTTTTGCTACTGATTCACAACAAGACATAGATCTGGACTTTGAATGTGTCATTTTAAAGATTATAATTTGCTCTGACCCTTTCTGTTGTACCTTTGTATGTTTATCATTATGTTCCTAGTTAAATACCAGTCTGAAGTTTTCCGCATCCACTATTTGATTTTATTCCAGATTTTTTCCATGGTTTAGCCTTAGCCATATTCACACCTATTCTGACCAGTTTCCTTTCCCCTGCTGAAGAGCAACATGATGCTTCCTGATGCTACCACTACCCTGTGTAAAGGTGGGGGAGCTCATGTGCAGCATTACATTTTTGCCACATAAAACATTTTGCATTGTATGGCAGACAATGGTCTCATTTGATCTCAGCATCTTGCCCCATGTTTCTGTATCCCCTACTTGGCTTGTAGCAAACTACAAACTGAATTTTGTTTGATTTTCTCTCAACAACGGCCTTCTTCTTTCCACAAAAACTAAACTTTTGGAGTGCACAATTTTAAGGGGCCAATTTTAAATCACTTAGTCATATTCAACCAATCACACTCACTAACACACAAAAATTCATCCAGATTGGTAGGCAACTTGGAGTTAGGTGCCTTGCCCAGGGGTACATTGACATGTGACAAGGGGAAGCTGGAACCGATAACTTTCCAATTGCAAGGCAACTACTCTGCCACAATCTCCCACATAATAGTTGTTGCCTGGATGAAAAATTGTTAGACCTGAGCTGCGTATAGATTCGGCAGATGAATTGTGAGCCTCTTATTGCCTTCTCTGATTAATGCTCCCCATGCCTGGAACTTCAGTTTAGGTAGATAACCATGAAGGTTTGCAGCCGTGCAGAATTCTTTCCATTTCTTTATAACGGATTGAACAGTGCTCCAAGAGATGTTTAAAGCTTGGGGTGTTATCTTATAACTCAAACATGCTTTAAAATTCTTTAAAACATTTGTTCCTGACCTGTCTGGTGTGTTCTTTGTTCTCACTAATTCTATTTGTTACCTTGCCTGCTTTGCTTCTTTCCAACAAATCTTAAAGGTCTTTACAGATTAACTCCATTTATGTTGAAATTAAATTACTCATAAATTCACTCTACTACCTAATTAGCAGACTTCTGAAAGCAGCTGGTTACACTGGATTTTCTGAGGGGTATCAGAGTAAAGGGGCCTGTGTACAGATAAATGGCCGACTTTTCAAAATTTAAATTTGGAAAATTTATTTTTCCCACAATTTGACGTCCATGCAGTACCTTGGTTCACAGTGCCATTAAAACACATTAAATGCTGTAGTTGTAATGCAACAAAGTTTTTTTTTGCTGAAGAGATAGTAATACTTTTACAATATACTGTACTTATTTTTACTCTGCCAGTGCCTGCACCTTCCTTATTTAATTTCAAACTGATATGTACTACTTCCGTTTAAGCTTGGTAGCAGCTGTTTCATGCTGGTTATGGCTTTAATTTCAGCAGCTTTATTTGCAAGGTTCTTACGAGTAATTACCTATCCACTCAAGTATTTCTTAATGTATCACCTAATGTGACAGGTAGATGAACGTGCTCCAAACATTAACATATTCATAATAATTAACTGCAGTTTTTTTATGACACATCTGTGAGTGTCAGTACTGAAAAGGGGAAAAAAACAAACAAAATTGAAATCTTATTTTGGGAATTACTGCCCACATACGTATAATCTGATCCCATGTTGAACTGCTGTCATAAAGTTGCAGTGCTGACATAGTAATGGTGTCCATGTCGCTGTTTTCAATTTCACAGTCAATGGCCTCCATGTGGTATTCGTAATTGGGGTATTATCAGGGGAGTTTTGAATCTGTAAGTCTCTCCATGTTCATAGGTATGTGTATGTGTTTGTGTGGGTTTGTGCAGGTGGTTATTTCTGTGTTAGTGTGTGTCAAAAAAAAGTTATATATGCTCCATTTGATTTGTCTCAGAAGTTGGATCTGGAGTTGATGTCAACACAGAGCTAAATACAGTCTAGTTTCAAATGAAAAGGCCCTTGTAATTTCCTAATTTTTGTGCTTCCACTTATAAGCTATGTAATATGCTTTCATTTGTTTATTAACAAATTGCAACATATTTCATTTCAAAGTCCTTTACAAAGTAAATCCCATCAAATTATACAGACAGATTGAATAAAAAAGCTGTATAACTAATGAAACCCAGCAGATTGCGCTGAATCATTGACTTGCAGACTTCACTTCTTCTGGATGAGTAGATAGTGACAGTGGACAATTGCTTGCATTGTGTTGTTGACTTTGCAGCAATCCCTCTTACCAAGCTTGCATGTAGTGAAAGTGGAGAGGAAAACTCTCCTTAAACCGGAATTAACCTAAAGCAGAACCAGAACCAGTCACGCTGAAATATGAAAAATTCATGATGTAGTCCAGAACAGTTTTTGCTGGTAGGCATTAATTTCCTCAATCGGCTGGAAGCAGGGTCGGGGATCCAGAGACAGTTCAGGGTCATACGCAGGCAGACAGACATAAGCAGAGGTTCCAGCGCGGCAATTCAATAGAGTCCTGAGTCCAGACCTGGGTCCAGTAATCCAAAGACAATCCGACAGGCAAAAGTACACTAGAAATTCTAAGCTTAATTGTTTCTATTCATAAAACTACAGCTTGAGGTTTCTGATCTGACCTTTCTGACACTACAGCTAAAACAGAAAGCAGCAGAGTAAGGGAAGAAAGCACAGTATAGATGGTGTATGCCTATGTGTTGTTGTGTGGTCGTGTGTGCGTGTGTTGTGTGAGTGTTAGTCTGTGAACTGTGGCAGATATGTGTAACCTTTATTTATCCAGGTAAATCTCATTAAGTTTAAAAATCTATTTTCAAAAGAGACCTGGCGATTAAAAATGAGGTAAAACATCTATAAACAGAAACCTTATTTATAAAGTGGTTTAAAAATCCCTTAAATACATTAACAGCAACCAAATATTTCAGCTTCAAGTCCTTCTGCAATTGATTCCAGTCGGAAGGACCTGCAAACTGGAAATATTTTTTCGCTACAGTCCAAAATGGGTAGAACAGTGGCAGCAACAAGACACCTTCTAGCCTCAAAAGACGAACAAGATTGAATTCTAAAATAAAAACTCAATTTCAGCTTTTTTACCAAGTGTTGAATATAAAGAGCAAAATCCAGAGACTCATCAATAATAAAATCTGTGGTAAATATTTATATTGAGATACTACTTCAATTGGAGAGCCTTGAAAAGTAATAATGGGCTGCAACAATTGTGAATGGGACATTATTTTAGGATTGGAGAACAACAATACTTTAGATTTATGAGCATTTAAAACAAGCTTTAAATAATTCAAATTAGATTTTACCACATCAAAAGCTGCTTGTAGCTTTTAATAGCATGTTTTACTGTGTTGGCAGCACAATACAAAACAGTATCATCAGATTCTAGCTGTGCGAGCTATCTCGCAGCCAGAGTCTGATAGTGATGATGTTATCAGGCAGTTCAGTCGCACTCTGTTCCAGGTCACAGATGTTACCAAGCGTCTTGTTAACATAACATCCAGGAGAAACTAAGGTTGTTTGCTTTTCAAAGCTGACGGGAAGGCCAGATTCTGATAAAAGCATTTGTTTTGGGCAGGCAGATTATTGTTTTCCGTCTGCCTTTAAAGTCTTCCTGGTACATCTTAATGACAATTCCAAAACAGCAAAAATTGTGGTTCAGCTTCCTCCAAGATCTTTTTCATTCTGCCAGCAAGTTTAGAAATCGCAGCTGGCTTGCTGTTCTGCTTATTGTGTTTGACCTGAACTGAACTTACTTAGAGCAACACATATTTGCCTTAACTAAATGACACAATCCCCCCCCCCACCCTATTTTAAAGTGACCAAAACAAATGGGTCTGCGTGTCACTGTTTTTTTTACACCAGAAGAAATCTTGAAGTACTTATGAAAGATTCTAGACTAGGGTTGTGCAACCTTCAGCTCCAGAGGTGAAAGTTCGTCTTTGGGCATTCCGCAATAGCTCTAAGTAACATTGGCTAAAAGTGATAGAGAGATAACTAACATTTTTAAATATAGAAATAATAAATGGAGGGTTTCAAAAGTTTTTTTATGTTATAATTGTACAGAATTTCCAAAATTGAATGACACTAAAACAACAAGTAATGTTTTGTTTTTTTTGTCTTATCATTAAATTGGAAACTTTTTAGACATCATTTTGCAGAAATATCAACATCCAATAGAAGAAAATCAATTATATTTTTGCAAAAGTTTTAAGTTTTTCTTTATTTTAAACCCTAAAAATGTAAAAAAAAAAAAAATGGTGGTTCTTAAAAAACACATTTCCAATAGTGGATGCTTATCTAAAAATATACATTGTCTTTTTTCAAATGAACATGTAAGATTTGGGTCTATTTAGCTGGTCTGAGGGCAAATTGGCAAATTGACTTGACAAAAGCTAATTCTGTAAAAATCTGTTTTTTCTTGTCATCTGATATATTTACCCACTGAATAAATGTACTCAAATTAAATGTTGACTTTTACAAAAATTTTTAGTGTGAGAAGCTACAATAAAAGATTATTAAATTTTAAATATTTTTGCACACTTTTAAACCACCCATCTGTTGTTTTTGCATTAAAGATAAAGAAAATGAAGTATAGACCCAGAAAAATATTACCTTCTGGGGCTGCCTCCTTGTTTGAACAGAAAGTGCTTTTTTAATCCGAACCAATCAGTACTATAGGGTCTCGGAACTTTCCAGAACCTGTAATATGATTGTTTTGACCTGCTGCACTCTCATTTAAATAAACAAATTAGACAGCCTGTATTTAGCCAATTTTATATAAAGATAGCATTTGAACAAATGTTGCTGAATAGGTGTGGTCCTTTTTACTAGGAAATTAAAGAGAATACATGCAGTTTGGACATGCTTGCTGTATCCTGGTCCCTGTGATCAAAATACTACTGTCCTGAACATAGTTTGGTTTTCCTCAGGATTTTCAAACAAACAATTTTTCTGGGATTCATAAAACTATAATAAAAAAATATGTATCGACTAATATTAAACACCTCATTTACAGTAGTAAGTCCAAACTTTAATTTATTATCTGCAGATGAAAGCTCTCATAAAAATGCCTTTATAAAAGTTACTTAATGGGAAATACATATTTTATATTGTTTGAGATGTGTGCAGCTCACAGACGTCAAACACATAATCATGCTACTCCACTAACCAGACATCAAAGGTCTCTGTTCTTTTCTGGCACCATCTGGCCTCTAATTCCTTTCAGTCACTCCCCAGACACCGGGACCTTTTTGGGATTGGCAGTCAACAGACCATTTCCTTTTAAAAGTCGTAGTAAAATTCAATAGTCTCAAGGGGAAACAGAGTTCATGAAATATTGTTAACAAGTGAGTGGGAGTGATGCAAGGCCCTTTCCTGGTGATCCTTGAAAGGAAGACATGAAGAAGACAACATTGTTCTATTGAGTGTTCCAACATTGAGGTTTTACTCCTGAAATCTTCCTCATCTAGTTGTGGTTGGTAGCCATTAATCTGCAAGTGGCTTTAGAAAGGAGAGTGCACATTTAGCTGTATTAGTGTAGCCATATGCAGAAGACTCAAGTATGAGATTGCTAACAAAGAAAAAAAGAAGTGTTTGTCTCTTGATTTCTGATAACTGACAAGTAGAAGAGGAAGTTAAACGGCATCTGCAATTGCGTACAATTGTATACAATACAACAGTATTTCCTAACAGGGTAATATGCTGTAGTATTGAAGGCTGCTTTAAAGCTGGAGTATTGAGCGTATAGTGGTTCGTCCAAAGTTATTCCAGTAAGTACCAATCGCTGTGATCTCATGGGAACTTGAAATTGTTTATGTAGAACTTGGTGATGGACTGGCTACCTGTTTATAGCGTATCATGCTTCTCGATCCTTGACCGCTGGATATAGGCAACAGCCCACCCATGACACTGTACAGATAAGCAAGTATGCACAATGAATGGAGAAGGTGTTTCAGAATATTTGTTTTGAGTGGCTTGCCTTAATAATTATCACCACATGGAAACAGTTTTGCTTTCGTCTGTCAATTGTTTTCTCTGACTAGCTATTTAATTGATTTACAGCAGTACATAATCTTTAAAATGGTCAAATCTAGGGATTATAACATTTGATTGTGTTAAGGATTATGTGATCACAGAGGCTGAAGCTGCAGAAAGCAGTTAACAGGAAAACAGCAGATAACTAACAGAAGCCAAGGACTTCATAGATGTGGCATGAATAAACAAGTAGACATTTATCTCAGGGAAGAATGGACATGTGGGTATCCCTGGAGCCAGGCTATGTCCAAGTCTAACAGTGACACGTATCCTAGAGACGACATGAGAAGTATCGACCAATCCTGGAGCAGGTCCTTGCTGATCCATATAAGCTGATGTAAGCAAGAGGTTCAGGTCTCTCGCTTCGGGATGTTAACATGTCCGCATTGTTTTATGTATTAGAGTTCAGTAATGAAGCTGTAAACATCCCTCTGGCATGTTAGATTAAATATGTTAAACTATAGTTTCTGTTTCAAGTGTCTTTTTAATACTACATAAGTCTAGAATGGGAGAAGACCACTTGTTTTCAGGGTGAAGAACCTGGTAGAACCGCAACAGGATATGTTTAATTCTTAGCAAACTGGTGATTCTGCACAACCTGGAAGTGATTCTTGTTTTATTTAAGAGATGACGTCACAGCTGGTAGCTGCAGGGGCTGTGATGTGAGATCCTATGTGAGTAGAATGTTTTGTACTTTTTGATGGCAGATGACTGTTTCAGAATAGTTGCTTACAAATGTGTCGGTAAGAATTGTGTGTGGACCTTAACAGTGGAAAGAGTCCAGGGGACCTGGCACCAGTCCCTAAAAAAATATTGTAGCCTAAAGCTGGCTTTCTGAAAAAGGAGTACACAAGTCGGCTTAGATTTGAAGCCCTTGAACATTTCTAAATTGCTCAAAAAGCTCCAGCTTTTCACATTAAAAGTAAAGACAGAATATTAATGAAGTTAAAGAAAAAGAAACTGGCCAGTATGAAACAGTAAAAATAAAATAAAATAAAATATAGAGAAAAGTATGTAATGTAGCACAACTAAAAGAGGGGAATGCGTTAAGATGAACACTTATTCCTAGCCACAGTGGCTAACTTGCTGAATTTACTGTGGTAAACAAAGAAATATTGATATATGGAAACCAGGGTTCTGGTGTCTGCGAGATAAATAAATGGATCCTTTTGGAACCAGAGTGTAAAACGTGTGTTTTTTGCTCTGGTTCCATACCCTCCTCCCCCTTCTCATGTGAAGTGTTACGCTGTTAATATCTTAAAATATTTGCATTCAATTCGGCATTAACTATGAGTCGAACAATTTAAAAAATGGAAGATCACAGATCTGTGTAAAAAGAGCAAGAAAAAGCAGGCTTGCGTGTGTGTTTGTGTTACATGTTGAATGTTGTCTGGTCTGTGTGTCTGTCTATATGAGTTAATTAAAATATTTCACGACACAGTTTCGAGAAAGTTAATTTATGTCAAGAGACTGCAGCTATGACGGAAATACATATTACTTTTAGAAATAAAAAAAATATTCTACCCTATTTCCATTTTTTATTTTTCTAGTTTTGACAAGTTAATACAAATTAAAAGAACTTATAAAGCTGCATCAAACCAAAAATAGCTAAGAGCAATCATGACAAAATGTATGGAAAATTACCACATTTATTAAAAGGACTTTCTTTAAATATTCAATTGTGAAAGCAGCTGCAAGATGTCCCTTGGTGAGTATGAACTGATTAAAAACTTCCAGCAGCAGAGGAAAATTTACTCCTAAAAAATCAGGATGGACTAACTAAAACTTTTAGGTAACAAAATATATGAAGGAAGGGATAATTTAATAGTCACATTTACTTATATTATATTTGAAGAAAAATAAAGTGACTCACATGCCAAATGTATAAAGTTTTCACAAGTTTAAGTTATATAAGTTCATCACAACTTGAGAAGCAAAGAACGGCACATACAAACTAAATTAAAACCATGAAACTATAAACTTTACATACATGTAAACATGCTGTAACTACTCAGTTAACGTTCTGTTTTTTTTTCTTTTTTTGTTCTTAATTTGTGGAAAAAATGCTAAACACCTCAAAGACGAACAGCAATGGGCAGATTTTAAATTGCCCAAAGATTTCCTGAAGGATTGGCTGAAAATTTTTGTTTTTAGTCCATCCATCCATCCATTTTCCAAACCGCTTATCCCTCATGGGGTCGCGGGGGTTGCTGGTGCCTATCTCCAGCTGTCAAATGGGCGAGAGGCGGGGTACACCCTGGACAGGTCGCCAGTCTGTCGCAGGACAGACTTGTTTTTAGTATTTCACATAATTTCCTTTACATATTAATGCTAATATGACACATCATGCACTTTGATTTGCTACTTGACTAAATGTTTGTATTTAACAGGACACTGACCCAAAACACACATCCAGGCATTTTAAGCCAGATTTGAACATTACGGAGAGTAATGTTACATTATCCTTAGAGTTCACAGCATAACAAGACATGACCAAGAAATTAGTTTATTTTATTAGTTTGAAACTTTTGATACATATTTCCTTAAGCTAAATTAATATGTTCATGAATTAGATATAGAGAACCGAGTTCAGTGACAGGTTTGGATTATGATCTACATTCCTCATGGATATGTTACCTGCTTCATGTCAGGCAGGAAAGTTGGAACAAATCCTGCACTGCTGAAGTGTTTTTCACTTAAATTTTTTCCAGACTATTGAATTGACAGCGTATTTCCTCAGACCTGCACAAGAGCTGACAGTAATGGCAACAATATGAAAACAATCTCTTCTATAAGCAAATAATGTCAACATATTTGCTGTACGGTAGAGGGGTAAGATGAAAGGTGGGCGTGTCTCATGCAATGATACGGTACATTCACTATAGAAGCCAACCATGTCCATTTTAAAAATCTGGAGAAATGCACACAAGGCAGTTGGTGAACTTCAATCAGAAAGTGATAAACAGCAGGAGATTGTGCATTTAATTACCTGTCTTCTACTTACATTCAACCCATCTGTCAGTGGAACAGGTGTGATGTATCAAGCAACGATTTCACTGGAAAACTTGAAAGTCCCATTCCCTGAGAAAAACAGGAATCTCTTCCTTTATTTTTGGTGTATATTGAAGTATGCGTCTGTGGGGCTTGCTTGCATGCACATGGAGACAGGAAGCTAATCAGTTGGAAAACATTCCATATTAACGTGATATATTACTCCTGTGACGGCTAAATCTGATCTTGTAGACTGCCGGCAGAGAGAATTAATCTACTTCAGTTCTAACTAATGACACATGTTACAGGCATTAGGATAAGATATTTCCTCAATGCTGGCAGTTTGTGGTCCCCTGTTTTACCCTGAGTAATTATAGGATATATGAAGTCTGCTCTTTTACGTTAAATTAATTGCATAAATATGGTCACACAGGAATAACATGTGTAAGAGTATGGATTTCAAAAGAAATTCAGTTGCAATACAAAATTAAACAAAGAATAAATTCCTTGATTCATTTCAATAAATTCCAAAGTTAAGGTCTACTGGATGTCAGAGTATCCCAAAAAGACTATGGGAGCAGCAGAAAGGTAATAAGCCCAAGAGGGTGAAAGGGTCGAGAAGTTAAGAGCAAGGCATCTTTCTCTATGCTAATCTGTCAATCAGCATGGTGTAACCTTGGACAGAATTAGGTTATAATGTATTGCATTGTAATGAATGAAATGTCATGTCACACTTATTTTTAAGGGGACAGAGAAACGGGTCAACTTTAACTGTATTCCTGAATAATATTTAAGTCATGTCAGGGTTCTATCAAAATGTACACAGCTTTGGTTCAGTGGTCAAGATGGCAGCGCAAACACCATGACTATGCAGCTCTCCATATTTTCCAAAGATAAATCAAGATCATAGTCTTGAAAAGTGAAAAATATTGATTCAAGCTAGCTAGAAACAATGAATAGTCACTCACATGCACTCACATACAACATTCAGGTGACCCCATGGTAGACACTTCATGATTGATTACTAGCCTCAGGCTACCCCCTTTCTCTGAATTTCCTGGTTTTTAACTCTTGCATCCTGCAAGGATCTTTGCCTTTTTTTCGTAGTAATTAACTCACCAGATCATGATTCAAGCTGGGGTCTTCCAACCACTGCAGAGGAGACTAGAGACAGTTTTTCAGCTGGTTTGGATTAGGGAGAGAGGGGAAAAAGATAAGGTGAAAGCCACTGCGGGAAAACCACTGTTGGAGTTTATGGTTGGGTTAATGTCATGTCTCTCATTTCTAGTCTTCATTGCAAGTGTGGCTATATAATATCTTTGCAATATTGTTTGTGCAGATCAGTTCTGTCATTGGACAGTTTGTCAGTAATCTATCAGTTTTTTTTATTAATAGGACCCAATTATATTTTTTCAGAAATTACATTGAGTGTTTACCAAACACACCTTTTTCTTGATCTATTGCCCAATAGTGGTGTCCTGTACATGGCCTGAGATTAAGAAATGTTACAATAAAAAAAAAAAAAAATGGATTCTCTGAGTTGAAATGTTATTATTTTTTCAAGTAACAGGATCATTTGAAGCTTATCCCTGGCTGCCAGAGGGCCAGAGTTTCTGATGTGCTTCATAAGACTTTTTATCTTGGAGTAGCCACCTACACATCTTGCGTTTTTAGAATGTTGGAAGTCAGCTGTGGAAAATCTCCCTGAAGCTAGCAAGTATACACTGTGGATTCCCTTGAGATAAATGCATTTTCAAATTTTACTGACTGAAGATTAAAGAGAGGAAAAAAAGTAGATATGGAGAAAAGTGACAAGATTATGCATATTTAATATTTATCATTAAATTTAGATTTGCCTTGTTTAAAGCGTGTTTGTTGCAATCAGGTTTGTTGAAATCAAAGGTCCCCTGGAGCCTGTAAAAGTATTTACAAGGGTTAATAATGAGTGGTTTATGGAGACCTTCATAAACCATACATATGAATAGCAAGGAACCCATTTAAATGCGGAAAACACTTGTGTTGCTTGACAAAATGTCAATAAGAAATATGGGCAGCATTTACAGTGAGTGTTAAATGTGTGATTATTGTGTCCCTTGGTGTTTGCCCTCTGATGGACTGTTGAGCTATCCAAGGTGTACCCTGCCCATTATGTGAGAGCTAGGATAGGGTCTAGATTTCCTGGGACCAGGAGGGTGGGAATCAATCGTGCATCATCATGACTGTACAGTTTCTTTGAACTACTTAGCCAAATGTCAAGTTTTCCTTCATTCACCATGGTTCGGAGATTAACAACTATGAAAATGTGCTTGTGTAATTGAAACAGACACATTTATATTTGTGTTGTGTTTCTGTGTGGCATAACACCGTGTTGTACATATATTACAGAGGTGCCAGTTTTTGCATGTAGTGTATACTCTCATTACGTAGTGTGTAATGCCTGTATCTCTATTTTATATATGTCTCTGTTGGGAATTAGTGGCCTTGAATAACCCTGTTAGCTTGCTAATTGAGTGTCTTCTTTTAGGAGCCATGTGGTATTGGTTTTGGTGGCACTGCGCCAATCTAATGAGCTATCCCTTGAGGAAGTAAAATATAAAACCCTTTAGATTTATAACTACCTCTTAACTGAATCTTGAAATTGACCCTGTGATTTGAAAGGTTAAAAATTTAGTGCAAGCAAGCCCAACCTCAGCTAATGACCATTACTGCAGACGAAAAGCAGATAAAGGGTTTCTTTTAACAGACTTTATCACTGTGTTTCCCTTTCTTTCCTGTCTTTTCTCTCCCTCCTTTTAATTGCCTTCTACTCGTGTTATGGGTGTCAAAGTCAGAAGGCATTTTGCCAAAGAGAGGTGTGTTTGCCAGAAGTCTAAAAAAAACCTCAGTGTGCACCCTTTAACTGAACTGCAGGGACGTTGAAGAATTTAAGTCAATTTTATGCCTGTTCATAAGCTGCTTCTCAGGGGCAGAAATAAATTAATTTCATCTTTTCGAAAATGTTTGTATTTGCCAGATAACAAACACCCATTCTGGTTGAATAACAAATTGGCAGTATATGAATTTTTCATCTTTTGCCAATGTAGAGGGACCATACATAAGGCTGGCTAACATTATAACATTCTCTCAGCAGGTTCTAATGCTCAATACATTTTGCTGAGATCCAATTCATATCATTTCAATGCATCAAACATCAGGCTTGAGCATTAACTACAGCCTTAAAAATACACAGAAAATGTGATGCGATGAAATATGCCATAACCATTCAGGCTGAGGTGGCTTTAACACATTTTTTTTTACACATAAATTAAATAATATTCAACCAAATATAAACGTGACCTGAGTATATATTTTTTTGTTCAGGCTGTACTGAAAATATTGACAGAAAAAAATCCAATGTAGATTATAAATGGATTGGACATTGGATTTGCCTGCAGTGTGAACATAGGCTGTGGGACCGACTGTGGGTAGTTCTGGTGAAACACACACAAGATCTGGCCAAAACAAAACACATTTCGATCATTAGTTAGAAATAAAATTGTAGAACCTCTGAACCAATAAAATTGTCACAAAACTATCTTGAGCAATGGTACCAACTGGATTTCATTTTTTTTCCCATGTGTTGCCACTAGGCAGTTGGAAGGGCTTAGCTGTTCAAGTTTACTTATTTGCTCTGGTTTTCCGCACAGCAGTACAGCTGTATTACTGCAATGAGCTGTTAAAGATTATTGTTGCGTGACACAATTTGGTGTTACCAGCCTGTGACAGTATGCAACAGAAGCAAAAGGGAGCTTGGTACCACAGAGAGCAAAACTCTGCATTTAGAGCAGAATGCTAGAAGTTTATCCTTCCCATATGCAGCCACACTCATTCAGAGATGCACACACTACAAGTCGTATCCTGTTTCAGCACCAGCACCCGTCAGGTTAATGAGCGCCGCAGTTGAGGGAAACTCTGCCACCACTCCTACCACATTGTTCCAGCTTGTTCAATTGCTGGTTTCCCTTCACAGTGACTCATTGTACCAATCATTCCTCATTTCCTCTGTGTAAAGGCTTGAGCCGTGTGGTGCCTGTCAGAGTGTACCAGACAGCAGCTTAACACAGCACTCATTATTGCTTAATGGACGTAAAGGTGTTTTAATGGCTTCGTCTGGCCTGTTCGGCTGGTCATTTGCCATCTATGGCTCTCTGTGAGGCCCTTATTACAAATGTCTTTCACATTTTACACGACTATTACAGATGCAGACACACGCTCACACACAGCCTCTCAGACCGACATATGTCTACATCTTAGACCCCTACCGACCTATTGAATAAAAACAACTTCATTTTCACTAATTTGTCTAACTGCTGCAAATCGTTTCCAATTTGCCCAAATTGGTCAGTCAAGTTTTTAGATTGTAGAGGAATTGAATGAGTCATAGTCACCTCAGAGTGAATTGTGACCATATTAGCATTAGAATTTTCTGTAACAGTGTAAGGGCTCAACCGTAATAAGAATGCATCAGTAATTGGGTGCTTAACTGTTCTTAAATGTTATCAACTGATTTAAAATACTGTAATAGAGTGATTTATTGCTTACAGAAAACCCAGTCCACCCCAAACATCAACAGTAAGAATCCTAAAGTGAAGCATGCAGATTAAAAACACACCTGAGCCAGGCTGTAGGGATATAGGAGCCATGCTTGAGCGAGCGTGCACATTATCATCAGTATTTTTCTCTGAGACCTTCAGGAAGGTCATGTAAATGGATCCCATTGTTGTGATGAATGGGTACAGAAATACAAGCCCACTATCAAAAGGCTGAGCAGTGGGGGATCAGTGAAACGTTAAAGAGGATTAAAAGTAACAAACGCAGTTGATGCTAGCTTGTATCAGTAACTTCATCACAAATTTAATTCTGGTGTTGTCATGTCTCTCCCACTTTCATGCAGGGTTAGCAGCTTGGAATAGAGGACAGCTGTTGCTTGATTAAAATAACTGGATTCTGGTATTTCCTTTAAAAGGATTGCACAAGCATCACTGAAATGAAAGGAAGGGATTTTCTTCAATAAACAGAAAAGGTTCATTGGCACGTTAGATTGTCCCCTAACCTAAACATTTGCAGTAAAACAATGAAGAATATGTGGTGGTGCTGACGTGTATTCATCTCACAATTCCATTTTTTTATGTTTTTCCTCTGTTTATCCTTCTTTCGTTTTATGTTTGTTTATGTCTAAAGGCTTCTATTTTTGACAAGACTTAAAATGTACAGAAATGGCACAGAGTTTGTAAACCAATGGCAATTTAGAACAATCAAATTGAACTTTCTTGAATTCCAAAATGTTTCCACACACATTATTTACTTCTTGGAATCTGGTCAACAAATGTTTACTCCAGCATGCCGAACCTAAGCTCTGTTTTTCTAGCGACCGGTCTCTGTGTTTATGAATGTGGGCCCACCTCAAGGGACGAGTAGCTTGCTTAGTGGACTTAAATGTTTGATAAGCCATGTAAACTTTACTGTAACCTCTGATCAAGCCTATCTGCAGTTTCCTCATCATCTTCTTCCTCTTCCACATCCTCCTCCACATTTTGATTGCTTTTAGATTTAGATCTACATCACAAATGTTGGGAAAGAAGGAATATGATTAATGGGGTAGTTATAACAGTTCTAGTTTTGACAGGGGAGTGGAGATCTAGGAGACTGCTCATAGATTGGTTGTAGAAGTCAACAGACTTGGTGACTGAAGAGAAATCAGCAGAGGTAAGATGTTGGAGGTCAATGGTTAAGGTGTCCGGGTTGATTTTTTCCAGGTCCCTATAGAAGATTTGACGTTTGTCTTTGGTGTATGGGGAAAGGAGTGGCAGCTCCATTGAGATAGTCTTGTGGTGAGACACACCCAGATCATACATCAGAAGGTTGCTAATGGGGGCGGAGTTGGATATGACCAGGTCCAGTGTGTACGCCCCCAGGAATGCGTGGGGCCATCGATATGTTGTTGAAGGTTGAATTAGTCAAGTATTTGCAGAAACTGAGCTGCAAAATGTCAAGAAGAGTTGTCTACATCTATATTAATATCTTTAGGTATCATAATGTTGGCATAGGTGGTGCAGAGTGTTGTAAGAAGGTTGTGTATCTCTGAGATGAAAGCCAAATTGGGTTTGGGGGGCCGGTAGATGAGCAGCATTGTCATGGAGAAGGGGGGTCTACATTTAAATGCTAGGCATTCGAATGAGGACAGTGTAGGCAGTGGGAAGGGGGTCACCTCCAAGTCCTGTTGGTGTATGACAGGACTAGGCCGCCACCACTACCAGTGCTTCGGCTCTCCTCAGGTAGCTGTAACCTCGGGGTGGAGGGGTGGGGTGGCAGACTTCATTAAGGACTGAATACACCCCTGGCTGGAACCATGTTTCTGTGAGACACATGAAGTCCGTGATGTGGTCATGGAGGAAGGATGCTTTGTTTGTGAGGGATTTTGTACTAAAAAGTTCTATTTTAAGTGTTGATGCTGCGGTGAATCTCTGTAGAGGCAGTAGTACACTGAAATCCACTACATATTTTCCAGTCGGCTTGATGTGGCGAGACATTGCGTTGTTTCCCATGCAGCTCGCCTGAGCATGCAGAGATCTCGCAATGTTTCCCGTATTGTTAGCACTGAGAGTGACACCACTCTGATGATGCATATTTATGGAATGTTAGTTGCGGGCTGGCCATGCTAAAAACAAACTGTCGATGGGAACTTCAGTGGATGTAACGCGGACGGCACTGAAGTCCAAGTTCTTTGATGACTGCAATGCACGTAGGAATGCAGTGGTTGTTGGGCGCCAGCAGCTGCAGGATGGAGTACGTGAGCGTCATGCCAGTCGCCAAAAGTGTTAGCCGGGAGCTAGCCATTAGCCAAACACAGTTAGTGTTCACCACTGACAGCGGGAGGTGACCAACAATCCGCTGATGTTGGAGGTTGATATCAGCTGATGGGTAAAGCCTCCGGTTTCGTATCAAGCCATAACTCAAAACTTAAACTGTAAAACTCTGTAAAAATTGTAGACTTAAAAACAACATTCAAAGTAACGTTGGAGAAGCGGGGAACAACAAAGCCAACGTCCTCTCCTCATGTCGCAATGAGGGCTTTCTGTTTGGATAATGCAAAATCAGTATAGTACACATCTATCCACGTTCTCCCCATCAGAAACTAGAACCAGGTGTGCCAAATGGTTGTTAAGGAAGCTTGGTGGCTCTATGATAACACTTTCTGCTGCTTCTGTCCTCATTCTGTCTTGTTTGTTACAGTTCAAGTTATTTCAACCTTTTTATCAAAGTATGTGATAGAAGCTGGACCAAGGTGCATACGGGATCTCGGGAATGGCATGGTGAACTGAAAGGTTTAAAGCCCCTGTGTTTAAGATTTATTCCCTTCTAGTGGTCCGCTAAATGAATAATAAACAATCTCGTGTTAAGCGCGTAATAACTGCCGCAGAAGCTGCAGTGTCATAAATGTGACAATGTCAACAAGTATGTCCTCCATGTGTTTGGTACCAAGCTACTGCTAACAGCTCTGGCCATTGTGCAAACTGATTTTTGTCACTGTTGCCAAGTCCAGGTATTTTATGTGAGAGGGAGACAAATAGGAACAAACTAGCCATCTCATCTGGGAGGACAGAGTAGTTGCTGGACTACACTGGCCTGTTTTTAACACAATGCCAAAAATACACTTCAATCAAATTAACTTACCTGTCCAGCAGAAAGCCTGCAACCTCCACATACGTTTTGATACCCCGCTCCCTCATGAATTGCCTCCACTTCACCTTGTAAAAGCTACGCCAATATGGACTCTTATTTTCTCCCAGTTATTACTTCTTATTTCTTTTCTTTGTTACTTTTCTCCTCCCACTCAGGGGGCAAAGAGTATGGATGGTCCTCCATTTCAACAGAAAACAGCAAATAGAACGATCTACAGTCATCTTTGCTTATTTAATACTCCTTCACCGACAGCATTTCTTCATGTAGAAGATAGATAGGGAAAATGTGTACGACTGACAACTTTGTCCCCTTTCGGTTACTGTAATCAAAAATGGTGACGCGACATGGCATCTTCAATTGGATGCACTGCTACCTATCTATTCTAAGCTATGAGAACGCTTTCATTTTTGATTTATTAGACTTAGTCAAAAATATGTATATATGAGAGTAATACTTGATTTTTGCTAATATAAAGCCAAATTAATTACACACAGTCCCTTTAATAATTACAAAAGGTGTCATATTTACACTTTCCAAGATTGACCCAGAAGCAACAACGGAGACAGCAGTATGATGTAAATGATTTATTGGAGTTTGAGAAGAATTTTTGGAAGAATGAAAGTGGATCAGGGATTGGCTGACTAAGAAGGCTCTGGTTGAGCGACTGTGAGTAAGTGAAAGGGCAGAAGTGAGCACCGATAACAAGCACGTTGGTGAGATAGTGTGGCAGAGGCTGATTTATGGGATTATGGATAATGAGGCGGATGGAATGAGGTCGTTAGTGGTTACTGCAGATTGTCTGAGTGGAAGTGTGGCTTGTGGCATGATGAGTCTTCCACTGTGGTGGGTTGATATGCTCGATAGTGACTGAAGTACAGGACGCTGGAGAGGTCAGAGGAGGGCTCTTGGCCAGGCCAGGCCTCCAGACCAGGAGGGCTCTTGGGATTCAGAACTGCCAGTGGAGTGGATGAAGTTTCTCAGAGGAGTTCTAGGAGTTGCTAGACTGGGATGAGGTTATACCTGAGAGAGGAACAAGGGATTAGTCAAGGGAGCAAAGATTCATAGAGAGACTTGGAGCTAGTAACTGATCAGGTACCTCTCTGCTTGAACCAATGCTCTGATGTCCTCTGTCCATCTCCAGATGCCTTAATTGCTCTTTCTAATTGGTGTAGGTGGAGAACACCTGGGTTGGTGTCCACCTGTCGCACCCTGCTGGAAAAAGGTAAGAACAGCACCCCACCTCAACTGTACAAAACCACATACCTGACAAAAGCCAAAACTTACGACATGACACAAGGGAAACAGGACATGGAAGATAGGCAGAAAAACAGGGAGCAAAATGGAAAAGTCATTGTCATGGCTTGGTTATAGGGAGCGTTCAGGTGCTATCCCCATTTTAATTGCAAGTAAAAAGTGCAAATACAGTAAACATAAATTGAATGAAAAGTAATTATCATATCTGTTCTCTCATAAAATGTGTCTGACTTTTTATTTTTTAGCATTCCCATTCCATTTTTAGTTTTTTTTTTTTCTAATTCTAATTTAATATATTTTTACGGTGAGGGACGCTGACCAAATGAGATTAACCTTCTGACTTCTGATCCCATCTGACTTCATGATGGTTTCCAGTTGGTTACTTAAAGCTTTTCCTCAGGGCGCAGCTGTGCACGTAGCCAGTCAGATTTTTTAAATTTTTTTTTGCCATTCTTCATCCAATCACATCAATTCATGATACCTGTCAAAGTCCCAACACTGGCAGCTTAGATGCACAAGTTCAAAAGTCACTCAAACATATGGATGCCAATGGAAGAGTTGGACAATGACAAGACAGTAGAGAATGGCAACAGTGAAATAAAAATTGGTCACTTATTTACAAAATAATAATTTTATGAGGCAAGTTATTAGACTTGACCGACCAGCGAGTGACTGTGGATGGATTTCTTCTTCCACAGTCTGCTTATTTGCAGTATTTGATTCAACAACAAATTGTGTGCATGATCTAAAAATCCTGAAGGGGAATGTCTGCCCATTGGTTTGTGACCTTAGAAGGTCAAACAGAACTAGGTTCTACAGCGGGATAATAATCCAAAGCCATTACCCTTCTGGACTGCTCAAAAAAGTAATTGTTGCGGAGTAACCTAGCAAAATCGTTGTAGGATATATGATGTATATTTCATAGAAGTGTCAATATTTGCGGCACTGATACTTTTGTTGATAACATTTAATTATGAATGCAAATTTTCCATACAGAATAAATGTGTTTAAAATAAAATTTGGATTTTTAGAATATTTTCAATGTGAGATGATGCTACTGCAATGAAAGTGATGGAACATACCTCAAGGTTTTCTGTATGTTGTTAACAACAGGGCTGGTACATTTTGAGGGTACAGCACAAGGTCTCTAACTTCATCAAATGCAGCCACAAAAATCCTAAGAAATTCAGGGTGGTATATAAGAAGAGCTAACAAAAATGCAGAATTATGGGTTATTGTAAAACAATAGACACAACTGTTAAAATGTTTAATAAATTTTTTGGGAGATTTTTGGACACCACAATGGGGTCATACATTACTTTTGTAGTTGCCTGCTGTTTGGAACTGTACAAGTCCTTCAGACTTGTTACTATATATACACATAGGAGAGTTTTTTTTTTTTTGCTTGTTTGTTTTTGAATTTGTAAATGTATTTAATGAATGTAATTATTGCTGAGCTCTGTTACAAAACACATTTGTTTATCTGTTATTTTTTTCAAATCCAACCTAAGGAGAGTAGGTTGGTTGAGAAGCTAAAGGGATGGGAGTTCTACCAACATGTCTTAAATGTTTTCATTTTTTTCTGAATAGTTGTTTGCTAATCAACACTGGAGATAATATGAAATATAAAAACGCCATGTTTTTGGACCATTACTAAAGACTCTGGATTAATGCAGCCCAAACTGCTAATGGAGGGACGAGGTCTCTGATAATTTAACACAGAACACAGCTGGACCATATCACACAGACACACACAGGCTTCACTCACCAACTACACAGGGGAGAATGTTGTTAGATGTGTTTTGTTGAAGGACTTACTGACAATCTGAGTTTGCATATCTCTCCCCCACCTCTACCCCTAAGGGTCTAATTCAGACTCTATCCTTCTTTGTCTTTCTGACTTCTTTTCCTCTTTGGAAGTACTGTTGGCTAACCAGATGAGATCCCCAGATGTTTATTTCACATGGGTGGAATGTGAAGACCTGTCAAGATTTCGGACAGATGTCAGAAGAGCTATTTAATCTGGATGCACACTTTATACAGTGTGTCTGGATCTGACGTAAGGAAACACATGACCTAAGGCACAGTAATAACTTATGTATGACTTGTTCTGAGATGGTTAAGGTATTTATGCCTTGATCTCCACTCACCATTATGAAGCTTAAATATAATGTAATACCGGCCCTGGCCTTTACATTCACCTTTTCATAATTATCCGTTGTTCTCACTTGTGTTTTGCAATGTAAGGAAAATAGTTTAAGGGAAATCATACCATGGTTGACAACACAACACTGTGGAAGTTGTTTGATTGTTTTATTACAATGATTCCTTTTTTAGGTAATTCTTGTTCATAGTGAAATCCCTCCTTCATAAAGTGAACATTTTAAGAAATTTGATCTGTAGCAGTATACATAGAGCCATTGCAGATATCATATGCTTTCCCAACTTTTTTTTTCTTTCTAAGGAATTCATCATATGATGTTATAGAGATTAAGAGGGATTCATACTAGCATTACATGCATTTTTTTCACATGTTAATTGTTGTTATTTATATAATGCTGTGAAAAGTGTCCTTCAAAAACCATGTCCTTTAAAAACAGCAGCACACCAACTGCAGGTTGCTCAAGTGCGAGCCACCAGGATTAACATATACCCCGTTTACACTACCCTTTTTTAACCGAGCCGAGACCAGTCCGAGCTCGGTAACTGAAATAACTATCGAGTGTAAATGGAACGCAAACTGAACTGAACCGAGCCAGACACAACCAGACCGCGCTAAATGCAGACCAGTTCCATGGGTGGCTTCAGCTCGTTTTTTCCCTATCTCGGTTATCTGATAACAAGAGCACATGAGCAGGCCGCGTCATCTCCTTACAGTCAGCTGACATTTCAGACATTCATAAAAATACTAGCTTCCCTACCGTGCCACAAGGTTTCCAGTGATGATTCTGCTTAGCAATGTGATAAACCTCAGCGTCTGTCGTTGTTTCCTGTGTCTGTAAATCCTTATTAGACGTTCGTCTGTCTTATCCACTTCCCAAAAGCCGACTCTGTCAAGTAAATCCACCAAAAGTGGACGTCTTCGGCTGACTCGCCGCAAACAACAAAATATAACCAAACATAACTTCCTGAATGTTACGGGCGCCGCCATTTTGATTTGCTTGGTGCCGCCTTCAAACCCACAGAGCAGTAGTACCGCAGATCGTCACTAGGAGGCGAGGAACCAAGGAACCGAGATAGCAGCTGGTGCGTAAACGGTCGTCAGAACCAAGCTCAGCATGGTTAACTGATCCAAGCTCGGACCAAGCTCGGCCTGGATCAGTTTAACAAGGGTAGTGTAAATGGGGCTATAGACTCCTAGATAGGTGCCAAAAGGTTTCAGAAAGATCTGAGCGAAAGTTTTTTTTCGCCACTGATTTAAACCTCTTCGCTGTTGCGATGACCCGGATAATTGAGAATTTGCACAGGCATGCCGTGAAAAAAGGATGTGTCTTGTTTTAGATTTCCCCTGTGGCTTTGTTTTTATTTTGCACATAAATGTTTCACATCATCAAACAAATTTCAACAACAGACAAAGATAACCAGAGTAAATACAAATAGTAGCTTTATAAGCAACAATTTAGTTTACTAAGGGGAAAAAAGCTATCCAGCTAAAAGAGATGTTTTAGAAAAAAACTATATCAAACATGGTGGTGGCAGTGTGATGATCTCAGGTTGCTTTGCTGCTTCAGGACCTGATGAACATAGTAAAACAGAACCACAAATTCTGCTGTCTACCTGAACATCCTGAAGGAGAGTGTTGTCCTGCTGTGCTCTAAGGATGTGCAATAAGGACAATAATCCAACTAAGATGCTGTGGCGTGACCTTGAAAAAGTTGTTCATCCTCGAAAACTCTCCACTCTGGCTGAATTACAAGTCTGCAAAGAAGAAGTGGCTACAAATTATCTGTATTAATGTAAGAGACTCATTGTGAATTGTTCTAAAATCTTGGTGATAGTTGTTCCAGGCAACGCTGACATGGCCACTTATCAAGTTTTTGGTCCTTTTATTCTTAAAAAATGTAATCACTATTTAAAACTACATTTTGTTTGTACTCAGGTTTGTCTGATATTAGTTTCTTATGGTTTGAAGTATGTCTGAAAGCAAAAACATAATAAATCTGTAAGAGAGCTAATACTTTTCCACAGCTCTATTGCATCTTTGAATTTTTTTTTAAATATAGGGAGTACAGCAAGACTAAATGAAATGATATTAAAATGCTACATTATTTCTCATGAAAGTGAAGTCTGCCTCACAAATATGCTATCCAATTTCCGTTAGCGTCTTATCTTGTGAAGGAAGTATACGTTTTATGAGCCCCAGAAAAGAAGCCAGGGACTTTATGCCTTACAGTCTGTATCTTTATTTGAAGTAATAGAGGAAATAGATTTACCCTCTTGTGTGACGGAGTCAAATAACACAGACTGGATGTTGGGTTCCCCAACAACACTCAGTTAGAAAAGTACTGAAGAACCCCCCCCCCCCTCCCCCCCAACCACTATTAAATTAATTGTCTTGCAGCATTCTTTGGTAAAAAACTAAAACAATCACATTGTGACAAATAAGGTACAACGGGTTTGTAAGCACTGTAAGAAACATTTGACTCGTCTTGTGATCTGTTTCTGGACATGTTCTCACATACAGTACGTCTTCTTTTAGAAAAGCTTATGTCTTACACAATATCCATGGTTCTCCTATACTGGCTTCCATATCTTACCTGCTCATACTTCAGATCTTTTCAGCCTAACTACTGAGACTAATGCTCCTCAACCTGCAAACCTGCCTGCATGTAAATAAATAAATAATCTCATGCTCAGACACTTACTGCACAGTAACAAAATCCTGAGAACCCCCCAAAAAACAAACAAACGTAGGGAGTGCAAAAAACAAGCTCCTTTTCTCATCACACTCTCCTTTCCACTCTGAGCGCATGTTTTTGTTGCAGTTTCAGGATAATGGGCTTGTACGTTTAGTGTTTACCTTTGGCAGCATGGCTTAGTGAATTTGAATGTTTCTTTTGAAGCGTGTTTGTGGGTTTTCGTGAGAAAGCACCTAATTGGACTCCGGGTTTATTGTTCGTACAAGACTGTGATGTTTGAAGCTTTGATTGTTTGCCTCCTAGTTAGAAAAATGCAGAAACTGTTGTTGTTCTTTAGCTAGTTTATGCGCGTCTGTTGTTATTTCTCATCTTGCGAGGACTCGGATTAGCAAACACAGTCACATTTGGATATTGGCCTCCAAAATATGAATGTGGGATATTGTTTTCATCTACTATTTGCTTGTTTTCATCTACTATTTTATCAAACAATGGTATAACCCTACAAAATAAATATGTTTCTGCACCGGTAAACATTAAGCAGCCTAGAAGGTATCATCTAATAATTGAAGGTATCATCTAATAATTGAATAATTACAGACACCACTATCCTAAACCACCTTTACATTTATAATAACCATTTTCAATAGTCTTATACATCAATTGTTGCCATTTATATTTTTGCGTGTTTGCATCGTTTGTACATCAGTCTGTATATTTGTACATTTCAATTGTCTGGGATTATTCAGATCCCCCTCATAGCCTGTTGACATATCTACATGAGAGCTAATAAATGATCCTTATCCCTAATCATTGATAAGAAGCAATCAATGACAATTAGCTCTGCTCCAGTTGCTTTAGAGTATGACTAGCCAGTTGGCAGCTCCTGTTATCGAGATCAATCAGTTAAAGTGTAGCACTAAAGCTTGAAGGGCTGAATGTGTGTGGGTGTTAAGCTGAGTGGGAGTTCCCTGGGTGACCAAGACTGGAAGACTGCTCTCTTGTCAGAGATCTTGAGCGATTAGTGTGGAAATTACTCGCAGATTGCCATGCATTCTGCACCATAACACGCACTTTGCATGTGTGCCTGTGCAAAAGGCCATCTCCCTGAAGAATACCACAGGCATGTAAGAAAAGTTGTTTCCTCCTTTAAACAAAAAATATTGCAATGTTACTAATTAATTGCAAATAATAAGTAAATTCCTGTACTCTTACCTCATTTTAGAGAGCTATTTAGCTCTCTCAAGACTAGAGGTTAAATATGAGTGTTTTGCCAGCTGACAAGATGAGATAGGGAATATAAACCATACACTACAACGTTATATTTTAGCTCTTACTTATCCAAGAGCACATATTTCCCAGTGAAAATGGGTCCAATTTATTTTAAAATGAGCATCATATCAGATACATTTTTTACTCCCTGGATATCTGTAATCTCCTGCTTACAATTTAGCTCCAACAATTTTACAGGTCGGACGTTACTTTCTAGACTAGTAAAACTAGTCAAAAACTTCTTCAGCTTCCCACCTAATCATGAATTGACCTTTGGTCTTCCATTTAGAAAAATCAAAATCACAAAAAGCAGTGAATATGACTGGTTTTGTTCTCTGTGCTAGCTGAATTCTCACACTAAAGTATCGTGAGGAATATTTAACACAATGGGAATAGTGTCTGCGGTGTAAATCTCCACATGATAGATTCTCCTACGTGAAAAGTTGTATTTTAAGCTAAACTCTGTTTTGTATAATGTAAAAAAGACAAACACTTTGTGAGAACATGGAAATAAGCAATGGTTTAATAGTTGGAACTTGGAACCAAAGACATTAGATTTTTTAATACAACGTCTCTGTGAAATTTCAGCTTCTGCCTGCACTGATCTCCAGAATAAAATTTTTTGTTGGGTTTGTGGAATACATCATGTCTTTTGAAACACTGTTTCACAGTCAATAATAAAACTGGAACATTTTGCCACTACATTTGGGAAAGAAAATCAACAGAGGACATCACTTAAAGTATAATAAACATGAAAATGACCATCTGGTGTCAAAGCGGTGCTAAAAGTTGAAATAAACTATACTTTAACTGACTGTTCCTAGCTTTTGGAGCTCTTATTCAAATAAAAAAAATCACAAAATATTAAATTGGAGAGATAGGGATAGTGCTACACAGTGGCGCAGTGGGTAGCGCTGTTGCCTTGCAGCAAGAAGGTCCTGGGTTCGAGTACAACCCTGGGTCTTTCTGCATGGAGTTTGCATGTTCTCCCTGTGCATACGTGGGTTCTCTCTGGGTACTCCGGCTTTCTCCCACAGTCCAAAAACATGACTGTTAGGTTAATTGGCTTCTCCAAATTGTCCTTAGGTGTGAATGGTTGTTTGTCCTGTTTGTCTCTCTGTGTTGCCCTGCAACAGACTGGCGACCTGTCCAGGGTTTACCCCGCCTCTTGCCCAGTGAACGCTGGAGATAGGCACCAGCAACCCCCGTGACCCCATGAGGGATTAAGTGGTTTGGAAAATGGATGGATTAAATTAGATAATTATGGTTTCATTTGTTTGTCTTGAAGTCAGGTTTGAAAAATACAGCTTCCAACATGATAAAATATGGCAATTTATGATTAAAAAAGATGATGGAAAGTATTGCTTATGCTTGAGATACAATATAGATTAGATTGGTTTGATAAAAACACACATAGTCTCTGAAGACATTCATGTTTTTTTCACATTACAGCTTCAAACTATTTTTTTAATTATTTAGATTTTGTTAGACATATATAAATATATAAGTCTGTATGCTTTCCAGAGTTTCTTTGATTCACTTCCCTTTATTATGACATCCCGAAATGAAACCCATTGTAATTAGTCAAACAAGGACAGTGGCAGTGTCATGCTGTGTGGAAGCTCTTTGTCACAAGGAGCTTTCTACATAATCTGACTTATCTTGAGCTATTCTGCAAACAAGGGAAAGATTTCAGTCTCTAGATGTACAAACACGGTATGGAAAAACACTAAAAGACTTGCAGCGGTTACTGAAATGGGATATGGTTCCACAAAATATTGACTCAGGAGGCTGAATACAAACCACAAAGTTCAGAATCTTATTGTTGAAAGCAAACTTGAAACCTATGTATCCGTTTCTTTCAACTTTATAATTATGTGCTACTTTGTTTTGCTCTAAAAAGGGCAACATCAGATGAAGTCACAGTGGCCAAGTCCATTTTTCATATGTAGACTATGAACATTAAAGCCCCAGTTTGTCCTAAATAATGGGTGGAGGTGCTGCAAAGTATTGTTGTATGCATGCATTTATCCCTCTGCAAAAAGAGGAATATATGTTCATACATAAGCCCCCCGGCTTTGAGCGCAACTCCCCGTTGAGTGGGCAGGGATGAAATGGACCTAAGCTCTTTGTTACAATTTATGTCATCGGTGCTGCTCATCACTAATAGTTTTGCTATTGTGTGTGTGTTATCCTGAGGAAGTGCACACCCTGACACTTAAACAGTATCCTCCCAATCGAATGGGAGGACAGTGTTTTAATAATCTACAACCTATAATCCTCTCGAGTAGCTTGGATGCAGTCACATCTGCCAAAGAACACACCCAAAGTTATAGCAGCACTGAGTAGTAAAGGTAAGTGAGAAGTATGTCTGATTTAATGTGAGTTGTGAGCTCTAACTCTCTTTTCTTGGTTCAACATCAAAGCTTTGATCTCATGTGATAGGATCTCTGTGCATACTTGGCTCTGACCACTCCACAGCTTGCGATTAAACAAAATGCACTGGCGTGCGCCTGTGTGTGGAGATTTATAAAACAGCCAAGTGCACATAAAATTCAGCTCTTCTATTACCTCAACACTTGAGGTTTGAGGTGCACAACACCTCAAACCTCCTGCAGGAAGTTCTTACCCGAGCTGAAACTCATCTGGTCTTAGCATTTATGAAAACGTTGGGTTTACATGATCATGACCTTTGATTGGAAGTGCATAATACAACGTTTTAACAGGACTTTACGTTTGTTTTGATGATATGACTCTATCCTACAGTGATGACCTAGCTGGCTCAAGGTTACATAAGGTCCCATGCAGAATTTTATCTTGGGGCCATCATGAGTCATGAGCCAGACACCACAGCACCGCTGAGCTCACATTTATATGTATTTTCCATCCTACCATTTACACCAGGTGCCAGGTCAGATGTTGTGTTCACAAGCAACCAGGGTTTAAACCTTTTTTAAAGTAAGCTAAAAGATGCCAAAGGTGGCATACTATGCCCTGGTCTAAAGAAATTCCACAAAAGAAGAGAAACAAAGTCACATGAATTTATGACTCTGGAAAGCCCTCATTCAGCGTTTTGGACTTCAGCAAACTACAGCAAGAACCAATATTTCTAAATGGGAAAAACATGAACCAGCTTTGAACCTCCCCAGAGATAAGCTGAAATTACTCCAGGAGTGCATCCACGACTCGTCCACGACGTCACAAAAGAACAACATTTACAGCACAGCAGGCCTCACTTGTCTCAGTACAGTGATCCAAAAAAAAAAAAAAAAAAGAGTCAAATTCACTTCAGAATGACTCAAACAAAACAAAAAAAGATAAAAAAAAAAACGTAAGGTTTTGAAGTGCCCCAGTCCGGACATAAATCACATTAAAAGGCTTTGGTGTTGTATTGGCTGTTTATACTTGAAACCCTTCCAATATGCTTGACTCAAAATAATTCTGCAAAGACTGGTTTAAAATTGCTCCATAACAACACAAAAAAGAGTGCTTATTCATTGCTATTTTGGTGGCTTGTTGCTGCTACCCAGAGCGGGACGAGGAATCATACCCAGTTTCACCCACAACTCAGACTGGACCTGCATCTCTGTTCACTAAAATAAAGGCAAGCAAGGGTCTACATCTTTACAGCTATGATAATATACTGCCCACTCGCTCTCTTTAGGTATTCAGTTCATGAATCTCACTGTATCGCCATTCCTGCACATATTCTTGTTACATTTTATCAAGCCGATGTATCATACAAAAATACACAGCAATAAAAACTTGATTTAGGTCTGTTAGGTTATTTTTGAGTTTGTTAGCATTTAATCAACTCAATGTCAACAAATTGTTAAGTGTTTATTATTGTAGAACGGCTTTTTAAAAGTTCTTCTGGTATGACTTCGGCTTTATTGTAAAGTTAAATAAATGTAAAAGGCTTGTCTAGGCCAAGTAAGCAAGACTTTAATAAAGATGCTAATCTCATTAAAATACACACCCAGTAAAGAGTTATTCATACTATTCTATCGTTTTTCTAAAACAAAATGAATGATTTTGGACTCGTATGTTTTCTTTCATTTTTAGTTCAATATATAAAAGTTACACCGGCAAACTGAACTGGCTGGCAGCGGTACAGATGCAGAGGGCCCCTCCCCTCCAGCGGCAACATAACTGGGAGGCTGCCGTCAGTCTGTCCTGGGGCGAGCCGCCACATAACCTAATAACCCATCCATCCAAAACACACACCAACCCTCGCAGCGGACCAGGAGTTCAAGAGCGCTTGAACAAACACGGAGGGGAGTGGAAATATCTTGGGGAAGTGCTCGGTGTATCGCGCTCCTTTCATATGCGAGCTTGTGCAAGTGTCAGATCCATGGTGGTGCTTTATTTTCTTGTGCGTCGGCCAACTTGAAAAGGAAGAGACGCGCTTCTGCGGGCTTTTGTTGCGCCCGGGGAGTTGGGTGCGTTGCGCTGGCAGGTGAGATGAAGCCCGCATCAGCATACTGATATCATCGATTGTTCATACAAAACTGAGTCAGTTTTGGGATGTATATATTTTTTTAAAACTTCACATGTTAAAGCCTAAATATGTAATCGTTAATGAGCGTATGTGTGCACGTATTTTCAGCTGTTTTGTGTGCTCCTCAGCGTATTGACACTGTGCTTATGAACTAACTTAGACAATTTAGTTTAGAAGACATTCTTTTGGAAGTGCCTATAAGTCAGTCCTTAATTAGCATTTTGCCCTGTTTTAATCTACAGTCGTCTACATTTTATAATGACTTAAACTTTCAGACAAAACAATCTAAAACTTTTTTTTACAAAGGTTACCAATACTTAAAATGATATATGTGATATATAAACCCAATTTCTGTGTTCTATTTCTTTCTCTCCAAAGCTGTTATTTTTCTTTCAACTGTTACTGGTGGTGTTTTTTGATATTAGTGATATGACTCACCATCCAGTGTAGCATGGCCTGAGGGTGTGCCAAAGCACTGGATAGAAGAAAAAAAAAAAAGAAAAGCTGTCAGTTGTGTTTCACACAACTTCTACATCAGGTTCTGCAATGGCTGTAAGACAATATGAATGTACACCACAGCTCACTGTGGATATGCTGAAATCATCTTAACTGCTCTAACCTCAGCTGGAATATTGGAACAGAAATAATTAGTCTGTCTGTTTGTGAGATGTCAAACACATCCATATTTTTTTCCCCCTTTTAGTTCTTAGGAGCTTTGCTAAATTGCATTGTGGCTTTGTTTTGGGAATGTGTATTTGTGTGTTTGGTTGCTGACTGACTATGAGGTAAAATGCAGCGATGTGTCACCGTTGCCATGAAGACAATCTTTTAATATGACATGTTACCTGTAGACCTATTCTAAATTTGAAGTTAGGCTGTTTTTAAATCTACAAATCATCAACATAGTATTTAATTTGACCCTCCTCTGCTGTGTGACGTAATTACTGGCACCCAGAATTAATACCCACATATGCTTCTCACAGTCAACTCACTTGAGATTTGAGCGCATTAACTCACATCAAAGAACATACCTAGTTTACACACCAAACAGAGAGGTTTTTATGGGTTCAGTGAGTCACTGAATTCTATCTAATTCCTTTAAAGGAGCCTATTATTAACAAGAATGTTTTGCACAGGAAAAAAAAAAACTGACGAAAGGAGGCAGCAAAAGGAAGAGCCTATTGTTGTGACAGCATTGATTTCACTGGCTTTGTTTCAGGGTTTTTGGTCAGCATGACAGAGATAGTGAAGAGATTCTTCTTCAGGCCGAAGGAAGACAACTCCTTGTTTTATAGTGCTCCTTTGTATTCTGCACTTCATCCAAATGTTGTGTCAACGAGTCTGTGCCAGGTGTACCTTACACACACTGCTGTTAATGCTGGAAGGGAGTCAAGTTTAAGACAGCTGCAAAGATTTCAACACTGCTGAAACACCATTGTAATAGTATAAATTAAAGGGAATTTGTGTAAGGAAATTGCTCTTTCCTTAACCACAACCCTCTAGTTTACTTCTGGTTTCATGTCTGGACTGATCCAAAATCCCTATTCAGTGATGTTTTTTTTTATGTCTAATGCAGTGTTTCTGTCATGCTGATACCTTTGTTTGGACGACGATGAAAACAGTAACGAGTGCTTTCTCTGAACTCAACAGGTTTTTCAGTTTTAGGCGTTTAATCAAACATTATTGTCACAGTGTGAACTTGCCTGGTCTAATATGATTATTGGTTCCAGAATGGCTCAGTGCCGACAAGCAAAGCAACTAAAACTACCTTTGCTGCAGTGTTGATGTTAGCATATTTAAAGAGTCTACAATAACGGTTAGGTGCCAATGACTTGCAGGCAGACAGCTTGGCTGAATTTTCCCTCCCCAAAAACTCTTTGGTTTCTCAGCATCTTCTGTAAATGAGCTTTCCCAATGCTTGTGAGAGCATAATCTGAACTGCTTTGCTTTGGAAATAACAACAGAGCTGAATCTGAAGTTTCCAAATGATCCTGATGTTTTAAAGAGTCAGTGCATTGCATGCATGGGTGTTTCCCTGCATCCCCAGGCAATAAGGGGACAAGTGAGGGCACTTCTGTCAGTCATTGTTGTTTTGCCCTAATACTTCCATCCTCCTGCCTCAGGATAGTATTAACTTACAAGCACACAAATGTCAAAACACACAGACACTTACACACATTTGGACCAGCATGCTATAGGTCATATCCGATTCAGGATGCGGGGATTTACTTGTTAATAATCAACATGTCTACCATCATGTGTATCTATATATCGTCAGTTCTGTTACATGGTTCCATCTATGCTTTGATTAGCCCTAGTCTTTTTCCCCTTTTGAGGGTTTTTCTGTTGTTCTCATTTTCCCTATTGAATAATTGACTCACAGATCAAATGTCCCTTCCCTCTCCCTAACCCCCCCTTCCCCACCCCCAAATTCATTAACCTCTTTGTGCAACAGCGGACTTGAGCTGGCTCTTGCCCAGTTACATATCATGAGGACTGAAGGAATAAACCACATAATTAAGCATAAAGAGAGTCTCAAATAAAGGGTACACATACATCAATGTCAATTTGGCTTATTTGGTTACCATACTAACAGTTTCCTGTGGCATTATATTACAACTGTTTTGAGATAACACATTTAGAGATGAACAAAACATGGACAGACAAAGCCCGAGGGCTGGAATTTTATCCATATTGCTTCTCCTCAGGAATCTACATCACTCTGGGGGTGCAGGGGGGGGATAAAGATTTCAACTGGAATTGGTTTATGGCACTGGATTAGCATTCACACATTTTTAAGTATAATTGTTTAATTATCATATGTGGTTGATAATTCCCATGTAATTTGATTAATGTATTTGTATGCTGCAAGTCTGGTATCCCTTTCAGAAATACTCCCATAAACTTATTGACTGTAGTGAAAGTGCACGGATCTGAGATAACAGTGTTGTGACTTGTATCAGAGAAGCAATCAGACAAATTGCTGTAGGAAGTGCTGCCTTTTCCTGAAGCAACGTCATTAAATAATTCCTGTTGTCATCCTGGGAGAGAATTCCTTACATCAAATGTTTTGTTCATGTACTTGAGTTCATAGAGTGTTTAAGGTTAATCTAATGCAGTGCTTTAAATTTCAAAAGCCTGCCTATTCTGGGAATTTATTTTGCATTCAATTATTGGGCCAAAACATAATTTCCCAAGAGATGCACATGCACTGCTGGGAGATACCATGTTTCTCTCAGATAAGGTAGAGTAATGTGTTTAGTTAAAACATTATAAAAACAGTTTATGGCCTAAATTCTTGTGCTATGCCCTCACCAGACAGTTTAGATAAGAGTATTAGCAAATTATAATACAACAAATGTCAAAGAAACATCTATTATGATCAGTGTCAGTGGGGGCTTTTCTGTTAACAAAAAGTTCTATTTTGCTCATACTTAGCAAAATACATAAAACTTCATATTTCCTTCTTCTCTGTAGACAATTCATTATCTGGCTACACCTAAACACTGTAATTTTCACACATATTGTGTGTGTTGTTAGCACTTATTTCACAGAACTAATGTCAGCTCTTTATCCTAAAGATAAATGTTATAAACAAGCTATGGAAACAAATCTTACATTGCTATTTTCAGTCATTTCCAGTCGTTCAACTTGTTATTGAAAGTCAAATAAATGACCACTTCTCTGATATAAACAGTTTATTTAAAGTGTTATAAAAAAGGGGTAAGAGCATGTCTATATGAACAGAGGTTTTTACTGCATTCAGTAAAGTGAGAAATAGTCATTATTTTCATTTTTGATGACAAAACATGTTACCAGTCTGTACTTTCTTAAAATTTAAAGGTTACTTTCACAAATTGTAAAGGTTAGTTTGCAGATAACTGCAGATAAATAACTTTGCAGATAATTGCAGATAAATAAATAATAATTTACAGAAATTAAATAATTTCTTAGAACTTACAAGGTAGAAAATTCCCTTATTTTTGGGAAAATACCTGATACGTTCTGATCAGCAGTACATTCAATTAAAAGTCAAGGAAAACATGTGTAGCTTAGGGAAAGTAACTTCTACGATCCAAAAATACTTATTTTTGGGAACGAAACCAGCAAGCCACATGCAACTTTCTGGAAAGTACCTTGAAAGTTCTAGAAGTTCCTGGTAGGTTGTGGAAAATAACATTTGGGGAAAAGTAATATATTCTGTAAATTAATATGGTAAGTCCTGAGAAAGCATCCAGCCATTTCCATAAAGACTCCAGGAACGCACCTTGTAAGCTACCGAAAGTACTCAATTACAGAAAGTCACTTCAAATGTACAAGGAAGTATAAGTTATACAGCATCTTATATGTTCTAGAAATTTCCTGTTCCCAAAATTAAAATCTAAGTTCTGTTAAAGTAACCAATACATTTTAGTTCTAGGAAAGGACCTGATAAGTTCTGGAACATAAGCTCCAAGTTTTATGAAACTAGCAGGTAGGTTCTCAAAATGTATTTGTTAAGTTATGAAAAAGTAGGGAGTTTCCTGGATAAAGGTTCCAGGAAAGTACCTTGTAAGTTCCAGAAAGTGTCTGTTATGGTCCAGAATGTAACCTCAAACACCCAGAAAGTAACTCTAAGGAAAGTATGGGCTGTTTTGTGCAGTGTTACCCAGCTTCTATTCTTAATGCCTCTACATTTCAACAAAGACTGTGGCACGGTGGCGGTCCTACATTTTCCCAGTGAGACATGAACTCACGCAGACTCACAGGGGAGTTACATGCTTGCTTAAATGCATGGTTAAAAAAAGATGATTGACTGTTGCCAAGAAAAATAACTTATGTCTTGAGAGTTAGAAACAATTATCTATGTTGTTCTGCCAGGTCAGTGCCTGTGGTCAGGGAATAAAGACAAATAGCTCTGCTAATGCACTCTGTCCTGTGGAGATTGAGGGCCTTGATAATAGCGTATTAAACAGGGCACCTGGGTGTTGCTAAATGCCTCATTAGGTGGGGTTTTTGTGTGAAAATGGCTGTGGCCAGAGCATCTGCTGCTTTCCTGTGACTCCCGGCAAGTTCTGCCATGAATATTATGTTTTTGACTCAGCTAATATTAGATGCTCAGCCATCGTAATTTTCCCATAAAGCATCCAATTCATTAGATTCTGTCCAACCGTTAATTGACATTAATTAGGCAGTGTTTTATGGTATATTAAGACTGCTGATTTAATGTAAACCCCCAAACTAAGAAAAACAACATGCTTATCTCAGCTAGTATCTGTGGAAGAGACTACAATTTTGTGTGAGATCTGAAGCCAGCAATACTTGGCTGGCAGAATGAAATCTGTCACCATCACTACCAGGATCATTTCCCATCACCCCCTGCACTGTCTACCAGCAATGCTGCCAAAAGCAACAGGCACTGAAGTCACCAGGAAACAGAGGTGTTAGCTTAACCCACATGGTGTAAGCTGTCTGTTTTGTCGTTTTCTCCCCTCCTCCTCACATTTTTGTCAGACATATTAGATTTCTGTTTGCTTTTGGTAATCTGTGTTCTTGTGTAATTCATTTTTACAAAAGATGCACTGTTTTTACAAGCTCCTAACATACGTCACCATTTGTTTGGTTGGGGCATTCTTGCCGAGGTTGGCTGGACAAGTCTGTACTGCTGAGGGATGTTGGTACTCAAGCTGCCAAAAGAGATGCATTACTCAAATGCTTCTCACTTGGATGAAATCATGTCACTGTTGTCCTGGAAATACGGAAGAGGGGATAAGCTCTGCCATCTGCACTATCACTATTGTTTACAAAGTGCAAATACTGCCTGGATTGAACCCCTTCCATCTTTCTCCCTCTCTTTGCACATCCATCACAGAGAGCTCTGTATCTGTATTTCTAACCCTAGTGGTGTGAAGTTGTTGTAATTTGTCATCTTAAGTAAACTGCAGTGTGTTTATCAGAGCCTAATAGTCTTGGTTTCAAAGCACCAGGAAACTTGGACGAATGCCACTCTGCCCTTGTGAGCTCAGTGTATCTACACTAAACCTAAACTTTAAAGACCAGATGAAAAAAGAGGAATAACGTAAAAGAACCCAAAATAATATCTAGTTGCTCAGTTTATGTCTTTTAATCTTGCACTGAATATCTATGTTTGTATCATGTACCTCATCATAAATATTCTAAAGGTGTGGCCCACACAAAACAAAACACTGTCTTAGAAAGCATTTGTGTCTTTTATCGTTTCCATGAGCAGCTCATCCATCTGGAGGAAGCATGTTTCCTTTCAGATGTGTTGGCAACATTTACATGTGATCTATTAATTTAACTTGACATTGTTTACACCCTTGTTTGAGAGGTTGATGAGTGCAATCTGTGGTGGGTGTGGATGAAAAGTAATGAGGGCTGCTAGAAGGTCAAAGGACGAGGCTTTCTTGTCATACATTGATTCATTTCTTCATCAATTGTCTGCTTAATTGGTAGCCTAATGACTGAGTTCTAAAAAAAGCTTGCAATACTGAGGTGGGACTCTTACACACTGTAACCTAATGACTAACCCCTCTAAAATCTAATGAATTAAACAAACAAATTATTTAGATGACCCAGTCCTGGATCCAATATGGACTCATCCAGATCGAGATTAGTTTAGTAGAGGCTTATAGATCTGACCAAGCCTACATGGGTACTTGAACATCTGTCTAACACTTAGGCTACTTAACAATGAATCAGAAACAGCTTTAAACGCCTGGATGATTCACACAAAAAGGAATTTGTCTCCAGTTCCACTTTGTTCTCAATGAGGGCATTTTAATATAAATATAGAAAAAAAAGGAAAGCAGAAATATGTTCGTTGTTATTAAGTATACAACGTGTACATGTTTCTACTAAAAATTAAGACATGGTTAGACTGGAGAAAAAAAAGCACAGTAATGTTTTGAGCACTCTGGCTGTTAGGTGAGTTGAAAGGAATTACCCACAACTTTTTGTGTTCAGTTTTTAAAAAAAAGTCTAATCAGATTAAAGGAATAAATAATACACCGTTATGATGTCTAATATGACTTTTGTTGACAAACAATTGCATTCAATTAACAAAATTTAGAGTCACAGCACAGGAAAAGCCTGCCTATGTTGACATTATTGCCAGTTTGGTCTAAATGTTATACAACTAACGCTGTCTTAGATAAAACAAACGTGTTCTCAGGTATGAAACACAATCGTATGTGCAGAACTTGACCATCTTACAGTCAGGGGTGGGTAGAGTAGCCAAAAATGTACTCAAGTAAGCGTAGCACTACTTCAACATATTTTTACTCAAGTAAAAGTAAAAAGTAGTCAGCTAGCAAATTAGTCAAGTAAGAGTAAAAAAGTATTCAGAAAGAAGGCTACTCACGTACTAACTAATAATAACAGCTGATGATTTAATATTCAAAAATATGTAATAAGACACAAAAAATACACGGTTACGTGCAAACTCTGGTATTTTAAAGACAACAAATATACTAAAAACACTAAAGTCAAAAGAAACACTTTTCTAAATCTTTTTTTTTAACATTAAACGTGAAAGCAATATTTACAGCAGTTAATGTATATACAGCATGTTAGAACAGTGCAAAGTAGGCTACTTCCAATGACAATATTCACTGTTTACTGTAGGTTCATTTGACCTCCAAATGTCTATATGAGCTCAGCAGATATAAAATAACATTAAAATAACAAAGCTGATGTACAAATACGAAGTTTCACTTTAACATAAAGTCTATTTTTTTTGTCTGTGGTGCATTTTTGGTAAAAACGAGTATGTTATTTATTCATGATGTTACTCACAGTGGGTGGAGTAGCCAGACATTTTACTCAAGAGTAGCAACACTTGAGTCATATCATGACTCAAGTAAAAGTAAAGTGTACAGTGCAGTAAAGCTACTCCTAAAAAGTACATTTTCTTAAAAAGTTACTCAAGTAAATATACAGTTACAAACTGCTTACAGTTTCTCAGTTCACTCGATAAAATGATCAGCAAAGTTGGATCGTGTTAATGTATAGTTCTAAACTGTAATTTGATAAGTATAAAAAGGCTAATTTTCTTCTCTAAACCCACAAACTGGGTCACAGTTGTAGACCCAAAGTTTGATTGTAATCCCCCAACTTCTTTCCCATCAGCTTTGGGGTCAAAGAAATAACAGAATTTCGTTTTCTCAGGAAAAGTTGACAAAGTGTTGTTAGCATTTTGTGAGAACTGCAGTGCTGAGCATCTCATCAAGTGAAACTAATGTGGTTTTTGGTTTACCAACAACTTCACATGCACATGGACCAGCAAAGTATTTTTATTTATACACATGGAAGATCCAATAAATTACATTCTGAATTACATTAGCAATCTCTCTATGTTATTCTAAATTAAGAGATGCACAATATGTTCAATTACAGTTTGTATGCAGTATTGCAATTGTAAAACATTGCTTAGATGGAACTTTTGGTACAATCTTATATTTCAAGTGCCACGATAGCCCATACTATTTTTAACCTGTGGGACTATCTTTCGGTGCTCTTGTCACCTGAACTTAATTGTATATACTGGGACAGAGATTATAAAGATCACTAAGAGTGGTGGTGACATTGTGATGAAAAACAAGGGAAGAAAATGGTCAGAAAGTGTAGAAAAAAATGTCTTATTTCTGCTAACCCCTCAGAATGTAAGTAAGCTTCCTCAGGCTTCTTTAATTTACTGTAAAGTCCTCAAGACACAGTTCATCTTTTACTTGATGTAAAAGTAGAAGTGACAGGGTCCTTGTGCACTTGTGGGTCTATTTGGCATGAATTGGATAAGCAAAGAAATTAAATAAGATATCTGTGTGAAAAGGAAATGAAGAAGAGAGAAGCTGAAAGAGGAACGGCCTGTGGCAAGATAGAATGTAGCTGTTTGGGTGGTGACCTTTGTTTTTAGCAAACAGATTTAAAAGAGCACAAAAGAAAAGCTATTGACATACAACAGCTGATGTAGGATGAGCAAAGAAAAGGGGAATGCCTGCTGGGCTCCATGGTGAAATAGATGAATGGTCACAACAGATACACATCCTTTGTAAACTTAGATGACACTGCACACATCCTCAAGCATATGGGCTTCTGATGGCTCCACCCTGTTAACTATTTCCACTGGTCTCTCCCCTTCAGATTTGAGAAGAGTGAAAACAGAACAAGGCTACTGCACGCACCATGACGACACGAGACTCTGGCAGTCAGAGTCAGAATAAAGCCTGTGGTCTGTTCTGCTTGACTGGCTGTAATTATGGCAGAGAAGCAAGAAGGACTTTTGTTTTATTCCATCCAGTGATCCCATTCGTGGGACTGATTTTGTTGGCAACGCTCCCTTTTGGAGCGAGCATCAAACAGAGTGTCCCCAGAGTCAAACTCAACCACAGAGGTAAGGAGTGAAATGCTGTTCATACATATGTCTACTAATTGTATTGTTATTGTACAATTCTTGATGTTTTACTAAAATTGATGTTTTGTCCAGAATTTGCTTATAAGATAAAACTGAAATACTTTTCAGCTTTTTTTTTAATGAACGTTAGATTTTCTTTTATGTTTATGAACAATGGCAAACATAAGCTACAGTGTAGACAGCACAGTTTCAAAGCGTCAGATTAAATACTAACTACATGTAATCAGTCCGCATTTTAACCATCTATGGTATTTTGAGTTTAGTTCTTTGTTAAACTTAGATACAGATATCAGTTAGGCCCAACTTACCCACACCCCTGACAGATTTGTTCCCAAATTTCCTCACTGAGGGACCATAAATGAATTTCTTATTTAGATGAAAATAATTTTCATCTAACCAAGAAGTTTGATTCTGACTAAAAATGAGGTATCTCTCCCAAGTTAATAAAATTGCCCAAGGCTTTTACTCAATGTATAAATTCGCCATCAGATTCTAATTGGGACTTTGGTTGTGCCATTCCAAAATGTTAATATTATTTCAGTCAAATGAAAATTTTGATAAATATAAAGAATACCTTAAACTCAAAGGGTAAATGGCAGTTTTAGTCATTCACTAAAGTTTTAGTCATTCACACACACATTCACAGCCTGACAGTGGTGAGCTGTGTTAGTAGCTACAGCTGCCCTGGGGCATGCTGACAGGGGCGAGGCTGCCATACAACGGTGCCACTGGGCCTTCTGACCACCGCCGGCAGGCAATGCCGGTGAAGTGTCTTGCCCAAGGACACAACGACGGAGACAGTTAGAGCGGGGGATCAAATTGGCAACCCGCCAATTGCAAGACAAACCCCCAAACCTCTGTTCCACCGTCACCCAAATCTGCAAGGGACACAATTTTGGGCTTATGGCGTTATAAAATAGCTTCAAACTTACAAGGAAACTAAAAGAATTTCAAAGGTTAAAAAAAGAAGACCTTTTCAACAACTTACATTTTTTGATGCCACTACTATGGTCATAGGTTGCCTAAAAGATGAACTGACTGTTGAATTCTTCCCATAATAAGCTTGATAATGATGCTCATTTTGTGATAAAGGGGAGTAGTTGAGTTTATCCATGTTTTGAATTGGCTGCGGAAGATGCCCGTTAATGGATTGAGGAAATGGATGAAATACGCTCTCACATCCGAGAATTTGAAAAAAAATATATACCTGTAAAAATCTGCTCATACTTAACCTTAATGAAGCCACTCAAAGCAGCTGCCCGACTGCGTAATTTGCTGGAGCAAATTACATACTACCAAACAATCCATAACTAAAGATCCCAAGCCTAAATGGCCTTGTGATAAAGGGGAGTAGTTGAGTTTATCCTTGTTTTGAATTGGCTGCGGAAGATGCCCGTTAATGGATTGAGGAAATGGATGAAGTACGCTCTCACATCCGAGAATTTGAAAAAAAATATATACCTGTAAAAATCTGCTCATACTTAACTTGAATGAAGCCACTCAAAGCAGCTGCCCGACTGCGTAATTTGCTGGAACAAATTACATACTACCAAACAATCCATAACTAAAGATCCCAAGCCTGAATGGCCTTGTCCAGAGAAACATGTTCACCTAATTTATTACACTCAATTATAGTTATAAGGACATAATGTAAATGTTTGCTTTTGAAACCATATCCTGTTGCTGCTGAATTTTTATCTATATTACCACTTGCTACTCCAGTTCATTTTGATGGTCCTGTTGCATAAGAAACAGTCATTCAACACTGTTGTTATATTTAACTTTAAATTAGGTCTGTTTGCTTTGTGCCACTCAGAAAGATTGCTCTCTTAAAACCCTCTGTAAATTCCAGTGCAAACTTTGATTCAAAGTCCTCATCTGTCATGCACCGCACGGGTCACAAAAAAACCCACACAGATGAACTTCAGTCCTGCTCCATAAAACTGAATCCACACTGTGACCTAAAAGTAAACTCACCCTGACTTCAACATCTGAAGGCTCTCTTTAAGTTAAGACTTCCAAGCCCCAGTGTGGCTGGATGGAGACATACACATGTGTTTTTAGAGTCCAACATAAATACATTCAAGTAGCTGCAGGAATAATGACTGCATTAGACAGTATTTACTCAGTACTTGGGCTTACCATTTAAATCTGCTGTTTGTCTCATTTTATGTTTATCCCAGAGTAGTTAAAGTATGATTACATTTTAATTGATATACTCTTCTTTTTTGTATATTTTTCTCTTCTTAGCCTTGTGAATATGATTGTCTTTGGTGTTCATTCAACCAACTGATCATCTGAGTATAAAGGGTGCTCCTGTTGCATGAGCAAAACTGGCAAAAAAATGTCCTTGTTTGGATCTCTTAGCCAGCATAACCACAAGGCTTAAGTAAATCCATCAAAAGCAAATCCTTAACCCAGCGCTCATAGCTTGCACACTGCATCATCATCTCATCATCAGTGCACACTGTTCAAAGGTGACACCAACCAGCAGTGATCACTCATCAAACATCACATCACGTTATCCCCCACCCTCCCCCTGTAAAAGCACAGGCTCAATGAGTGAAGGGTGATATGATCCAAGTGAATCCATCCCTGTCTGAGTGAGAACCTGCAGAACAATTGCAGGTAACCGTTTTACTTGCTACACTGTTAAAATATACGTTCCTCAAACTTTTAAGACAATTCCGCCCCATATTTTATGTCAAAAACCAAGCACTAATTTTCATATCAGACATGATATATATTGGCATACTGAAGTAGTCCTAGTAAGTCAAAGCAAATAATGTCTTGTCTTTGATGAAGTTGTCATCCACTGGGTCTCCACGAGGTTTCTGTCTCTGCATGGATCTATTTTATATATTAGTGAATACAAGAAGCTCCACACTGACAGGGATTTCTGAAAAATAGCTTATTAAATAGTCTGCAACAGGATTGAGAACTAAGCCATGAGCTAGTTATTTTATTTTGGAAAATGTTAATGTTCCAAAATAAAATGCAAGTGAAATAGCGGAACTACAGCAGGATTCTATGAAAAAAAAATGTTTTTGGTAATTTTCTTAATGGAAATCTTTGTCAACACTTTCAAACTTGTTCTTTTTTTGTGAAGGAGATATGAAATGACCCCTTATTCAGTGTGCAATTTGCAAAGTTCTAATCTTTTGTCATGCATTTTTAACACGATTTATGGTTTAAACAAATATTGTCAGTATTTATATAGTTTAATGTACCTAGTTTAACTGTCTTGTTGCTAATATTTCTTCAGTTGTCTTTAACTACCGCTGTGAAAAGAAGTTTAGCCTTCAAGGGACAATAAAAGCCATCTACATTTAAATCTGGACCTTTATCTGCTGCCTTTGGTGTTTGGTGTGTGTGAACAAAGTAGTGAAGTAAACACATGCAATCCTAATTTGGTTTATGTTAGTCTTAAGAAGTTTGCAGTTGGAATTAATATCTATTTGTAACATATTGCCAGAAATGTAGCCTTATTTGCCCAACTTTTTAAGGATTTTTTATTTATTTTTACATTAGAAATCTGTAGTTTGTATTCAAAAACTATAATAAGAAACCATGACAAATTGACTTTAACTGCTCTGAATTCCAGGTAAAGGAAAGCATTTAAATATAAATCCAATTCATGTTTAAATTTCACTTCCTACCTTGCACACAGGGGAGAGTTGTATTGATATTGCGGATGAAGCACTGGCATGCAGCTGATCAAACAACAACAAACTTTCAGATTCAAAGTGATACGCTGATTACCTTGTTAGCAAATTAGCCCTGGGCTAATTTGTGATAATCAAACAATAATTATCTGATCATCACACAAAACCAAAAACCAGCCAAACAAGTGCAGGTGTCCACATTGCAATCAGTTATGTCAGTGTGGCTGCAATGGAACAGTGGTTTTAATTATCATTATATATGTATCTTTGAGATTAAAAAAGAACAGATGGAAATGAAAGGAAAAAAAAAACAACGGCAACATGTATATAATGTTACATATCAGCCTTTGGCTGATGGAGCGATAATACTTATCTATGTCACAGCTTCCATAAGCACCAGTTGGGGAGCCCAACAGAAACTAATCAGGTTGCTGAAGGCTAGATGTAGAGCACAACACCGAGGGGCAACTGCCATACAAACTGTTTCAATGGACTCATAGTCCTGCGTATTTACAGAACAGATTACTGTTAGCCAGAGGCTAGAAGGTCTAATCTCTCTTTGAGGTTTCGTCTACTGGGGGCATGAGTTGTGTAGGAGTGAGAGATACAACCATGTGGGGGGTTCTGTGTGTGAGAGCCGGTATATACGAAGAGGTATTAGGCAGGACAGGGTGGTGTGGAGGGTCCCCAGAAGTTCAAATATTGAAGGTTGCTAACCTCTCCAATCCTTCACACCAAGAGGGTAATCACAATGTCAATCCTTTCAGAGTGACTCCCACAGGACTCCCCTGCTCTGAGGCAGTGTTTACTCAAGGCCTGTTGCTATACTGGTGCACTGAAAAGAGCCTGGTGATGGAAAAGATTTCCTCAGATCAAGCAGATCAAGGACTCAGTGCCGAGTCTAACAAGTTGCTGTGTTCCCTTCATAGAAACCCTTCTCTAAAATGGGCTGTAGACATAGGGAGCCCAAGATCAACCGGTCAAAACAATGAACGATTCAAACATGATAGTTACATACATTAAATATATATATATATATATATATATATATATATATATATATATATATATATATATATATATATATATATACATACATACACACACACCCCCACACACACACACACACACACACATAGATATATAGATATTATTTGCCGGAGACCAAATAACACAAAATGTTTGCCATTTTACGTTAATTAGGATTTTAAAAAAACCTCAAAACCTCAGTAATAGATATATTTGGGCTAATTTTTCAGAGATTTCTTAAATACTCTTTTCAAACATACTTAAAATACACTAAGATTATCAGTCTGTAAACAATCAGGAAAAACCAAGACGATGATGTCTTGGCTTTGTAAGCTTCTAATAAGTTAATACTGAACATTTCTGTTGCATTTTTGTTTTTGAGAACTGTGCACATCAACCCCAGAACAAAATACCTTTAGAAGATGGTGGCAAAAACTGTCAAGATAGTGTCATTATCCACAGTAAAACAATTCTTTAATTAAAATGGACTGAAATGCCACTTGGAGCAGATGAAATCAACAACAACAAAAACAAAAAGTAAAGTCAGATTGCAGTGGGCAAAAGCTTTCTGGGATTTCGGAAGACATATCTTATAGCATGAAAAAAAATCAAATAGCTTGGCCATAACTACCGCTTATACTTTAGGAGGGAAAAGTGGGGCAGCTTGCAAGCCTAAAAACACCACCACAACTGTGAAGTACAGGGGTGGCAGCTTCAGATTGTGTGGGTGTTCTGCTGCAACAGGGACTAGTGCACTTTCCAAAAATATGTGGCATCATGAGGAAATGACAAATATGTGGAAATATTGAAGCATACCATGACGTGATGGCTGAGCAACATGCATTTGTAATTTCCTCATCAACTCTGCAGCCAGAGCTAATGATGACGCTCAAAATGAGGAACGTAGCAAAGTCAGTGGGACTACACAACCCCCTGAAACAGCTGTATTTAAACTGTTAGGTGCTGTATTCTGGAATGTTATTGTAAAAATAATCATGAATAAGAAAATAATAGTAGACGTACGCATTGCTAAAATGTCCGCTTTTTATCCGCAAGTCTAGCTGAGGTGTTGAACTACAGCAGATTAAAGAAATCCAAACAGACTGTGTTTTTTCTCAGACCAGACAACACTGTACTTGTCTGCAAATAATAGGTTGTAAAATGTGCCTTCACTGAAATATGCAGTGTAATTTGACCCAGGATGGTACTTTTTTTTTTACACATAATTTATGTGCTTGCAGGTAATTTTAATCTCACTGTTTGTCTGTCTTTTTCGTGTCTTGGATCAGAATTGTTCCAGGCTGGAAGTACATATCTGTTTTCGGGCCCAGCTGATGGCCTGCACTCCCACACGCTGCTGTTGGACGAGGAGAAGGGTAGACTTTTGCTCGGAGCAAAGGATCACATCTACCTGCTTGATCCGGAAAATGTGGCCAAAGCCCCTAGAAAGGTAGGGCTAAAGAGAGGTTGAAATATACCTTGAAGGTGACCAAATGACTCAATTCTGTGCTGAAAATAAACAGATACTTATTTCCTTCCCTTAAGACATTGTTCAGAAAGACTTCAAAGAATTTACAGCGGGACTTAGCACTCATTGATGGAGCAGTAGTTCTACAAAAACAATTAAAAGCATGATTTCTCCAAGCACAATACCTGAACGACTTAGTTTAGATCTATGCTTCGAGACACCTAAAACTCCCTGACCTCAGTTATTTGCTGTGAGCGGCAAAATGGAACATTTAGTCATTTAGCTTCATCCCATGACACTTAAACCTCTCCTACCATTAAGTGGGCTGACGTAAAGCACTTTTTTTCCATTCCAATTTGGCTGAAAGGCACTCAGGCGTGTTTTGTTTTAGAGAAGCGCTCACCTTTCAGTCAGCAGCAGTCTGCATCCGTCTGTCTGCTGAGGTCAGGGTTGTCATGTTCGAGGGCACATGCACACACACACTCCCCGACAATTGCATACATAAACATTTGCAGAGCATGCACACTCGCCATTATGGGTTTACACAGACACATGTATTCTGATGGGTGCCATATGTTAGAGTTTGTGGATGTGAGCATGTGTTTATGCAGCTGAGGTTGATCCATCAAGGGGGGGGGGGACTGTTTATTTGATCTTTATCAAGTTGTTCTAACTGATAGTCTTGCTCTCAAAGTGTTGCCTTTCTGGTTGCCTCTTGGGCCATTGATGCTGATGCTGAGGAAGATATGCACCAAAAGCTCAAGTCTCTGAGACTTGCATGAGCAGCCCAGACTGTGAGTGTGGTTCCATGCAAGGTGTTTATGAGAGGAGGCATAGCTAGAGTAGAAAGCACCTAAAAGAAACACACTCTTAAAATGTTCATTCCAGGTGTTTCGGTCTTGTTCACATGAGCTCCGGTGTGGTGTAAAGTTTATTACTATTTTTTATGATTGTCAAGCTGCAGAAGCAAAACCAGGGGCAGCAAAAGTTCTATATGTGTTTTAACCCCTCAGTTAAGCCTTGACACATGCACCAGTTACATTGTGAGACTGCGTTTTCTGTATGAATTCCTTAGCTATGAATAGGTTGGCGATGGCACTCCTTGATGAGATTAGAGGAGGTAACACACTAAGCAGATAAGCCTGTTATAACACATGTATGAACAAGGTGCGGCACATTTAAAGACCACTGGATAAGGGCGCCCCTTCCTGCCAGCAGATAAAATGTTGACACATGAGTTGTTGTTAGATTTTTGAAGCAACAGGAGTATGATATGACTAATACTTAGCAACAGCAGTACTATTTAAAGGCAATTTTGAAAACAGTTGAATCTTTTAGTAGATTGTTTGCTTGCAAATTAGATCGTGTCCTCTCTTCTGTCTTTCATGCTGGCTTTAACACTGCCTACAAAAAAGAAACATGTGTCTGGCCTTAACCTGTCTGGTCCTAAAGTTCAGTCTGTTCTTGTTTTAAGCCTTAAAAAGCCTCGAAACAGGTTTCAGAAGACTCGTGCACTAAACATGGTATTGGGTTAAGGGGTCAAGAGTTTTCTCCGTTTTAACAACATCTGTAAAATCTTGCCTTGCAAAGCATAATTAGCCAACAAAGAAATACTAAAACAGGAAGATTTTGTATTCTACTTTTAAATAATGTTCACTGTGGTTGTATAGTATGTATTCCACTGCTGACTGTACTGTAATGTGCTAACATTGTGTGGCAAAGACATGCAGGGCACAATGCAGATGAGAATAATGAAACATGCATTAACATGCGGCTTAAGTTTCACATTTTGGCTACAGTGAAAAATACTAATACATTTATCCATTATTAGATCTATTGGCCTGCTCTAAGGGACAGAGTGGAAGCATGCAATCTCGCTGGCAAGAGTGCAAACGTGAGTATTTTTACTAAAGAAAAAACCTAAACAAAACAAAAGAAAAAGAAAACACCCTTTCAATAGAATCTACATTCGTTGGTTGCTTCAAAAGCCATGTTGTACATTTTACATGCTTTTCATTCCATTTATTCTTATAATGTATCTCATCTGTCCTGTTTTTTCTGTCCCTGCTTGTTCTAGTTGGAATGTGCCAATTTTGTCAGAGTGCTCCACAATTACAATGGGACGCATGTTTATGCCTGTGGGACAGGAGCCTTCCACCCCACCTGTGCTTTCATTGAAATCATGGGGCACAAAGAGGTGACATGTGAATGAGTGAATATCAAATGGAAATTCTTTGGCAGAATTTCATGGATAGTGTTAACTACTCTTGGAATGTTATTCTCCTTCCACGTACAGGATGTTGTTTTCCAGCTGTTGCCCAATACAGTAGATTCTGGCAGGTTGAAGTGTCCTTTTGATCCTTTGCAGCCATTTGCTTCAGTCCTTTCAGGTAAAATAATACACTTTTGGCAAACTTGAACAATGGATCTTTTGTTGTTGTTGTTGCAGATCCATATATTTCGAGATGTAAATTTGTATTTTTATATTTATTTTCCAAGCTCTCCTCCTACAATGTTTCTGTGTTAGAAGTAGACAAGTTGACATTTGTCAGGGAAAAAGAAAGTCATTTTGCCCACAGTCATAAACAACTAGTGTTTGGCAGACTCTATGCCATTTGTTGCTTATGTTGACAGAAACCAGCTTGCTCATTTGGATTTTTGGGTTCACTTAAGTTCAAATACCAAATATAGTTGTGCTTGTTGAATTTAAAAACTGAAAAAAGTTAAAACATGAAGACATCACTAGTGTCTTACAGACATATCCTACTCCTTGACTTTAATGAAATAAAATAATTCAAGTTATGGTCTCAAATTAAATGTATTTTATTGAAATGTTATGACTCAAGCAAGTGCATGATTGGTGAAATGGAAGGAAAGTTACATGGTTTTCAAAATGTTTTGCAAATATAGATCAGTAAAATGTGGAATGTGTTTGTATTCAGCCCTCCTAGGTCAATAGCTCACAGACTCACCTTTCACTGCAGTGAAAGTTGCAAGCCTTTTGTGGTATGTTAGTACAAAGTTTACACATTTGAAGAATAACACGGTTGCCCATTTTTATTTTTATTTTTTCAAGCCAACTAAGACTGGATGAAGACTGCCTGTAAACAACAATATTTAAGTCTTAGTCTTGCTAGCTCAATTTGGTATAGGTCTGGATTTTGAGTGGACCAATCTAAAATATGAACATAAACTATTCCACTGTAGCTCTGACTATATGTTTAGTGTTGTGTTGCTGAAATATAAACTTTTGCCCCAGACTCATGTCTTTTTCCAACTCTGACCAGTTTTCATCGAGGTTCAGCTTTTATTTAGCTCCATCTATCTTCCCATCAACTCTCACCAGCTTTCCAGTCTCTTCTGAATTAAAAACAGGCCGTTGCCATGATGATGCCATCAACAAATTATTTCACCTGAGCTTTGGATTTCCGCTTCTCTTCCAGAGTTATCTTTGAGCTGCTTCTCTGGTTAATCCTCTTTCTGTCTGTCCTGTCAGTTTAGGTGGTCAGCCAGGTTTTGTCAGATTTGTAGGTGAGTTATACTCTTTCCATTCTCGGACAATGGACTGAACATTGTCCTGTGAGATTGCTTTAAACACCTCCAAAACATGTATTGTCCTTAATGACGCTGTTTGCTTGCCTATGTTCTTCATGAATGGTTAAAAAGGAGTGAATTTATATATCGCTTTTCTAGTCATCAACCATTTAAAGCACCTTACACCAAGGCAAGGAAAGTTTATTGGTATAGCACATTTCAGTAAAATGACAATTTAAAGTTCTGTATATGAATACAACACAAGTAAAGAAAACATACAGAGAAAAGACATTGCAGTGGAATAATAGCAGCAGGTCAAGATATGTTGGACTACAAACTTAATCTAAAGATGTTTCAGTGAACATCAACATTCAAAGGCAACTCTAAACAAATAGATTACTAGCCTTAATTTAAAGGAACTCAGGTTTTCAGCACTTGTACAGTCTTCTAGGAGTGTGCTCCAGATAAGTGAAGCATAAGAACTGAATGCTGCTTCTCCACGTTTGGTTCTGGTTCTGGGTATGCAGAGTAGATTTGTGTCAGAAGACATGAATGGTCTGGATGGTTTATACACTGACTGCAAGTTTATAATGTATTTTGGTGCTAAGCCATTCACTAATTTATAAACTGACATAAGTATTTTAAAGTTGATTCTCTGAGATACAAGGAGCCAGTGTAGGGACTATAGAACTGGGGTTATGTGCTCTACTTTCTTAGGCTTAGTGAGAAAGTGGGCAGCAGTGTTCTGGATCAACAGCAGCTGTCTGTTCAACTTTATTGGCAGATCAAATCGATTCTAATAAAAATATTAGTTAGTTGGATTAGTTTTTCAAGATCCTGCTGAGAAATTTGTCCATTATTTCCTAGAAATGTTCTTTAGGTGCTATAAAGCCAACTATGTAATTGTCTTTAGATGCCCTTGAAGAGTCACCAGAGCCACACAACAATCTGTGTATACCTGATACGCAGATTGGTGGGAAACTTGGGCTTAAGTACCTTTCCCTACGGCAGTTAAGTGGAAGCTGGAGTCGAACTTTGACCTGCATGGATAAGCAGTAGACAATGAATGGATGGTTACCTTTGAAGTCAATTTGGGGCAATGGGATTGGGGCAGTGGAGTAGATTATGATATTACAGGCTTCAAATTTTTATATAAAAAAAATAAAAACATGAACTTTTTTCTTCCACTTTACTATAAAGCACTATGCACTTTATTTTGGTTCATCCCATAAAATAAAATATACATTAACTGGTGGTTGTAATGACACAATGTGAAAAAGTTCAATGGGTATGACTTTGTTTTCGAAGGTATGTAATTGTACAACAATTCATTGTGTTTATCCCTTGTTTTTGTAAAAAAATATATATACATATATATATATATCTCCAGATCAGTACCTGTATGTGGGCACATCATCAGACTTCCTGGGAAAAGACACTACATTCACGCGCTCCTTAGGTCCTCCGCCTGACCAGCACTACATACGCACAGATATCTCTGAAGACTACTGGATCAATGGTACTCACACACCCTTGTACATCTCTACATTAACATGCTGAGAGCACTCAAAATTTGTTTTGCTTTTTCACGACACTCTCAGCCTCTCCGTGGACACAAAGAGCCTGCCTGTACCCTCAGGACGATTATTGGCATTCCAGATTGAAGGAAACAGTCTACTTATTCATTTCACTGGAACTTTTATATGAATGCCATAGCTGAGCAGGGGCCACACCTACAGGGGAATTTACAGTGTGCCACAAAGTTCAGAGTCTGAGTCAAACATGCACGCACACACACACACACACACACACACACACACACACACACACACACACACACACACACACACACACACACACACACACACAGTCTTCATAGAGTGGGCCGGGGAGGCCTCTCTGCATGCACATCTTCGGTCTTAAGTGTTTTACAACCACCGACAGACTGTCGTGTATCAACAGTTGTCTCCAGAATCTAAATCTTTGCACATGCTCTCAATATTTCACAACCACATGGTCAGGGATGTTTGGACTACTTTTGTCTGTCTCGGGCTAACGTCTCTTGGTGTGTGTAAACAGCGTGTTCTGGTGGTGGGGCTGACAGGCAGCACCCCGTCTTGTTCAGCGTCTCTCTTCCTGTGAGGCTGTGCAACATCTTCCTAGCGCTGCATGACTAAAATGAACTTCTGCCGAGCGTGTTAGCAGCAGTTTATTAAGCTGTTTCAGTTGGGGAATCACCCTCTGTTGTTTGGCTTGGCTGAAATCAGTTGAGCTAATGTTGATGTTTGGTAAATGAAACTTTGGAAAAAAAATGTCATGTCCCCCTCTGAATCTGGATGTTGATGGAAACATGGTTCATTTCTCTTCGCTCTTAATGTCTTGCCCCTAACACAGTGTTTACAACCTTTCAAGCTGTTTCGTATTTAAAGATTTACCATAATTTATTTCAGTTACCCAGTTAACATAGAGCTGTGTGAGAGTAGTTAAACAAAAAGTAAAAAAAAAAATATTTGTTCAATACAAGAATATAATTTGGTTATAAAATATATCCTCCATTTCCATAACTCTCTTTCCCTTCTGTCATTGTAATGCTCACACCACTGTGTATTTCGTAGCACCATCATCTAAATGGAGGGTCTGCAAAGTAAGGGCCTTATTCCTTTGGCCAATATACAATTTTATTAGAACACAGCTCATGAAGTAAACACATTTGCATATATGATAACCTACCATTCTGAATCATAATCAGCTTTATTGGCCAAGCTTGTGTGCAAATACAAGGAATTTGACTTCAGTTTGAAACACTTACAGCAAACAGATATTAAGCATAAATATGTCAACTTTAAAGGAAATAAGAATAAGGATAAAGGGAGCAGTTTGTACATAATTCAGTATGTGCAGCTATTTTTTAATTGAAAAGAAAAAAAAATAGAGGGTTGTGATGGTACAGATATGCTTATTTAAGGTGTCCTCTAAGGTGTGCATTGTATTGATCAGAGTGACCGCTTGGGGGAAGAAACTGTCTATATAGCTGCTAGCTTTTACAAATAGCAGTCTGTAGCGGCAACCTGAAGGTAAAATCATTTGTGTCCAGGATATGTGTGGTCTGCAGAGATGTTAGCACCCTTTTTTCTGACCCTTTATGGAATGAAGGTCACCTCAATCATTGCAATCCAAGCAATCCTTGGCAATTCTTATGTTGCGCGTTTTTAGAATTTATGTTTAACACCTTTTCAATACTCTTTGTACATATAATGTTCACACAAAAACAGTTAGAGGACAACCTATTGTCACTAAACCAACAGAGGTGTATTATATAAACTACAATCACCTCGTTGTAAGTTGAGTGGATTTTTTGATAGGTTTAAGATCACTTTTTTTCAGAATAAAAACACTGAAATAATCTGTTCCAACAGCATGAAACCTCAATTCTGATTAAAAGCATGCTGTTGGTGAATTATTTAATTAAAAAAAACTAAATGATTTATTAAAAAAACTGTTTGTATGCTGGACACTTAGTTTTCTATTTTAAGTTTTAGCTATGGCCAGGATCCCCAGGGGTTTGATTATTTAAGGTAGCATGTCTAATGTCTGGCCATTTACTTGCTTCCAGTTAGATGCTGCTATTTCCCCTGCACCTACTGGTTCATTGTCCCACTTTTCCTACAGCCTAATTGCCTTACTCGGTTCACCTGTGTCTTATTGCTCCACCTATTGTTCCTTCTGTCTCCTCCTCTAAAAGTTTAGCCAGCTCAGTCACATCCATTATCAGGTCCTCTCTCTTCGTCTGTTTTCTACTGTGTTCTGGTCATCATGCCGTGTTCCTGGTTCCTGTATTACTGTCATCCCGTAAGCCGTGTCATCTGTTAAATTCCTTCACCATTGAACATGCGAGTCCTGAGCTCCTGTTTACGCCTCACTTCATCTCCCAATACCCAAACCATGACAGCGAGGTTTTTAGGTATTAAATTATGTTTTGAACGAAACCAAAAAAAAACAACTATCTGCCAAAAAAATACCAACAGAAACATGTAAATATTGATCACGAAATGTTGTGTTTAAATAATGCAGACAAAATTGTTCTTATTAAAGATTACATATGCTGAAAAATAATAGATCAAGTTGCAATTGCAAAGAACTGCTTGGAAACATTAATTGGTAGGATACAATGTTTCAGTTGTAATGCAATCATGATCTGCATGTGTCTACAATAATTGGCCAATTAGATAGACTCAAATTGCCCTCAATGTCGTCATGCATATTTATGTTAGCTGAGATGCCAAAGCTCATGTTGAGCAATTGGGGCCTTATGTAATGATAAAGGAAGAAAAGGGTCAGGAAACCCTGGTTATGTTATCAAAATTGGGCTTCACTTACTTCACCGTCTCAGACATTGCTGTATTGTGTAAAGATGCTAAGCAGGCAGATAATTACGTGATATGAAATGGAATGTCCTATAAAAATTATAAATATTAAGCCAATTATTTCATTAGTTGACATGAGGAAACCACTGGGAATTTTATAGAATGATGTAAAGCTCAGCAAAGCTTCTGCTAAGAGAAGAAAATCAGTAATTAACTGTTACAACTGTACTTTTAAAGCCACCATGAGATCAGATTTAATGGAGAAACCATTTACTAACACTTTTCCTGTTCTTTTTTCCTCTGTGTCTGCAGAGGCCAGGTTTATTTCTGCTCATCCCATCGCTGACACGTACAATCCTGATGATGACAAGATATATTTTTTCTTCCGTGAAGTGTCGTGGGACGGCAACGACAAGAGCATCCTCTCCCGGGTGGCTCGTGTGTGCAAGGTGAGATATTACCCCAGGAAAGTGTGGACAGTGGAAAGTTCTCTGAGTAATCGGCACAGTGCCTTGCAAAAGTATTTAAACCTTTTGAACTATTCATTATTTTGTGATGTTGCAACTTCAAACTTCAATATATGTTGTTTATATGTATAGTTGTAAAATAGTTTTCAACGATTTTGGGATGAATACAAATGTACACCAAAGTTTTCAGATTTGTATTTGTAAAAAAAAAAAGATAAATAAAATAAACAAAAATTAAACTACCACATCCACAACAAAACACTTTAGATTGTGTGGTCGGAATTCTAAGTAATAACTGACTTCCTAGAGTTATTGAATAAGAAAACGGTGGACTGATGAAGTTCCAGCACTTTTATTGAGAAACAGAGCAGAGATCACATAGATGGGAAGTAATCGCAAACCACAGTCCCGCTGCAGTCTGCGTCTGTCTGTTTCTGCCCCTCCTGGCACTGAAGTGTACATGGCACTAAAGAAGTGTTTTGTGTCCACTGAAAAAAAATCCCTAATGAACATGTTTGTCTTTATTTGTTTTACTTAATGTGACTAAGTAGGCAGTGAGAATGCCACTTAGAATTATATTGTTACAAGATATATTTTTTCTTGATTACTTCTACAGGAAAGGATTTACATGCATTCCCCTATTCAATGATGGTAAACCCTTCTTACTTACCATATGGCTCTTTTTGACAAACTTTAAAACCTTTAATTTGCATCATAGTGCTGGCACCTGAGGAAACCTCATTTGATGGCCAACGATTAGCTTTTGTGGAAGAAGATCTAAATAACATTATGCAAAGAAAATTGTCACAAGTTACTTTTGGTGATAATGGTGGACAGTTAGATTATATTTGACGTCATCATGAGCTTAGATTGGCACAGAGGCAGAGAAGGTTTACACCTGGGGATGTTTAGTGAAGAGCTTTGTTCCTACAAATAGAGTTCACTGACACAGCAGTTTGCAATTAGCATTCAGAGATCTATTGCTAAGACGTTGCAGGAAACGCTTTCAGCATGTTTATGTCTTGGCAGAAATCTGTAAAGTATGCTGCAAGATTCTTTTGAATTACAACCCTATTTTATAGTTTTTTTCCTCTCTACCCTATTTGCCCTGGCCTACTTCTTTTTTTCTTTCCTTGTTGGTGGATGACTATTTCCTTCCATGTGAAAGGACATGGTTTAGGGCTCTTAAGATTAATTCTTTTTGACAATACTCCCTCTGTGAAACATCTTTCGTAAAAGCTCACATTTTTGAAGAGAGACACTTGAACACAGTTTTGTTTTTGAATGCATCAAACCTTAGCTGTTTTGTATACCTCCTTCACTTAACCTTTCATGCATTACAAGGAGCCACACTTGAGCACCCTTAAAAAATGCTCGGTCAAAGATCGCAATCTGAAGAAAGTGATTTATATGCTAACGTGAGACATGCATTGTTTTGTAGAAGTATCCCTCCATTTTAGGACTCCCTTCAAAGAAGCTGCACTTTCATTTGTTTTTCACATACTTAGATTTTTGTCTTTAATTACTCGCATGTATAAAAACAAGGTTTAATTTGTGTTAACTAAGCAGTGGTTCTACTAAAGCCCAAACTACTATAATCTAAACCACAAATGAGTCGTTGAATGCTATACATTTATAGCAGGGGTGCCTAATGTCCATTCCTCGAGAGCTATCCTGTGACTTTTAGATGCTTCCCTTCTTCAACATACCTGAATGAAATTAATGGCTCCCAAGTGCGGGACTGCATATGAAAAGTTCTACTTAGAGCTCCTCGCTCCTGTTCCTTGACCTGTCATGAGGTAAACAGTAAGAACTCTATCATGGGAAGGAAAGGAGCTTCTAACTCGTGCCGATTTTGGACAGCCTTTAACTCATAGGCCATTACACGACGGAAAAGCACATGGATGATTCTAGTCACATTGGGGCCTACAGCTTTCCGAAAATGATTTTCGTTAATTTCCGTGAGGCGTGCGGTGCTTATACGTCATGTCATGGAAAGGATTGTGGGATTCCTTATAGCTCCTTAGCGCTGGCATGGGACATCGAAAAGCTCCTTTGCTAAAGGAGCTATGAGAGCTAAGGATACTCAAAAGACGTTTTCGGATGCAGCCCTGGACTTGGGTACTTCTGATTAAGGAGTAGCTAATAGATTTTAGAAACTGCATAGTATTGCAAATGAATGAATAAATATGCCAGCGTACGTTATATGTACTTACATAATTAATTTGGAAATCTCACAAAATTTCATTCATATATATATTTATAACATTTATAATGATTTCATTAACAAATTTATAGTTCCTGCTTATCCCTGCACCATTAGACAAAGTTTGCCTCCCCAATTAGTGCCTAACATTTGATTAATTAACCTGGAGAGTATGTCAACTTCAGGGCATCTCAATTTCAATTTAAGAATCCTGTGCTGCAGCTCATTATGAATTTATTACAGTGTCCAGCACTACCCATTAAGGTCAATAGGTGGGGCTAACACTGTAATTGATTTGACGTGAAGATTAACAAATTAGAAGTTGGTCTATCTTATAAGCAAAATGTATTTACATAAATTATTTCATGATGCACTGCTACACCAACACCATAAAGTTCTGAGTTAAATCAATCAATACATATTTCTGATTTTACAGCACACTGGATTATAATTTTTTATGACACACTTAATACCCTATTGGCATCTTTTTTATTTTCAAAGGTAAAAAATATTATAAATTATAAAGTTAGGACTTTATACATATTCCTGAAATTGTCTGTTTATTAAATTCAAACATTTTTTACCCTTCACAAAAGGCATGCAGGTAATCTACTTTAGTAAATTATTAGTGAGCGTAATCAATCGTTGGTGCTGTGTGAATCTTTTTTATAAGGATTGTTTGAAGACTCTGGTTCTACTAAAGGTTCTCTCATGGCCATGTGGAAGACCTTTCCTTTTCCGACCATGGTTTTGTGACTGCGTGTGCTTTTGTTTCAGAATGATGTTGGTGGGCTGAGGAGTCTAACCAACAAGTGGACCACCTTCCTCAAAGCCAGGCTTGTGTGTTCTATTCCAGGACCAGATGGTGTGGACACACACTTTGATGAGCTCCGTAAGTGACTACGTGTATTAAAAAGTGATTCAGGACAATAAAATGGCATTCATCTGTAACAGATGCCTTCTGTGAGCAGTTTAGTGAAGGAATACCTAAATAAACATACGCAGAGTGGTAGAACTGGCCAACTGCAGATTCCTGATGATGGCTGCACTGGGGTTATCTTTTAAAATAACCTTTGTATTTCTCTACTTTATTGAAGAGGACATCTTTCTGCTCCCTACCAGAGATGACAAAAACCCCATAGTGTATGCTGTCTTTTCAACTTCCAGGTAAGTCTGCTTTCTTTTTACCATTATGTTCATAAAGGTCTTCTTCCACCCTTTGCTTACAATGTTTTGTGTTTTACCTTTTAAGTTCCATCTTCCGTGGCTCAGCAGTATGTGTATACAACATGGCAGACATAAGGGCGGCATTCAATGGACCATACTCCCACAAAGAGGGGCCCGACCACAGATGGGTGGAATATGAGGGGAGAATACCATATCCCCGTCCTGGAATGGTATGTTGTCCAATACATGGATGATTTCAGAGAGAAAACTTGGGTCTTTCCTGGCTGCAGATTTTATTTGGATGGGTTAGTAAAAAATACCCACAGCCTCCCTTTAAATCGCAAAATAATAAACATGACCTAATTTAAACATTGAGGATTAAAGCGTGAAGTACTGAAGACCCTGCAGGGTATGCTATTATCTGCTCACTCAGCCTCATTATGAAAGACCTAACCTTGACTTTCATGAGGTTACGTGACATGTTAATCAGGTTCTCGTTTAATTTGTTTAAGAATTCTAATCAAGGCGGTGAACAGGATGCATGGGGGATTTGGTGTTTTATAAAAGTCAGGTGCACAACTGAGTGAGGGCTCAGTATGAGATATTAAAAATAATAAAGTGGGGGAGGGGGGTTTGGGGATAGGAGAGGCACAGATGTTTTGCATTTATATTATGTCCTGCAGTTGTCATTTTCACCACTAGATGGAGACACACATTAGGAGATGTAAAGAAAGGGACTTCTTCAAACTGTAGTTGAAAACCTTCACAAAAAAAACATCCCCTCTAACAATGAAAAGGACAATAACAGGTTTTCTTTTGTTTCTTAGTGCCCCAGCAAGACATATGATCCAAGAATAAAGACCACCAAGGACTTTCCAGATGAGGTGATCAGTTTCATTCGTTTCCACCCTCTGATGCACCGCTCAGTTTACCCTCTGACTGGCCGGCCGGTCTTCACACGTGTTCGAGTGGATTACTCCCTGACTCACATTGTGGTGGACAGGGTTTTGGCAGATGACGGGCAGTACGAGGTCATGTTCCTGGGAACAGGTAAGAAACATATTTTTCTTTCTTTAAACACCAGAGGGCAGTGGATCCCATAGAGTCATTCTCAAACCACAGATTTTGACATTTGTGCCAGCAACCAGCTTTGAAGATCAGCACAAATGCACATGGGCTACATCTTTAATAACAACTAAACGTTTTTGCAATTTGTGATTCTTCTGGTACTAAACTACAAAGGATGTCTAAACAAAAACCTCTCTTTACCCAATATAAGATCAATCCTACAAAGAAAATGTTTGGTTTACTTTTTCCCACATGATTTGATTGATTTGCCCCTTTTTTCTGTCTCTGATGTAGATGCTGGTTCAGTTCTAAAGGTGGTGAGCATCACCCAAGAAAACTGGTCAACGGAGGAAGTCATTCTTGAGGAACTTCAGATCTTCCAGGTAAAATATACAACCTAATGTCAAACACACATATACAAATTCAGTAATTGCTGCACGATTTTCTTCCTGATAGATTCTAATTATTCTGTGAAGGGTAATAGGGCACCTAACTTATAAAATCACAAAATGTGTGTTGTGGCTTTACAGTTCAGATTTTATAAGCTGACAAATGTAATGAGCTGTCTAACCACGTCACCATCTGTTATGTTTCCTTAAGCCAATGCAGCAGATGTTTTTGAGGTGTAAAACTTTATTTTCCCATCTTGTTTCTACAGGCTTCCTCTCCCATCTTCACATTAGAGATTTCTTCCAAAAAGGTATTTTTTTCCATTATGCTCTCATAGTCTGACATCAGTGTGTTTACAAAACATCTCTGTTCTCTGCTTTAATTCACACCTCATGCATTCAGCATGTCTCATGACGCAATGCCTGATGTGTCACAAGACTTGCTTTTTTTTATTTGCCCTTTGTTTACACACGAGTTCAGGCTGGCTGACGGTCCTCCTTTCCTTGCAGGTCTTACACTCTTCAATCTCATTACCTTAGGGTCAGAAATGTCATTAGGCACTTCAACCCCAATCACAACTTCTATTAATCTTCAGCACTGTTTGACCCATGCGTGGCACTATGTGCCTGCTTGTTAGTGTTTTCAGACCAGTCAGACCACATCCTTTGATTTGCATCTGTTAAAAAATTTTAACCTGAGAAATTGGATGGCTGATGATGGCTGATAAACAATTTAATATTTGTTACACAGTGCTTAGTTTTTTTAGTCGTGCTGAGGTAAAGGGAGTAACTAACTGTAGGGAAGCTGCTGTATGTTTCTTTGCAGTCAGCGTTTTTGAAAAACGTGTTAAAAGTCTGCAGCTTTTGGCAGAAATAACTCATTAGACATTTGCATGAAAGAAGAAGAAGTGTGGTTTCCTAGCGATTTACAGGGTTGTTTTCATTAGTAAGTTTCATCTTGACCACCGTTTTTGTAAAATGTATAATATAGTTTATATTTGGCCTTATTTCTTTGCCTGTTTTATCCATCCCACAGCCAGTTTGAATATGTGTTTTAAATAATTGTTCTGAGTAATTACACAAGTATGTTGTAGTTTTATCTGACTTAAACTATCACTCTCAGAGAAGAGGAAACTGGTTAGGGTGTTCAAGAACAACCCATTATCAGGTGTATCATAAACTGGAGGATACTGAACACAGGGTCATAGTTCAGAGTAAGCAGAGTTTAACCTTGCGTCGGACTGAGAGGATTCTGACAAAAGACAAAGATCCCCTGCTCTTAAATCAACTCCTTCAAGGATTATTTTGCAGGTGCTCATATGGAGTAGCCAAATGCAGTTTGGTGAAATGCTTTATGGTCAAATGAGATCGGTCAAAAATAAATTATCTCTGAATTCTCATATTTTTACCTCAAATCATAATATATATATATATATATATATATATATATATATATATATATATATATATATATATATATATATATATATACACACACACACACACACAGTAATGCCAGCGGTGAATGAATGTACATAAACATCTTACAGGAACAAATAATTCAACAATGCCGTGTTTAATTTCAGCAACAACTTTATGTGGGTTCCAAAGAGGGGCTCGCCCAAGTCCCCCTCAGCAGGTGTCACCTGTATGGCAAGGCTTGCGCTGAATGCTGCCTGGCACGAGACCCTTATTGTGCGTGGGATGGGCACACATGTTCACGATACGTCCCGGCATCTAAGAGGTAAGACGGAGAGGAAATGAGCTGCAGCTGTGGAGCTCTTTCATCTTTGGCTTCACAAAATCATGTACCCATTTAATTTCATGTAAAGACTATCAAAAGGAAGACAATACATTTTCATGACCAAAGATAATAGTGAGCCATTTGTTGCCATGTATGTATTTTAAAATACCTGCTAAATAAAAAGATTTATAGGAATATGTTTAAAGTTTATGTGGAAAAAAAACAACTAAACACAGCATTAGGAAATAAACACACAATGTAATCTCACCAACTGCTTTATACTTGCTCATGTTAGTTTTGCATTGAATTTTGTAGAAATCACATCACATTGTTCATGTTCTCATTTTATTCTTTTGTTTTGAGCGTAGTGTTACTACATCAGAGAGAAATTATTTTTTGATGCAGTGACTAAATATCCTATGGTTTGACTTATTTTTTTATAGTTTTTTTGCCATGTTATTCCACACCTCCACTCTACAGTTAAACAAGCTGCGTATGTTGTCTTCTTATGTTTTTGTTCTTTGTCCTTTCATGCATGTGTCTAAGATCTACAGAAAAATACCCAACAGTTATGGGTCACACTGCCACATTATTAGACAGTGGGGAAGCTGTTTTTGTTTTGGATTTAGTGGAGGCCCTGCTTTCTTGGTCTCCGGTGCTCTTTGAAAGTAGATCTTCAGTGATTATGAACGACAGATGTCCCAGGAGGAAGTGGAGGAAGACATCAATACATTTTAAAGTAGCCCAACTGAGCAACACTACAAAAGGCAGACAAATAAAGTTGAGCCTGTTGTGTATTTCAGAATTGTTTGCTGTCAAATAGTTTGACAGAAAAAAAACATAGATTTTTAGAAAGAATAAGAATAAACTTGTTTAAAATAAGGTATAAATTTGTATAAATTTACCAAATGCAAGGGGTGAATGTCAGCATTCTGACATATTTTATAAGTTAAAATATAACCTTAACTTTTGAAATGACTCCTAATCTTCAAGATAGATTGAGGAGGGTAGGTGTTAAGTACTTTGAATCGGAAAAATCTTCTCAATAATACATTTCAGTTGTTCAAGGCAAAGTGCTCTACCGCTCATACTTTCTGTAAAACTTAACTGTAAATCATAAACTTAAGCCTTTATCCTTTTGTGTTGGCAGTGGGAGTAAATCCTCAGTCAAAGTAATATTTTTTAATGTAAATTTCTGTGCCTCAATCCACTGTCAAGGTGGATCTCTGCATCCGTGAAATTAGTTTAAACTCATAACTGTAAAAAGGTTAATTGAATTTGATACTGTGAAAGACTCATCTGTTTTAAATTAATTCCTGAAAATCGCAGGTTAGCAAGAGGAGACTTTTCCCATTTTCCTTTCACACTTGACATGACTGCTCAGCAAGAAGTAGGGAGGGGAGAGACATAGACGAACGACCTCTTCACGGTCCAAAGATGTAATTTAAATAAAAAACGTTCAAAATAAAGGCTGCTAAGGCTACATCCACACAGAACTGAAGACCGCACAGAAAAGTTTGAGCATAAAGATGAAATCACACCAATAAACGTTGTAATATTTATGCCACGCAAGTGAGTGGCGCAGTAAAGTTGCCACAGAAGTAAAGAAGGAAGAGCAGGTGAAAGCAATGAATGCAGGAGAGAGAGAGAAGACAAAAACACAGTAGAGGAGCAAAATGTGTTAGTGTAAATAACACAATAAATTGAACAGTCTGCCATTGTTGTTGTTTGAGTTAGTGCATGCGTGTTAGGGGAGAGGAGAGGTCTACGTTGGGTCGTATGTGCAAACATGCCAATTTGTTGCAGGTTTCGGAGCTGCTTCGTTTGGACCGGAACCCCGATCTGACTAAAACGTTTGTCAGATACAGCCAAACTTGTTTTTGTGTGGACAGGACCTAAAAGCCTAGGACAGATTGTGTGTTCATGGTATTTAAGTTTCTAGGTGTGAAAGGTTCAGGGTAACAAAACGGAATTATGCCTAATCAGTTAGTAGTTAAATGAAAGTTTCTTCGAAAGCTGGTTCCGAAAGCTGCTTAAGCTCTGTGTATTTGGATTTTCAAACACAGCCTCCTCTGATTCTTCTTATACTTTTTTCATAATAAAATTATTCGAAAAATAAAATAATATGGTTACAGACATAACCAGCTATGTTGGTACTTTTATGGCCCATTGAAGCAATGCTTTATTTTTCTTGGAAAAAGTGAGTCATTAAAAGTGTCCTCCCACATACCTTTTGTAAGAGGTAAAGCTACCTGATGAAATTGTAAAACAAAGTTTTATGTTTATTTTGCAAAGATATTCTAAAAAAATTCCAAAATGTGTGGAATGAACAAAAATGGAAGCTAGTAAGCAAACAGAGTAAGACTCGTTCATATGGCACGATTTTTTAGGTTGATTTTTAGCCTGATTTTTAGCCCGAATTTTAGCCCGATTTTTGCCCCAATCTTCCCCTTCCAACAGGTGCCGGCTCTCAACGTGGCTCTCAAGATAATCTTAAGAGATATTCCTGCCATGTGTGGTGTGTTAAGAGCAATCTGGTCCTCTCTGTAGAATGTCAGGACCACTCCGACCTCAAAGCGGGAATATTCAACATGTTGGATTGTCTTGCACCGATATGCTAGCATGTGTGGTGTTCCCCGAGGACAAACAAGCACGTAACCTGTTAAATGTGACGTGTAGCCAATCAAAAAGGGAGGTTTCTTTTTATATGTTTTTCTCTGTTAAAATCGGGTTAAAAAACGATCGCCTTTATTCTTCCTCGTTGCCCATGTTTATTTACTTTGAAGTAACATTTGATCTTGAGAGGTTTCACAAGATTTCCCATCTGATATCTGAATGATATTTGTGTTGGGTGCATTGTGCTTATCGTCTGACCAGATACCACACAATGTACGAGCAAACCTGTTCTGGGTATGATTTATTTATCATTACGTGTGGCGTCTCAGGCTTTGAAAATCATCTGACTATTTTAAAATCCTGCCATGTGAACCAGCTTTAAGGAACAATGTCAATTTCTTTATTTTGAATGATGCAGTGGTACTTCTGAAATAGTAAGACCTGAGAAGAAGCAGATTCTTTTTTTATGTCATATTACACCAAGTCTCAGACTACAAGAAGGGTGGAAATAGTTTTTATACATGACTGCATAAACGCTTAATGACTATAAAGGTGTATTCATCATATTTGTGCTTGATTTGCAGACGTTCCAGAAGACAGGATATTAAAAATGGGGATCCTGCAATTCAATGCTGGGACACAGAAGACAGTATGTAGACTTTTTACTGCTGAGGCGTATTCTACAGATCAGTTTAAGGAAGTTTCTCTCTGTATATTTTATTATACACTTCTGTGAGATACATGTTTCACCAAAGCTAGAATAACTGAAATGATTCACAGTTGAATAATTAACAGTTTTATTCTTATTGATTTATTTTTTTCCCTAGGTCATGGTGGGGGCAATGTGGAGGAGAGAGTTCTTTTTGGAGTTGAGAACAACTCCACCTTCCTTGAATGTATCCCAAAGTCCCAACAGGCTCAAATCCGGTGGTACATGCAAAAATTGGGATCTGAACGTAGGGAGGAGGTCAGTGGTCCTAATCACCCATAAGTCACACAACCCAACCAAACACTCCGACATAAACAGTTTCATGTTTTCTCCACTCACTCCTCATTCTCTAAGATTTCTGAAGGTAGCCTTTGTTTTTGCTTTTTTTTGGATGTGCCTCAGGTTTTTTTTCTCTTTCTCTGGGGGATCAGCAAGCATGGACGTTATGGGGCCAAAGACAATCATTTCTTACAAAAGAATGTTACAGTATCTAGAAACATACTTGACTTCAACCTCACTGGTTCTGAAGTATGACTTTTAAAAACTTGCCTACAAATTCCGTTGCTCCGTATGTGGCTGACGTTTATGGGTGTTTATGAGTTTCCATAAATCTTTGCACCTCACTATCCTTGAGGGAGGTAAGGAATTAGTTACATTAAATCAGATCCACTCATAGGGATAATGGATCAGCACTGAAGAGTGCAAAATGGTGTTTAGGGAGTAAATTTTAATTGACATTTAACTGCCATAACTAATTCTGTCAATGGTCTGTGTCTGGCAGATTAGAAACTAATCTTTTGGATTTTTTTAGGATTTTGTTGGACGGAAACCAATTAGAATACAGCAAAAAAAAGACTTGGAAAAAGGAAGTGAATAAAAACATACTTAAAATATTTTCCACACAAACAACACCAGAGCTGTACTGTTTAGAAATATTAGTATAGCATCTTTTTAAAGAACCAAAATGGCTGATGTTCTTGGTAAAACATTGTAATAATTAGAAAACATTTTCAAGGGAAATGTGTAGCATACTTTGAGGACCTTTTATTCACGAGTAGACTTTATTTGAAAGTTATTGCAACTCTGATTGCAAACTTTCTATTTTGTAACTAAATCTTAAAATATTTTTAGTTTGGCCTAAGCATAAAATCTGTTGTAGATTAATGGAAAAATGATTCTAAGGATTGCAGGCATAGAAAAATGTCAGGAATTATTTTACATACAAAATATTTCAACATCTGAGTTTGTGTCAAAGACTGTTGTCTTCAAATGTGAAGCCAAAAGCCTTTTTCCAGTTATTGCAATGTTTTAGAACTCTTGGTCATAATGAATTTAAGACGAGCAGAGGTGCAAAGAAAAATGGACACTGAAATAGGTGATTTAAAGCATAGAGATATACATATTAATAATATTCTTTAATTAAACAGCTTATTCAGCCCTCATTTCCCCTATCCAAAAATGTATACTCTCTTGTGACTCTCGTTGCAAATGGCCTTCCTCACTGTGAACCTACACATGCTTCATCCCTGTCCTCAATTCTCTCTTTTCTAATTTACCCCCTCAGCTGTCGGCTATCCTCTGTCCCAGGAGCAAATCTAAGTACAAACAGGTGCAGAGGACACCAAAGACTCATGTGCTGCTTTACAGATTCTGACTAAGGAAAACACTTTGTTTTTTGGTCTTTAGGAGTGTTTGTGTGACTCTGTGTTTATCTTTGCACCTCCCAAAGCGGAAACCATACCAGAGCACTCCCTGTGGACAGCATGTGTTTTGGGGTAATGAACACAATGGGGTAGTTACTTTGTTTGTGTGTCTAGGCATGCAATGATATGTGCTATTTTGCACTCTAGACAAAGTGATGGTGTATATGGAAGGATTTATTCTTCTATAGGTCTAGTATTTTATCAAAATAAATACAAAAATGTATTTAATGACTAATTGTGCAGCGTCACATTATATAATAATAAGCAGATATATTTCCTATGATAAAAAGAAACCTTTCATTTTTTAATGACTTGTCAGAAATAGCCTTAAATGGGAAAACATTTTGGCAACATGTAGTAATTATTTGCAACTGCAGTAGAAGAAATATGAGGAGGTATTGTTTTGACTCTTGGTACCAAGAGTCACTTAAAGGTGCATAGTGCAAGTTTTGAAGTTAGATATTACTTATTTTCTTTCACATAAATACCCTTACAATTGGCTGACATATAAAATGAGTTATTCTCTATTTACCACAGTTGGCTCTGTAGGCTGGGTTAGACAGCATAAACTGTGAGTGATTCGGGCCAAATCCTCTGGGTGTGCGCGTGGGTATGATGCGCTCTACGCGCTCATTCACCAGGCTACTTTGTTGAGTCTCCGCCGTAATTGATGGATTAGTGAGACAACATGGGCTAACTTTAATATTTCTTACCTGAGAAGACATTCTCAGGTAAGAAATGAGACCCCAGACCTAGGAGTGTATGAAATTAGTAAATCAGAAGTAAAAGCACATATGTTGCCCACATTAGAGTAACTTCTTAAAAAGCTAAATCAAATGCAGTGTTAAGCGCCAGATGACAGCCTCACATCGTGCTCCACGGAGGCTGTGCATTCAGATCGACTACCTGAGGAGGGAGGGAGACCATGATGAATGAGAGGTCTCCCCCCAGATGATAAGGACCCCTCCCCCCCTCTCAAAAAGAAAAGAAAAAGGAACATAAAAATGCAAAAAGCTGTTTAGGTAGCTGACGGGATGCGGAAGCTCGGCAAAGCATGCACCTTTTTTATGCTCTGTTTGGACCCAGAAACCATGTTCCCTTCTAAGTCCTCCATTTTCAGGTCTTTGAGCATTGCCAATGCATCCACCGCGCAGCATTTCACAGGAGAGTATTTAACTGTTTAGAGCAATTAAAGTAATTGCCACACACCTTGTCACAGTTTATCCATTAATGTCACCCTGGTGATCATCAGGGAGAAGAGTGAGATGGTTGAAAACCCATATGAAATGTTCTGTGGAGTTTTATCTTAGATTTCAGATGGCTTAGGCATCCTTTTATTTATTTGAAAGGTGCTTGTGTGTAGTTATGTGTCATCAACGCAAGCATGAATAACTCTGCAGTTTTGAATGCTTATGATGAAGTTGATCTAAGTCTGATATGGAGTGAAACTGAGCGTCTGAGCGGAATCATCAAGCAGTTTGGCTGCAATTCACCACTTCACCATCTGCGAAGACAATTTCCCCATCTCCAAAATTAGTGTACGCATGGGTTAGAGTTGCTTTGAGAACAGCACATTTTCCCGTCAAGTTTTTTTTATTTTTTATAAATCAACCAAGGACCACCAACACTAGATGGTTGCATATTATCTGGCTGAACGTAAACATAATGTGTGCAATTCCAGTATTTTTTGGGATGATCCGAGCTTGGGGCCGTAGTATTTGTGCCCTACGGCTGTCTACTGATAGCATGTTGGGCATGTGCACAGCAATTTCAGATGTTCAATATTTTAACAAACCTTGGTGGGCCGGCCCCAATTTCAGGGCGCCTCAAGAGAATTTAGTCAGTTTTCTGGGAGACGTAGACTTATATAGACACAAAAAAACTGAATTTTATTGGTAAGGGCATCAGTGTTTCTACTCTATAAAGAACAATCCTGTCCCACAGATTATTGTGAACATAGAGCTCCACAGCGATATCTGGTGGGGCCTGGCCCCACTGGCCCCAAGTGCAGACATGCCACTGTTACCAAGACAGCTTCTCTCTGTGTTTTCCTTCTATGTTTTGGGGTTTTGAGAGAGGCATCATCCGCCAGCTGCATACTGCACCTGCACTGTAATGTTCATTCTCCTCATGTGCTCACTTGTTTTAATTCCACCGCTAAAAGCCCACTTTTGAAGATTTTACATGGGGGAAAAAATCTAGATCTAGATGTCTCACTACCTGCTTGCATGTTGTGCATTTACCTCCTGAAGCCTGGAATGGCTTACCATTAGGAAATATAGAACAGCATAGATGATGATGGTTTTCAAGTCATGTGTGCATTAGATAAAGGCTTGCCCTTGCTTAAAACATTTCTGGAGAATTGATACCAACGGTGTTAGGATAACTGTGAAAATACAAATATGCCCCAGGGTATGCCTTCAAATGCAGAATTGTTGTTACTTTTATATGTTGCATTTCCATTCTTTTAGAGTAGTGTGGTTTCTCAATCATCCACCAAGATACAAAAATAACCACATAAGCAAAATAAAGACAGACCATCTGGGTGAATTTAAATAACTGGCCCTGTGGTTTAGTCACAGATACCTTTATTTTGGATGGCTGTGAAATGGCTCAAAAGACCCAAAAATGATCACATTTGCAAAGCATTGGGAACTCCCATGTTCGCTCGAAAAACAAATCTGTCAAAAACTTTATAAAATTCTTGACAAAATTCCAGATACACTTACAAAATGTCAGAGCAGGGCTGTAGGACAGCTGCGTTGTTTTACACGGGGGCCATGCCACCTGATGAATCATTCTGGAGGTTAAAGAAAAGAGGACCATAAACATTAGCACACTTCTTTCACACCGTGAAGACAACCATTCACATTTTCCCACAGGAGTAAATGCTTATTATGAATTCAAAGAGCTTCACACCATAGAATAACCTCTGAACCCCAGCACTACGAGTAACACTCACCACACCCAACTCAAGGTGCTTCCTGTTTCAGGGTTCATTGCCTTGTTTGACACACCTTTTAGATAAAAAATGTTTGTCTTTGACCAAAATGGAAGTTAACAAGCCATTGTCAAGGGCATGTGTTGGAATTTGAAGTTATTCATTATCTTAGGGAATTGAAGCACAGATTGTTCTTTTATTGTTTCCCGGTTGGGGAATTTACTGAGTGAAAATTGAAAGCATTAGAACTGTATCTGCCTTTTTAAAGGGATCCACGGTTAGTTGTAACAATAGACTTTATTTGAGAAAACATACAGCAAACACAAATGTGGGTCCATTGGAAATTGTGTTCTTCCAATGGTGTTTTCCATGGTACTCTTCCAATTTTCATGTGGGAAGCTATGAAGACTCACTTCACTTTTTCTGTTGTTTTTTGTTATGAAATTACAGCCAACGGTGACACAGTGTGGTATTGTCTAAAGTAGGGGTCACCAACATGGTGCCCATGGGCACCAGGTAGCCCCCAAGGACCAGGTGTGATGCCATCAAGCCCGTTTTGACCAGATTTCCAAATATGGTTGTAGCCAATCAGAGTGAAGTCAACTAGGTAGGGCTGGATATCATTACCGCACCCAACCCTTTTACTGAGGAGGAACATTTTGCCTGACGAAACAACAAGCCGACGTTATTTTTACATATTCACCAACATCAACTACATGAAATGGTTTATACAGTGATGTCATGGCACCTTTAAATCTGGACATAATATGTTGTATTTAACTTCTTCTATTGTGGTTCATTTCATCATGAGATAGGTTTGATTTAAGTAATTTCTTGATATTGTATTTCAGGTTCTTGCTGTCCGTTATAAAAATTTTATTGATATGTATAAAAGATGTTAGTGTATCAAAAAAACTGATTAAAGAGATTTGTAGAAGGGGAAATACCTTTTCACAGCAATGTAAATACAATGAGAATTTTCTTTACAATAAATACTTTTTAAACCCCAGGATTTTTATTTTTTTTTGGACATTACATACTCCTTCAGACCTTTACGTTTACACAGCTTATCGCCATCTTCAAATACATTTTGCATATTTATTTTTGATGACAAAAAAGGTTTCTTGAGAAAGTGTTTCTAGTTGTTTTTCTTAATTGAAAGCAGATGTGATGTTTTTTTTCCTCATCAGTCTCTCTGACGAGTCTGTATCATGTTTCTTTTTTCCTCCCAGGTCAAACTGGACGATCGTGTTGTTCACACAGACCGAGGACTCCTGATTCGCTCCCTCCATGCCTCTGATGTTGGCTTGTACTTCTGTGTGGCTCAGGAGCACACACACTTTACATACACTCTCCTACGTCTCACTCTGCAGCTTCTCTCACATGGACAACTTGACAGAAAACCTAAACTTGGTGAAGATGTCATCATAGAGCAGCACCACAGTGCAGAGGCACGTCAGCGTTACAAAGACTACGTGAGAGTAATGAGCTCTCCCTTTCACTCCCTGGAAGAGTATTGCGATTCCCTTTGGCTGGATAAGAGGGCATCTCGGATGAGAGCAAAGGGTTTAGGACTTGGCAAATGGAAACACATGCAGGACTTGAAGAAGAGTAGAAACAGGAGGCACCACAGGGACAGAGAGGGAGAAAAAGGGATAAAGAGCCAAGGGAGGGTAATTAGGTCAGCATGAAGGTGAAGAAGAGGGTTAACCACATAAACATTTACATTAACATAAACTTTTTGTACATTTACATAATGTTTGAAGAGGATAGTGATGGGACACAGAACTGTGAAGTTGCAGCACCAAGTCATGTTTTGACAAGTAATGTCACTTTGACATCTGAAAATTATTTCCTAAAACATTTATAAAGCCTGTTTTCTGTTTTCAATATTCAACTCGATGTTTATGCTTTGAAAAGTGAAAACAAAAGCGATTTCACATGATAATCTGAAATATGTGAAATTAATTTCCTATATTTATCCACTGACTAAGTAATTTTTGCAACTTTATTTTCCATAAGCTTTGAGGCCATAGATCTTTCTCCAGCTGGCATTAGGCAACTGTGCTCAGTGGGAAGAGTCGTCAAATTGCAATCCAAAAGTTGTAGGTTAAATTTATAGCTTCCTCTAACACCCTGGGCAATGCACTTGACCTCAAGTTGTCTACCAATCAGTTTATGAATATGTGTGCGTTTATGGATGTGATTGGGTGAATGTGGTTCTAGTGTTAGTGTTTTGAGTGTGGTCAGTATGACTGGTAAAGTGTTATATCGGTTCAGTTCATTTATCAACACGAGTGATAGTATGAAAATATTGGTAGGTTTAACAGAAGTGGTCAAGGTAAAAAAAAAAATAATAATTCATTGAAAAATGTTACTGACATTGCATAAACGTCAAATGAATGTAAATATTTATGTAACATGTACAGTAATTACGGCATTCTTATTTTTCTTCAATACCATTTTGTATGTCTAAAAAATTATGATGCATCATGTTTGGCTGATAACATTTCATATTTTTCTACAATCTCTTCCCTGGTGGAGATTGATGTTTTTAATTTTTTACTGTTCCTGAAAGTTATTTAAATAAATGGTTCTCACATTTCTGTTTCTTATTACTTTTATTCATTTTTCTTTCTTTCTTTCTTTTTTTTGCATTCCAGGCAGACGTAAAAACAAACACAATCATTGGTGCAAACAAAATGGGCTAGGGTTAGTTCAGCACTAGTCAGAGTCTCTCCTGATATAGCAACTCAATTCCCTGCATGCTGTGCAGATGTCACAATGATTCAGGATCAGCTGATCTGTTGTTCAATGTGAATGTGGGTAATAGAAAGTGGGCATTTTCAGGAATAGTTATTTGAAGCAATACAGCTTGTTATAAGATACATGCAAGAAAAATCATTTTAGAGGAAAAGCTTAGAAAGCAGCTTTAAAAGTGAATAAGTAACAAGCTTTATGTAACCAAATGCACATGACCTGGTTTAAAATGGATGCTTACATAATAATAAAGTTTAAAACAAACAGTATTTGTACATAATAAGCTCATATCACTTTTTTTAATAAAATGCGTTACTGTTAGTAGGATACAACATAATAAAACAGGGTTTAATCGTGATTGTTTAATTATTGTTGATATAAGATCTGAATGTTCTTGTATTAGTCTATGTTGTGTTTATCCACAGTGAAATTACATGCTTGTTAAAACAGATATAAATATTTCAGGCACTTCCTCCTTGTTTATAGTTTATTTATCAGTCAGCTACAGAGAGCAAACTACTCTCTGTTCTCCAAAAAAGGAAACCATAAAAGGGACACCAGAATAGCACAAGAACAAGCTGTAAAAAAGCATATCCTCATTGCATGTATAACATATTTTCTCAATTCTATCTAAATACAGTGACATATTAAGTATTTGTTTTAATGTGTAAGCAAAATGATGACAGAGAAATTGTGCTGTTTTTGAATTTTGTAGTAAATAGTTTAACAATGCTAAATAAATAACAGAGAATTAATACCACTGCTTAGTAAATTAACAGCATGTGAGACATATATATGCAGATGTTAATGTTATTAGATTAGAATTGAAATACCCTTTGTTTTCCCATATTGGGGAAATTGAAATGGATCAGCAGCAAAGGGAAAGGTAAACAGAAGCATGCAGATACACAGGTAAAAAAATGTAAAATAAAAGAATTTGAATAAGAGACTGTACAGAGACATTTAAACCTTTTGCAGCTGGTCCTCAATCTTCTTGTTGCAGATGCTCCTTTTTTTAAATGCACCACTAGATCCTGGTGTTTTGACTTGAATTGAGCAATTACTGCTTTGTCTGGCCACCTATTCGTTTAAAGTAATTTTCATTCACCGACTATTTTCCATCCAAATTCAAAGCTTATGTTAACTCCCAGTTCAGGTGTGCCCCTGATAAAGGTACACAGTTTCTCCCAACACCCTTACAAAAGGCAAGCCTTTATTTCAACCCTGAAATAAAGGTGAGACTCTAGATGGAGAAGAAAGCCTTTAGATCAGGAAACAAGGAGGAGGTGAGAGCAGTGCAGAAGGAACAGAGATGAAAAATCAGGGATGTAGAAGAAGTAAATTACCTAAATTGCTGATAAAAAGTAAAAGGAATGCAGAAACCTGGGTCAAAACCTATCATCAAGCTGTCAAAGAGTTAAAGGATTACCATTTCTAAGATCTTCTTTATGTCAGTGTTGTGCTAAATTGGTCATTCGGTTTACTGGACACAATTAAAAAGAAAATTTAAACTAAAAGGTATGACTTTGTTTACTGGCCTCTGTGTTTGTCTATAATTTTTTCATAGTTCATCCACAGTGATTCCCAAGCACTTTTATTACTCCACTCACATCTATCCCATCAAACTAGCGCTATCACAATTTAATTTGTCGGATTTCCAATTATGTATCCCTCAATTAGATACATGACTGGTATTATAGGATAACATGGATTAATAATCACACTGACATCTATTTTTATTATTTAATTAAGCAAAATAAACACAAAGCAAACCAGATAAAACAAAAACACATGTCTCCTAGAGAAAAAAAAGACATTTTCAGATTAAGAAAAGGATTTTCAAATTACTATCTAAGATAATTAGAGGTTTATCATGTGTCAACATTTTATTTGTCCTTCATAGTAGTTTAATAAAAATATTTCATGGCCTTGTATGCTGAATTCTAACACCTAAAGCTAATTAGACCAGACCCATTTCAGAGAGAATAAAGAAGCATAGAATTATAAATCTACAAACTACTAAGACAGAAAAAAACTTGGCCGGGAGCTTACAGAAAAATTGGAAAGATAACAAAATATTTATCATACTGTAATCTGGCCAATTGAGAAGGCTTGGTTCTGACTTGGATGGACAGCTTTTTGTAGGATCTGCTATTGCTTAGTGCTTGGTTTTTAGTCTGGCTTGTCAATGTCTAAATTAAGATATCAAAATCCATGCCAGGAAGATCTGAGCCAAAGGGAGTGGAAAAAGAGCGGAACTGAGATGTTAAACGACAGAGTTGTTTTCAATGTTTTTATTAAAGGGTCTTTGCAGCTGTGCAGATGTGTGTTTTTTCAGGTGTTGGCAGTGAACGTCTGGGCCAATGCGTAAGCAGACAAGTTTTGGAGAGGTCTGATGGTTTGAAGAGTATTAATGGCTGCCTGAGGGGTTTTAGAAAAGGAGGTATGTGTGCTTGAGCTAGAAACAGTTGTTCCCTCACTGTAATAACTACCTGCACTCCCTTCTGCCTAATTTATGGACATAAGTAATCTCTCATCACTCCAGGATTTGTGGTGAGGCAGTTGGGATACAGTGAATAACCTGCACCATATATTAGGTGTTATTTACTGTATGTGGAGAGCAGCTTTCATAGATAGATAGATAGATAGATAGATAGATAGATAGATAGATAGATAGATAGATAGATAGATAGATAGATAGATAGATAGATAGATAGATAGATAGATAGATAGATAGATAGATAATTACTTTATTAATCCCCGATAGGGGAAAGTCATCTGGCCGATGAATAGATAAATTGGGCTTCCTGCCACTTCAGCTGGCGAATGCGCATTACGTTATAATTCCATATACATTAATAAAATGTGTTGCTGACTTACTGTTCTCTTGAGTATTGGTTTGTACATCTTTACATATCATTAGTTTGAATTGTTTTGGTTAGGAACAAGGCTATTTATAGCTTTTTAAATTATATTTTCATTAATTAAACCTTTTTTTCTTGATTCTATTAGTAGGCTGTACCGAGACCAGAGTAACATTTTTGTTGTTACATATGTGAAATTACAATAAAAATCCTTGAAGGGGTCAGAAGTCATCAAAAGGCTACAATGCATTTCAGATAAAGTTTCTGATAAATAGTCTTCAGAAAACTCCTTCAGGTTCTATCAAAAGTAGAGAAAAGTTAAAATATTGCATACTGTTTGTTCTGGTCAGCGTCTTGAGTATATTAATGTCTAAATACATGGCTAACTTCTAACTTTGTGACAGTTTAATGTTGTCTGCTTGGCTTGTGGTTCTACCCTCAGTTTAGTCTGTCTCTGCTGGGACATAATAAAATTCCTTATTTTATGTAACATACTGTAGAAATGTCAGACACCCAAACCTTGGGAGAGAGTCTCAAATTTAAGGCAACAACTTTTTTATGTTACATATCTTACCTGATGACAGCTACAGAACAATGAAATAAATATGAAATGAAATATAAATTATTGGAAAAAAGGGGAAATTGTGTTGTTGCATTCAAAATATCTGTTAGCCCTCAACTTGCTTTCCTTCTGTTTCATGCTTCACACAGAAATATTTTCTGCAAAGAACAAACAATAAACCTCCACTGTACTCAGTAATAATCAAAATGAAGATGATGGGGTATCATTTGGGATTTCCCAGTCAGGACTTTTGTCCAAGTAACTTAAGAACATGCTGCGTTCCAGTCCTCCTCTTTCGGGATTTCCCTCTCAAGGGTCACCACAGCCAGTCATTAGTCTCCATCGAACATTATCTTCTGCATCTCATTCTCACCGGTTACCTTCATGTCATCTTTCACTCCATCCATAAATCTCCTCTTTGGTCTTTCTCTCGGCCTCCTGTCTGGCAGTTTCACCCTTAGCATCCTTCATCCAATTCTTCCTGTATACATGTCCAAATCATCTTAATCTGGCCTCTGGTGTTGTGCCATTACACATGTTTTAAGTTATGTTGTGTGTATTAAATGACTTTTGGCCTGTTATGTATTGTCTGGTAAATATTAGCCCAAACAGCTCATATTAGGGCAATAGTTGAAATGGAGGGATTCGAGCACTGGCATTGTTCTAACAGCAAACTCTGCACACAGATCGAAATAAAGGAGTGACGATTTCTCTTCAAGTACAACTAAATTGCACATCCAGTGAACACCATTATAGAATGTTGTTTATCTAAATTAACACTATATTCCAATCAATAAATCCTCTCTACTGGGCTAGTGAAAGTTAACTGAAACTACTAAGCAAAATTAACATTAAAGAAACTAAGGAACTGATTACACACAAGAGATCAAAAGCAAGAGTTGAAAATCATCATCATATAAATGATTCAGTGAATATTGGGTTCTGCTCTGTCCCAGATTCTCCTCTGGTGCACTTATGGTGGATGTGTGTTGTCCTTGTGGTGAGCTGCCTGGCCTCTGTGCTTTATGGGGCTGCTGGGTTCCTGGGTCTTTGGGTCCTCTATGCTTGCTTCTGATGCTGAGAGTGGAGATGGTGGTGGCCCCCACGTAGGGTCTAGGCCACATAGTTTGCATGTTCTCACACACAGACAATATTCACTCACGATACAGTAGCTCTGTTGTCCTGTAGTTCTCTCCTTCAGTATCAACAATCTTGTTCCATATCCTTGCTGCTGGTGTTGTTGCTGTCTGCGTGTATGCTTTTTTTTTGTTAGTTTTGTCTCTTTATAGGTATTTGTGGTTGTCTTTCCCCAGTTTCCCCATGGTGCCCATAAGAGGATTTTTTTAGGTTGCTGGCTTTGGAATTTTTGTCTAGATGTTTTGTGTGTTTTTCTGTCCTTTCTCTCTTTCTCTTACTCTGGACTGGTTATTTGTCTTCCCCTCTTTCTCTGTCATGTTTGGCTTCAGATCGTACCTAACATCATCGCAGCAGTAAAATAAATCATCATAGGTTGGGTGGAGGATTTATAGGTAGGTATAGAGCCTCCACTGGTAAAGTAAATATGTTTGGCATAACTACGACCACAGACGCACCTCAGAACAGGGGTAAAAAGGAGGAATGCGGGTGCAAACTAACAAGGACTTCAGACCAAAACATTGCGGTTCGACTTTATATAGACCACAACTGAATGATATCAATGTGAAATGAAAGAACCAAAAAGCATGATATATTCCCATTAAATAGAAAACTTTTTAACCAATTTGAATATTAAACTGAAGTTACTGCATTGTTTGTTAGCTAAGCTTTCTTTGGAATGTAAATAATTGAATTGGATGACTGGATGAAATTAACATTTTTGTAAACTGCCGTGAGATGACGTGTGTTGGGGATTGGCACCATGTAAACAAACTGATCTATCATAATTTATATGATCATATATTTTTGATTAGTATTAAAAGGAATCCTCTGCCTTCAAAATTTTTTTCCACAGTATCAAGAATGTCATTTAATAGTTAGCTTGATATTTTAGTATAATCACAATCCCGTTCAATAGTAATATCTCAAAAATAAAAAAAATGTAAATGCAATGTGAGAAAAAAAACTGAACAAATTGTTACTACATGGCTTACTGAGGAGAAGCTGATATAACATTATAGACAGAACAGCAGAAACAGGTATCAGTAATGAAACTTCAGCGACGATGACTTTTAAAACGATCAGTCCCTGAACACATTTAACTCCAGATCTCATTTCTGGAATCAGATGGGGTAATCACTGCTTACCATAAAGGGCGTTGGAAATGTAACAACCTGGTATAGGACAAATATGTCAGTAGTCAACCTTTTCTCTATACAATTACGTTTTTTCTGCAACATTGAACTGCAATGGCGTAACTGTTTGGAACAAAAATATATATTAATTGTGCTTTTGTTAAAACAAGATGTGGCAAGTTCCAGCTCATAGATGTTCCACAGTGACTATAATTCTTTTGGTGTGCAAATGTAACCAGCACACTCAACACAAAAACAAGTCATTGGGGAAGGGAGTGGAATAGTATCAGAAACCATCAGGCTCCCCCACCAACTAATACTTATGCCAATGGTGTTGAAAAATGCAGTATTTTGTTCAATCATAACAAAAAGTGTTGCTTCTGAAAATATTAGGCCTCGCCAGTGGGTTGCACTTTAAACAGCACTGGGAAAGAAGTTGAATGGATATGTTTCACTTCCAAGAAAAAGATTTGTTGCAGTGCTACTGCCATAAATGGAGGCACTAGCTTTACTCAAGAATATGTGTTCAGAGTTAGTCTGATTTATTCTAAATATACAACCAACTTTCTGCAAGTGACCTTTCACCTTTGCTAAGCAAACCTTTTGCATTTTCCTTCTGATTTCTGTGTTTTCCTGTTGTCATACTCACATTGTTGTTTTCTATGTGCCTGTGCATCAAAATCTGATAAAAAATAACAAAATAACAAGCACTGCTTTGTTCCAGAGAAGATGTAAGACTCAATGAGAGATTAGAGAAATTCACGAAGTAAATGATGGCAGCAATAAGACTGGACATAAAAAGTGTTGTTGTACATCATAAACAATAACCCATGTGGCTGTCCTGTGTTTGCCCTGTATTGTGGTAACCCAAAACCACTAAGGAGCATCTAGTACCATGAAAGGTAATGAGCTGAGTAAACATTGATATCTTCCAGAGCCATGCGGTCTGGGGAGGATTTTCAGCCAACCTCTATGCCTGGGTGTAAAGAAAGTACTCACATTTCAATTTGGAATTTTTGCTACATAGATTTTCCCCAAGTATTTATAAACATATTAAGTCCTAACAGCCTCTATGGTTGTCTGGGAGTGTAACATTTTTACCAGTGTAAAACTATATAGACTGTATGTTTGTTTGACTCCTGTTAGGTTTATTGGATACACATTACACAGCAATCTTATTCTGCACTTAGCTTTGACACATTCTGATATTAAAAAACTTGATTCAGCCCTCACTGTGAAGATAAATGAAAAAAAGCAACAAAAAAGAGGCCTTTTTATTTAGGAAAAACTATAAAAGGGGCTGCGATTGAGTTAGCATTGTATTAGTTTCAGTCTAAAACCCTCTTTTAGACTGAAACTGAGTTTTAAAACATTTGATCACTCTATTTATTTACAAATATCTAAAAGTAAACTTACGAAATATGGAAACCAAACGTTTCTATTGATTTCCAAATAATATACAATCATCATCATCAAGCTCATGGGTCAGAAAAGGTTGGACAAGATCATGTTGACACCACTAAAACTCTTAATCCTTGAAACTCAGAGGGGGGATAGAGTTTAAAGAGTAACCCCCCACATGCATATAAAGGCAAAAGGATTAAAATTCTTGGTTTTATTTGTTTTAAGCCAACCCAGAGCCTGACATAACATCCGAAGCAAATTACCTGGGTTCAAGAGGAAAAGGACCAATGTATCCTAGTGGTCCAAATTCCACATTTTCTAGTATTAATGTGTACCTGCAAAAAATGACAAGACTACCAGTGCCTGTTTTCATGACCATGGTATCACTGTGATTTATTGACCAGCAAACTCACAAGAAGGAGATGAGACACTAGGCCCAACAATGCAGCCTGGGCTACCTCAACACATCAGCAGAGCCACTGGCTGAGCGCTGACATGACATACCAAACTTGTGTGCTTTTGGCATCACACAAAAAAAACAGCTGACACTTTAGGATATTCTGCCTTGCTTTCGTCAATTTTGTTCCCCAGTAGTTTGTCAATGTTTACAATATGACTTTCTTCAAATTTGGGATTTCTATGTTTATTTTTGTATTGTAGACAACCTTTTGTGAGCCATTAAAATATAATAATAAGAAGAAGAATCTATCTTTTATAAACTCTAAACATATCATATGTAAACCTATGAGACACATGTGGGGGGTGTACTTACTGACTAAATGCCGATGAAAGATTCTTCTGTTGTCCCACATTTGAAATTCTAGCTGGGGAAACTAATGGAGAGTCACAGTGTGACTCATAATTCATGTGATCTGCAGTCAACACTTAATACGCAGTCAACACACAAATTATACAGTTAATTTTAATGTACTGACATATCAAGATGGAATGACAGTCAATAGCATAGCTGTGTGCATGCCAGATGAGGACAGACCTTTACCATAAAGTCTAGCAGTATTTTTAAGAGTATTTCAGTTTGAATATCTCCCTGAGTGTGTGTCTCATGTTGCTGCTGGCATCTGCAGGTCTCAGTTGGAAACAGAGCGAGCGTATCCATGAAATGGATAGGCCTTTCAGTACAGTTTCATGCCGCACCTTGTTGACCTTTCGCCTTTTAATCTGGTTTTCCAATTGGATGCATATCTCTAACGTGTCCTTATTTTGCTCTTCTGCTGTATAGACCCCCTAATCTGATTTAGAAAACATTTCCACCAAATTATGTAACAGATATCAACTCTGAGGACACGTTCCACAGGCTGACACTTACATTCCCAGTCCAGTATCAGTCAACCTATTTCCATGTGTTTTTTAAATCATTAACATTATGCATTAGCAAATTGCAGGTTCTAACTGTCTAGAGTTGGAGAGATCGCCAGTCAATCACAAGGTAACAAATATACACTAAATGATACACATAAATACACACTCCCACTCTTATTTTAGACACAGTAATTAGCCTAAGGTTTATCTTTCTGGAATATGTAAAAAAAATCAAAAACAAGAAAAACACTACAGAGAAAGGCCTGCACCGATTAAATTTGAAGAAGAGGTTTAAATCTAACCCTGCTGACCACTGAACAACCATGCTTGTAGTTTACTTGTAAAATTATAAACTGTTATCATTAGCTCTTCATTTACATCTACAAGACAACAATGTTTTAGGATTTAGATTCAAACTGGAGCAAAGGCAGAAGAGGTTTGCACATACTGATCTTGGGGACTGAGTACGTCCAAACACCTCATAGCATGGACGAGTTGACAATATCTGCAGAGGGGGTAATAGAGCAGAGAGGAGGGAAAAATATAAAATAGATATAACGCTGCTTAAGTTGCTCCTGTTTTTTTTCTTTTTAGAATAACCAAGACTACTTGGCTTGAAAGTGGCATTTTTCTTGTTATTGTTCCACTCTTTCTTGGTGTATTCAGTAATTTAAGTACTTATTTAAGTTTATTCTACCTACTTCTTAGACAGTCCATTCATCCATCCATGTATTGTTCATATCCGCTCATCCATGCATGTTATGGGGGTGGGGGTGGTCCTGGTACCTATCTCTAGCAGTCATTGGGTAAGAGGCAGGGTGCAGTCAATTCAGTTCTTTACCAAAATGTTTGTTTGTTCATGACTTGAAGACCAACACTTCCCATCTTTATGTGTGGCTCCAAGACTGGTGGATAGAAATTGTCATTTCAGAGTGCAGTGACTATTAACTGATCTTGTAAAAAAAAAAAAAGAAGATACTTGGAGAAAAATAACTTTAAGCTATATAAAATGTGTACCGTAACATTTTCTCAACATTATTTCCTCTCACATGCATGTTTTACAGTTAGCACTTAAAAAGAATAGGAACTATGTTCTTTTACCAGTTTGAACGTACCCCCATTGTAAAGTTCAAAAGAATCTTTGTGCATAAATACATTTGACCTCCAGGGAAAGTTTTCTAAGCCTGTGTACCATTTCTATTAACTCTGTATGCTTATGCTTGGGATGTTCTAAGCATTTATTTGAAATGTGAACGGGGAGGAGTTGCCAGTGTTGGGAGACCAAAAGCTTAGCTAAAATGTTTGGCACTCTAACAGCTGCAGCAACATGGATTTTTACTTGATGCTGCTAAGAGCAGTGAAAAGGCACAGGCACAACAAGATGTCTCTGCTAAGTGAGTGTTATTTAGCAGTATTTAGTTCCACTAGAACATTTTAAGATATTTTAAGACTTTTTTTTTTCTAGACATGCCTGCACATTTTTATCTGTTTGTCACTCCAATGAGGTCCACACTGGTGGTTTTCGAAATAAAATTAGCTGTTATGTAACACACACACACACACACACACACACACACACACACACACACACACACACACACACACACACACACACACGCACGCACACACATACACACGCACACTTCACTGTGTTTTGCAATAGACGAGTTCCAAACCAAACTGTTTTATTGAAAGTGAGGGATGTTTAGGTCCCCAGGTGCCAGGCTAAGTTCATAAACACATTACATAAGACAAAAGCTGGGCAGTGGTGTTTACTTAAAACAACATGAAAAATAGCAACCTGGAAAAAAGAAATAAACAGACCATCACACTTGTCTACAGCTCTTCAGGGGCCCTACAAACTATCATCTAAAGACATTAATAGAATTACAACACATCTAGTAATTAACAAAAAAATGCAAGTTGTATTTAGTACTACCTTGGCACCATTAAATCGTAAAGGCTACAAGAATTCACACTTTTCAGCATTAAGCATTAAAGTTGTATCTTGTAAAAATAAATAGGAGAGAAATTCCTTTTCAGATCCAGAACCATTTATAGTTGAAAAATGAATGCCAATGAACAAAAAGGACCAGCCTGAAATGTCTATTGTTTACAGCTGTAACTGAAAAATAACTTTCCAGGCCTCTTCAACCCCGAAATTACTTCATCATTCATAATGGCAGAGACCACAGCCTGGTGATCACAAAAGGTCGTCGTATAGTTTCCTTTCGTTTTTTTAAACAGACTCATCTGATGGACGGTGCTTTCATGAAGGACAAGCTGCCAATGCCTCTCTCATGGTGATAAGCCACATCTCCAAGCATTTGTCTTGATGAGCTCATTCCACATTCATTGCAAGCTAATTACTTTCCTTAATCATCTCCAGACACATGGACGCCTATTATATTGTTTAAGTTAGGTTGTAAAATTTATTAACCTTTATATTTATGCTGTGTACTAATCTTTTTGCTTGCCTTTTCCTTTCTAGGGGTTTGTGGAAAATCCAACCCAAACGGTGTGATCTTTGATGCATTTCCGAAACTCACGTGTGCATGTGGGCTATCATGTTGCTTCATGCAACATTCCTGTTATTCAGCATGGGGGCCTGCCAACTCCCAATGCTACTATGCAAAGTAAAATGCATAGTAGCATTTAGGCAGTATGGTAACTGGTACACCAGCCACCACCTTTGGCAAGCATGAAGGGCACAGCTATCATCAGAGCAAAGGCTATTCAGCCCATGTCGCCTTCTGCGCGTGACAGATTAATACACTCAGCTCCCCTTTATGGCTCCTCCAGTAATGTTTAATGTTGAAATATGTGAATGAATGAGCAGGAAATATATTTCATGGAGGTCACATTCAACCTGCAAAGAATTTTATGGGGGTTTAGATTCCCAGCTAATATTGAATGCATGTGTGTCTGTGTGTTGGTGTGTGTTACTGGAGAAAAAAAAAAGAAAAGAAAAGAGAAATACATAAAAGTCGTGATCATAGTGATATATAATACAATATTTTCCATGCTGAATTCCATTTCTTAGAATTTATTATTTTCATACCCTAACCTTATTCAGGTACTTAGACCAAATTTAAGACTCTCCTGCTGGTTGTATCGACGTCTAATTTACTTGCATTTTTGCCTTAATAGCACATAAAGCTTAATACCTCTTGTTATCTTTCTCCTACTCTTTCAATGTTGTCACAATTTGGTATTTCATTTGACACAATGTGCAACCCTAATACTGTAAAAAACATTAGCAATCTGCCTGAAAATACCTCACATGCCATCTTTTATTATTAATATTAAACAGGGTAATATTGTTGGATAAATGCAAATAATATAAATCCCCAACATAAGAGACAAACAATGTATATAATGCACAAGGCATCCAGGGGAAAAAATGTCCTCAGTGCACTTTAAACTGGCTTTGTTTATGCAAAGTGTATGGTAATGGTCATCCCCTCATCACTGTAACTGTGTGAGTGTTCAGATGAGAGGAAATGAGGGGAGATGGATCACAGAGAGGATTTACTCTGCTGTATGATTTCTACTATTATGCAGATGAGTGGGTTAAATGTAGTTGGGCACCAAACAGCAGGCCATTATTTCTATAATGGCGGTAGGATGTTAATGTTATGGCTTATGTGGTAATGTGCTTTGTCTTGCTGCATGCCTCACTTTTAGCACCTATTAACCACCTGGTACTGCATCTTACATGATGATATATAGTCCAATCTCACCTAATTCTCGTATACTCTGTAAATAAAAAAAAAAGGGTTTAGGGAAACTGTTTATTTAGATTAATGAGATACTGTTTAAAATTGCATGATAAAACAGCAACATTTGAAAATAAACTAAAAAAGTGCATTAAATTCTGTTTTATTTGGATAACTTGTGCAACAGTGAAGTGTATGTTGAACTTTCCAAAGTTTCATAAAATTGGGAAGCTCATGACAGACAACTTTGCCACCCTATATCCAGAGATAAATATTAGTTCTAAAGTACAGTTTATTTTCTTCATACGGGGATTTGAAGGAGTAAGGACCAGGACTGCCCAAGTAATAATAACTTTAGTAATAAACTTAGATTTGACCAAATCGATTAATAATTGGTCATTTCAAATTAGGTTGGATGTCCTTAAACAGGCTGGTGTAATCCAACTACATTTCATAGCAGACTACTTAATGTGCATGCTAATTATTCTTACATCAATTTTATAGACAGCTTTATTTATTTATTTTATATCTCAGACCTTAACCTAAAACATGCAGAATGCTTTCTGGTTGTTCCTTTTCCACAGCCTCTGTAGACAGTTATTAAAAACAAGAGCTCTTCCCTATTTGTAGTGATACGCTTAAATGACCTGAGCAAAACCAATTACCCAAATTAACCCAATTATTTTAAACAATGTGCGAATATGAGGTATCATCACTAGTACTACTGCTGCACTACCACTGGAATAGCTGCTCAATATAGGTGTTCATGTCTCCATTAAAGAGCCACATTCAAACCTGTGCACACTTACATTTAGTCCATTGCTTGTTGTCATATGCTTATTATGATAGGTCATGAAGGCTTGTTTACCCTTTTTGAGCCATGAATCTGGAAGACGCTTTCATTTTCTGAGGCAAAAGCAGTAGAGCTTCAAGTGCAGGGTCACAACCTATTACCTGAAATACGAGAAGACTACATGTGTGTTGTTGACAAGAGAGAAGCATAAATCACACTATTAGGTATCCATTGATCTGTCCTTTGACATACTACGGTGGCCCTGTTGACTCAGATTTTGAAGGACTGTGTCTAAGTTACAAAACTACTGTTTAAGTGGCCCTGTCTGGCTTCTAATCAGCAATAACAGCCCAAGGTCTTCATGAATCTGAAGTCAAGAAAACCCCCTCGGCACTTCAGGAATTCTACATCCTGATAATTATCCCGTCTCCTCCTCCTCCTGTACCCTCCTCTTGGGTGTCTACTCTTACACTTCTTCTCCACCTCCTGCTCTTCATCTTTGTCATCCATCTCCGGCAGATTATTATATTGCACCATGTGATGACGGATATCTTAAGCACACATCTTTATTTATGGCATCCCAAAATAAAAGGTTGGATCCAAAACCGTCAAATTGTGCATATTTGAAATGTAAGTTGCAGGAGCAGCTTGTAATGAAGAGCAAGTGCATTCTTGTCTTTGAGAGCTTGTCGAGGTCAGTGCTTAGGTCATGGGTATATATCCATGTCAAGTAAAAGATAATGTCCACTGAAGTACTAAAGCTCCTGCGTCTACTCATAATTTCCCACAAGACATAGCGTCACTTGCCCCTTTGCCTCCTTGCTGATTACCTCCCATCTCCCCCCAACCGGTGGTAAGACAGATATGACTATTCTTAGCTTCAGTGATAAGCTTGTTTCTGGGGAGTAGTCATAGGCATGCTCCTAAAAAACAAATGCAACTACTTGAAAACTATAACTGTCTGGGAAGAGTTTTTGCCCCTCGGAATTAGACATGTGGATTGTTTACAGACTCATCCATGATTCAATCTCAGGAGTGAGCAATTTTTAAATATTTGATGTCTCTTTCAAGAAACTGTCAAGTTTACTATAAATAAAGATTAGAATGACCTAAGCAAAAGCGTTGCACAACTTTTTAGGGTCCTGGTGGATGCTAGCTATTTCTTTCTCTATTGTACATTGTAATAATATAAGCCATCTAACCTTATTATATTATTTTCAAAAAGATAGCATCCAAAATATATGAAGTAAAGGTCAAACAAAGCACAACGGCCACACCTATGATTACATACATGGGTGACTGGTTATCTTGTGAAATAGGGGAAACTTGACCAGATGTTTAGTGAGAACATCTAGAGATTACTGCTATATTTGGTTCTTTAAGTGGGCCGGTATGCATTGGAAACTTAAAAAGCTGATTGAGATTCTGAGCATTTTACCAGCCTGGCTGTAAACCGTACAGCTGAAGAGATCATTTTGGGATGATGTGACTTTTAGGCAGCGAGTTGAATCAAGCAACACAGCTGCTCAAGTTTCTTGAGCGCAGTTAGGTTAAATTTCTTTCTTCTTTCTTTAGGGTACACTTGGCAGCGTTTATTTTACCCCTGCATGTTTGTGAAGCTTCAGGTATGGAGAGTCTGCACTCCCTTGCCTTCATTCCACCTGCTAATGTCTACTTCATGGCTAACAAAATGAAGTGCTGCTTCTCAACTCTAATAAACTCAGGGATCACAGCCCACTTCTGAAGCCAGGTTTCCAGCTGTTTTCAAGCAGACCCAAGTGTGGAGCTCCTGGGGAAGAGCCACATTTTTTCAAAACAGGAGGAGGCGAGACTGAAATGGCATTGACCGAGGAAAAATGGGAGTATGATGTAGCAAATATGCAAACTAACCAAAATTCCCTGTTGCCTTCTGGGGCCCGTTCTTCGAACGTTGCTTAAAACATCCGAGATCAAATGAGACATCCAAGATGATTTCATCCGGCTAATCATGATCCGGCTAATTGGGTTCTTCGAACACACCTGTTGTTTATGATTAGTATGGCTGGATTGAGTTATCTGGATACGACAGACTTCTCTATCTACTCCGCTTATAAAGCTGCGATCTAATCCTGTTTACATGAAATAAGCCTGCTCGCGATCAGGTTTAAGCTGGCGCACATGTTGCTATGACAGCAAGTCAAAGATGAGTTTCGAAGAACCAAACGATCCAAGATCATGCCAAATCGTCAACAATCAAATCCAGCTAACTGAGTTAGCGACGTACGAAGAACGGGCCCCATGTCATACAGGGTATTAAATGTTCCGAATGTTGATGTTTTCTGACTTTTACCTAAATTCCAAATTTATAATTTTTTTTCCATATGTCCTGTCAAATTTCAGGAATACCATATAAAAAAGCTGGTGGCCTACATGTGCCAGAACAGATTTTCTGAACTAAAAATAACATCTCAAAATGGAATCCTAATTGCATGTATGATTTTAGTAAATTAAGACTGGATCCAACCTCAAAGTAGGCAGGCCACATTGATGTAATGGTAAGCTCTGCATGTATGACTTTCAGCCATTTGGATTATGTTTGGTTCTCTCTGTGTGTACTACTTTGTGATGTATACTTTGTTTCCCTCTCATCAAGCAACATTTGAAATGTATTATGTTTACCAATTACAGATTTAGAATGACTACTTTAAACAAATCCTTTAATACTCTGGTACTCCATAAACATATGCAATGAAATGTATGTGTGTATGTAAATGATTTATTTTTCTTTTAACACACATTTTAACTTAAATATTGAATAAATTAATATGTAAAACTTTTACATTACTTGTTATGAAATAATTCAAACTAGTATGATGTAAATATAATTTTATTAAGTATTAACTATTTCTCCAAGCTTCAACACAAATTATGTTTATCAAAGGTGTGATGCTTTGAGAAGTTTTGTTTCTCCCATTTATTAGATCTGCATGTTCTGTCACTGTGTTTTTTACAATTCTATGTATTTTTTTGTATCATTGTATGTCATGTACTGCACAGCAATGACCTGTCCCCAGTTGTACTACAGTCTGAACCATCCTTTGCATGTCAATAACTGCAGTAACAGAACACATAAAATATTTGAAAGGCATGTAAATTATGTAAAAAATTGCCCACAATGCAAAGGATATACAATGACTGATCACATTTGCCAAAAAAAACATCTTTTTGCAATGCTGAGAAAACAAGTGTTTTTTTCTCTGACTTTCCCTCTCATGTGTTTCTGGCCTTGCACTTGATGAAGCGCTATACAAGTACAAACCATTCACCATTGTTTGGGAGTCAGACGACCCCGAAGCGCTTTATTCACCCATTCCCACGCACACATTAACACCCTGACGTTGGTGAGCTATGTTTGTAGCAGACTGACAGAAGGGGCTCCCATACATCGGTGCAACCAGACCCTCTGACCACCGTCAGCAGACAACGCATGTAAAGTGTCTTGCCCAAGGCCATAACAACTGAGAAGGTCGGAGCGGGGCACAAACCAGCAACCCACCAGTTACAGGACAACATCCCTAACTCAATGATTGATGATAAAATGAATGTGTGAGTACTTTGAGTAAGGCTAAACCCAATTTATTTTAAAAAAAGGATTATTCAGTAGTAGTTTGTGTTTCTTTCCATTTCACATAGCCTGTGATTTTGAAGACAAAAGCCATAGTGCTGCCTCTGTGTAGACAACAAACTAAACCCCTTTGCCTCCTTGCTGATTAGTTGATTTGTGACTAAGATTTAGTAACATGTCTAATTGAGAGTTTGTGTGTGCTTCTTGTGTTCTTTTGAGATCCCCATCTCAAACAGATGTCATCCTTTTTTTCTTGTTTAGCAGTTCTTTTGGCTCACTGGTGATCCAGCGTCTGTTAATAGCGAAGCATCTCAGCATTTTTGACCCGTGGAGAGTTAACTCTATGGTAAGAATTAAATATTTATGTCACGCTTTAAGAAAAAAAGGATTATAAAAGTTTGAGTCTAGTAAGGGATTTTCTATTTTATTTTTGTGCCACTAGTGGCCTTTATTTCAGTGGACAGACAGGAAATAGGATTGAGAAAGAGGGGGAGGACATGTGGCAAAGATCCACGGGCTGAGATAGGTTGTGCGCACAACCCCTGCCCAGGGATTTAAAGAGTACTCAAAAAATGTGATGTCAGCCAACCTGTCTTACAGAATGAGTCAGGGACATTCTGAACAACTGCCCAGGTTTGGCCCTCCAAGAAAGTTCAAACTGGAAGCAGATGTCAAAATAAGTCTCAAATACCTTGAAGTAATCAAGGGACCTACTGTGAGCTTTTGCTACTGCTTCTGCAGTAGCAAAAGACTGTTTTGCCAAGGAGAACAGCAAAGACCAGTACTTTTGGAATACTGTTCTTTACTGTAACAGGACCTGTCTAACACACTGTTGTGCAACAATTGCTTGGTTTGGCTATAAAAAAACTATTAATAAACCCCAAGGGCAGTTATTAAAAACGTTGGTCATTTTAATCAAAATTAACAATTTTAGGTCAAAAGAGCAAGCACAAAATAAATCAAGAATAAACAGAAACAACATATTTCTAAAATACAATTCACTACGATAAATTACTTGAATACAGTAGCTGCCAGTTCATAGTGCCAAGCAGAAAAAAAAATCAACCATTTTTGCTGATTTAGAAATCAAGAACTTGGACAACTAATTCTTAAAGCTATGTTAACTACCAAGTTTTGAACTACCAAGATGACAGCAAAAAATGTGTATGAACTCATAGCATGGGGATGTCACAACAACAAAGAAGATAGCTGCTGTGGCACTGTTTACTCTGAACACTTTTAAGTCGTTCATGTTGTACCATAGATACTGAATATGTGTATAAATGTTGGTGTCATGCTACAGCTCATCGCAGCCTGAACAAAACAAACAATAGTAAACTAGCTATGGTATATTGGCTCTGCTAATGCTACTGTGTTAGCATTAGCACAGCTTCAGTTTTTACATTAGCAGGGTTATTGTGATAACAGCTGGGATAAAAAACTACCTTATTGCCTGTTTCACGGCCTACACTGACCCGAACAATTTAAGGCACAACAAAAGAAAAACAATGAATAAACAATACTTAGATTGTTTAATTATGTCTGTCCAAAAACAACCTCATACAGTGTACCTTTCTGATGAAAAGAGAAGCATGTTGGGTTTGGAAGGTCCGTCAGGCACGTGAGTCGCTTGGCAGCGGCTGCCCAGCACTAGTATGCTCATTGAGCATGTGGAGTTGTGGTTTCAATGGCATCATCTTCAGACAGTTAGGAAATCCACTTCATCAACATAGTTAGAGACCACTGGTGTCTTCTTGAAGAGCATATTTTTAGATCTTTCTGCAGGAGCTCAGGCAGCCAGGTTCAGTAATTGTTATTATTGTCACCAAATACAGACAGAAGCCCATGCTTTACTTTGGTCTTTTTACTCAGTCAGTGAAATCAAGATGTTCCTGTGTGCCACCTCTCCAATGTAGCCTGTAGAAAGCTGTGGGCAAAGAGATAGAACACTAGCCTCGTGAGACCATCCTGATCTCGCGAGGTTTCAAGGTTTCACTCGCAGATCAGTCTGGATACCCTCCGTTGAAGAAAATTTGGAGCCGTTCACCAAACGAACGTCCAATCAGCGTTGGCTTTGAGGCGGGTTGAGGTGTGACGCAACGGGAAGCGCGTCAGTTCAGTCTAAAGAACATGGCGGCTTCAGCCGATGAAACTAGCGTTAGCGCGGCTATCGAGCAAGTTTTATCGGAATTACAGAGTATTTCTCTGCTGAGCTAACGAGCCTTTACTTGCAGCAGCAAGAGTAGCTTGGCTTGTGGTTGTGTTTTCGTCATCGCTCTGTTACGAGCGACGACGAATCTGATTGGTTTATTTGGCCCGTCTATCACCAACATAGGCCAATCAGCTGACCAGTATTTTCGCCCCTTCCCAAAATTACTTCAACGGAAGGTTTCCAGATGGATATGCGGAGCAAATCTATCTGGCGGAGTCAGGTAAATAGAACACTGCTCCACTTGTGGTTTTATACTTCTATGACATCATGTGGATTCCAGCTTTGGGGGACTACTTCCTAGTTATTTACTAGTTCTTCGTCCCGTGTGTACATTTCAGCCTTTCATGTTCTCCGTGTAGCTCGGCTTGATCCCCTAGCATCTCCATCATAGAATTCACAATTAATTTTACCTTAATTCTACAATAGGAGGGTGTTTGAGGAAAATTTGAGGCCAGCTGTAAAAACAGAAAAGAAAAAAGAATCTGGAGCAGAACTGGTGTTGCACCATGATATTGAGCCAAACTATTACAGGGAGTACATTAAGAAGGCTTAAGATTTAGAAAGACTTGGGCTGAGAAAAAAAAAAAACAGCCAATGCACTCATTGAAATGCTGCGGGGTGATTAGAAGTGAGGTGCACAAACAAGAAACCCCTGAACCATCTCACAGCTAAAAGTGAAGAGTGGGACAAATGTTCCTTAAACACTTTGTTAGAGACTGATAAATGGCTATAAAAACAAGTCTTACTGAAATTATTTTCAGAACAAAAACGGGTTACATTGGAGGTAGGGTGTCCTAACTCTCTTCTCTGTTAGAATGTGCATTGCTTTATCTTGTGTTAAATGAGTAAACGAAGGTTAATGTTTCTTGCTTACCGGAAAAATAAATACCTTTTTTAAGATATGAAAACAGATTAGACATCTGTTTAAAAAAAATTTATAATTGATGGGGTGTAGTATTTTTTCCACACAAATGGGTAAATTCAACAATTTAATAATAAGGAAAGTATGAGAAAAGCTCAGAAAAGACAGACCTGAGCGTCAACAGGATGCATGAACAAGGTCACATTACAATTGGTTGGGCCCCCCCATGAAGCTGTGAATGTTTTCACCATGCTGGCAGGGAGTGTGTGAAAGGTCACAGCAGTACTGGACACTACAGTTATTGTCCTGAAAAGCCTTACAACATATTTAGCCTTATCACACACAGATGACTTGCTGGGAGCTCTGCATGACCAGTAACGAGTTTGTGTCTGCATGTAAGCATTTTTCTTGGCGTGTGACATTTCATTTAGTTTTTAACAGGTACGAAAGGGTGTAACAATTAGTTTTTTTATGGCAAAAATTGAGTGAGAATAAAAAATACATTTGACACAAACCTATAGAAAAGTCAACAACAAAAAAGCTTTGAATTCAAAGTAACTAGGTCTATAAAATTCCCTTTTGTTGATAAAGAAACCTAATGGGGACCTATTTTGCAAAGTTACATTTTTGCACATTTTTGTTTCGTCTAGAAACAGCCCAAGCACTAAAAACCCCACCATCCAGTCATTTCTTGCTAATAAACAAATGTTTTATTTGTATCTTGAAAACAAGCCGTTTCAAAAACCTCACAACTATTACGTCACAATTCGGTGACATAGTGCCCTTCACCTAGCAACCCCAGCCTAGCCCAACCCCTTACCTGGCAACCCAAGTGGAGTTCTGCCCACTTCATCAGCTGGTTTTTCAACTGTATGTACTGTACAATGGCTGTTCGGCATGAACATGCATGGGTTTCTCTACTTTATTATATACCTCCCTGCAGCTGCTCTAACCTTGCCTGCAAGCTGAATTCTTGTGGTATTTGTGCATTTACAAAAACAAGTATACATCTTGTATTGCTCACATCTCAGTCATTGCAGTATTATGATTTAAAGCGGGACATACCAGTTGTGACGAAAGCAAGAGCTGCCTCTAGCCCATATACTTATCCTGAGTTGTTTAAAAGGAAGTATAATAAATCTCCTTTAAATACGCTAAACATACACAGTTGAAAGGGCCATATACGTAGATTTACTGGAGTATTGCACATTCGCTCTGAATGCAAAACCACCTGCAGACACTAAGAAAATATTTATGCTATATTTTGCCATTACGCACTGTTTTAATGTTTAATAAAATAACACTTGGTCTGTTAGGTATTGTCCGGTGAATATCACCCTTTCAACAATAGTTGAAAGGGTGCTTTGAGCAGAGGCATTCTTATAACAGCAAACTCTTCACACAATTGGACTAAAGGAATGACAACTTCTCTTCAAGTTCAAGAATGTATTAACAGAAACAAATGAACATCCAGGGAACACTACTATAAAATGCTGTTTATCTGAATTAATACTTTATTTAAATCAACAAATCCTTTCTACTAGGCTAGTGAAACTTAACTAAAACTACTAAGGGTAATTTGGTCCCTCCCTTCCATTTAAAGCTCTTCTGAAAATGTAAGAACTTTAAAAAAATTATTAGAGGGTTAAATATAAACATATATTTGTTACAATCAACAAAAAAATCTCAAATCTGGGAAAACCTTTTTGTTAGTTTAGCTAGTTAAGCAAGGTGGCAGAAGCAGAGAGGGGAGACGAGAATGTCTAATCTGCTCCAAATTTTGCCTCACATTCTTAAAATTTAGGCCTTTATGAGGAAGTTGTTGCCTTAGCCATGGCAAGGCAAAACCGCTTACCCTTGTCCACAGTTCAATGTTTTTATAGATTGTATATTGGATATTCGTGCTACACTGAGTCAACAGAGTGTTCTTTGGCAGAGAAGTGGGCAGCTCCTTCAACTGGTGCTGTGCTTGAGGTGTGTGCTTCAGGTCAAAGTCGTTGTTCATATCAAAATGACAGAGCGGCAGACTGACCCAGAGAAGGGACAGATTCAGGCTGTTTTTACCCTGTCTCTATCTGTAGTAAACTGAGCAATTCATATTTCACTAGAGCAGCTTGATAAATTCAAAGTTTTGTTTGTGTTAGTGGTGATGTGGGGGGAGGGGTGGTCTTTACCACTACTGCAAGGACAATTAAGATGTAAAATGTTTTTTGCAACCAATTTGTGAGGCTTATGGTTCTCTTTCGAAACAGGCCTATTTTGAAAATATTTTTTTTATCATTGAGGTAGTTGTAGCTGGAATGAAACAGAAGAGCTGGGCAGACACATGATAATGAACAATGTTTATTTTAATGAATGAAAGAATCTAAAACTTAAGGAGTAGACAGGCTTTACAAAGTCACCAGGTGACTATGAACTCATTCAATCTTGCAAATCCTCTCAAGATCAAACATGAGTTCTGAATAAATAAAAATGAACGACTAGGATAGAATAATAGCGATAGTTTGTGAACTGATTTTAATGGAGAAAAAGCATAAAAAAGAAAAGCCGTTGGTTGAAGATATACTATAGAACCGGGGTTGATTTTCCAGCGAGGCTCCCCCCAGAGGGCGAAAGTAAAAGTGCACTGTCATAAAGATGCTCAGCTGTTCTGGTTTCTCCGTCAAGCCAGGCGCGGTTGTTTTGAGCTTAGCAGACAGGCGAACGCAAAGAAAAGTAAAAAAACGGCAGTACAAACAATGACTAACACAGTGAAAGTATGAACATCATGCTTCCTGCAGCGCTATCTTGGCGAGGCGGCCGCCTCGCCAAACTCACGCTACCGCCTCGCCAACATTCAAAAAATAAAATAAATAAATAATAATAATAATAATAATAATAATACTAATAATAATAATAATAATAATAATATTAAAATAAAAAAAAAAAAAACTTGCGGTTCTTTGTTGTTGCTTTCGCGCGTGCATATAGTGAATGGCAGGGCAAAAACACATGGAGTTCTCGCCGTAAAGCAAGACCGACTCTCGCGGTCTTGCACGAGACTTCTGAGCCTGTGGGTGCGGGCTGAGGGCTCTTACAATTGCAAGTACGGTATTTCCCCCACAGACCACCAGGGCGGCCGAGAAAACCTTTGTTCGACCTGAAATTACTCATTTAATCATCCAAAACGGTATGGAACACATTAATTAACTGAAAAATGTTGCATAGTATGCCTTTAACAAAGTGGCGACTGGGGGGGGGGTTTGGGCTCTACGCTTGCTGCACTACGATGTGGAGGCAAGTTAGGGGGATGAATCGGGCTCTCTCCGGAATCCCTCACCGCACTTTGTGATTGGCTACACGCCACATTCAACATGTTGAATTTCCCTGATTTGAGGTCGGAGACGTTCCGACGTTCCGCTGAGCAGACCCAATCATTCTTAACATACGACACATGGAAGGATATTCTCTTAAGATTATTTTAAGAGACACACCGAATATTGCCGCCTCTCGGAAGGGGGAGATTCAATTCAATTCAATGTTTTTTATATAGCGCCAATTCATGAAACATGTCATCTCAAGGCACTTTCCAAAGTCAAATTCAATCAGATTATACAGATTGGGTCACATTATACAGATAGGTCCAATAATTTCCTATCTAAGGGAACCCAGTTGATTGCATCAAATCTTCTGACGATCAGGGCAAAAATCGGGCTAAAAATCCTGCCGTGTGAACCGGCCTTTAGACTTTGTAGTCCAACTTATCTTGACCTACTGCTACTATTTCACTGCAATGTACATTCCTCTGTATGTTGTCTTTCCTTATGCTCTGTTCATGTGCAGCACTTTGAATTGTCTTGTTACTGAAATGTACTATACAAATAAACTTGCCATGCCTTGCCTTTAAACATGGACTAGAAGGTTTGCATAAAGGAGGATCAGACAACTAAGGAAAGCGATAGACGGTTTAAATAGAAAGGAAGCAGAGACGAAAAGCAGAAGAGCATATGAAGGCAATTAATCAATTACAAATTAAAGCAATGAAGGTGCAGAGAAAAGTGAGAACAAAGACAGGGCAGAGGGGAAGGAGACACAGGAAGAAATCTGACTAAAAAGGGAACAGAAACCATCAACTAAATTCTCAAGGTAAAAATAATCAAATACCCCAGGATCATGAAAGTTTTTTTACGTAGAAAGGTTAGGTCTTCAAATGTGCAAAGCTGTCAAAACACAAATCTTGCAGCTGTAAAATGTAGCTAAAGATGTTTCTTATAAATTGTCTGAAATTGTCAGTGTTGAATACTAATGCTTGCCAACTTTTGTCTTTAATTTGAAAAAAAGTAAAACGTTTAATTTTCATTTGGTTTCATAATTATGCACAAACTTGTATTTATCTCTCCCATAGGGTAAGACAAAAGTAATAAAGTTTGTGGTTTTAATTTGACAAAGTGATAAAGTTTAAAGGGATCACAATCATTTTGCAAGGCGCTGTTTTCATTAAGGTCAGAACTGACAGCTCGAGGCACCCATAATTACTTGCAGAGCTCCTAAAGAAACCTATCTATTGTTACCCATCTTCTGCAGTCACCTACAGTTTACACAGTTGCCCATGCAGCACATATTAAGTTACCAAACATTTCCGCTTCAGGTTGAAACAATAAATAGTGGCACTGGGCAGGTCATATCTGAAAGTCTGGTATGTATTTTCACGCAGCTAAAGAGGAAAAACTGCAGACTGAACATCACATGCCATACATATGGTTCCACTCATTACCCAGCAACACGATGCACCTTTACTCAAGTCTTGCTACATGATATATTGAAGCTTGACCAGACATCTGCTGCTTCTGTAGACATTGTAGCAGAGCTAGGATTGTGACATCATTATGACTTATAGGTAAAGAAAATCCAAAATTCAGTGTCTCAGAAAATTCGTATATCCCTTTTGACCAATAAAAAGGATGTATTAAGTACAAATGTAAGGTTTCTAAAAAAGTATGTTAATTTATATGCACTCAGTATTTGTTTGGCACTCCTCTTGCATTAATTACTGCATCAGTGCTCCATGGCATAGAGGCAATCTGCCTACGGCACTACTCCCTAGTTGTAATGGTAACCCTGCTTTAATAGCTGCCTTCAGGTCATCTGCCTTGCTAGGCCTGGTGTCTTTCATCTTCCTCTTGACAGCAGCCCCTAGATTTTCTATGGGTTTCAGGTCAGGTCAGTTTGCTGGCCAAACAGGAACACAATGGTCATTGAACCAGCTTTTGGTACCTTTGGCAGTGAGGGCAAGTGCCAAGTGCTGCTGGAAAATAAAAGCAGCATCTCCGTACAGCTTGTCTGCAGAGGGAAGCATAATGTGCTATATCTTTTCCTGGTAGATGGCTATATTGACTGTGGACTTCAGAAAATACAGTGGACCACCACCAGCAGATGATATGGCACCCCAAACCATCAATGACTGTGGAAACTTCACACTGGACTTAAAACAATATGGATTCTGTGCATCTCCACTCTTCCTCGGTACTCTGGGACCTTAATTTAGAAATGAAATGCAGATTTTACTTTCATCTGAAAACATGACTTTGGATTGAGCAACAGTCCAGTTCCTTTTCCTCTTTAGCCCTGGTAAGATGCTTCTGACATTGTATGTGTTTCAGGAGTGGCTTGACATGAGGAATGTGACATTTATAGCCCTTCTCTATTATTTGTCTATATGTGGTAGCTCTTGATGCACAATATCCAGCCTCACTTCTTGTGAAGCTCCCCCAAATTCCTAAATGCATTTTGCTTTACAATCTTTTCAAGGCTGCAATTTTTCCTGTTGCTTTTGCACCTTTTCGTGCTACATTTCTTTTTAGCATTGACCTATGGTGGCTTACCATCGTTGTGAAGGGTGTTAATGACTGTCATCTGGCCATATGTTAAGTCAGCATGTCAGTTTTGGTCATCATTGTTTAGCCTGCACAGTGGCGCAGTGGGTAGTGCTGTTGCCTTGCAGCAAGAAGGTCCTGGGTTCAAGTACACCCCTGGGTCTTTCTGCATGGAGTTTGCATGTTCTCCCTGTGCATGTGTGGGTTCTCTCGGGGTACTCCGGCTTCCTCCCACAGACCAAAAACATGACTGTTAGGTTAATTGGCTTCTCCAAATTGTCCTTAGGTGTGAATGGTTGTTTGTCTCTCTGTGTTGCCCTGCGACAGACTGGCGACCTGTCCAGGGTGTACCCCACCTCTCGCCCAGTGAACGCTGGAGATAGGCACCCGTGACCCCATGAGGGATTAAGTGGTTTGGAAAATGGATGGATGGATGTTTAGCCTACCGGATGGGAGACTGTTTAAGACTCAGGAAACCTTTGCAGGTGTTTTGAGCTTATTTGGGATGTGACACCATGAGTTAACAAACTTTTTCACAATTTTCAGATTTTCTGTGACACCATATTTTGTGTTTTCATTTTCTGTATGCCAGAAACAAAGGCTTGGAATATACCCCTCTATGTGTAATGATTATATTTAATACATGAGTTTCCCATTATGAAATTACTGAAAACAATTGCACTTTTATGCAATTTTTTTAATTTTAGGAGAATTACATGTAAAATGAAAATCTCTCCCTTATAATTGCTAAAAAACTTTGTTTAGTCTTTGTCAAAGTCTCTCTGGTTTAAAGAAGAGAAGAATATGCAATTAATATCTTTGACAGAGCTCAATTCAGGCTATTAACTTTGATTCTAGTCTCAGACATTAGAACTTGGTCTGCTGTTCTGCTGTTGTTAAGCCACTAATCATAATGAAGCTTGAAATGACTGTTGTTTACTAAGTTCACCAACAGTATGCTAATCTATGAGAGATGCAATTATCCTCAAAGGCGTTGTACGGTCTCTTGGCTTCCTGTTCTATAAAGTTTGTTATATGCCAAAGTGTCTTTTCATAAATTGCATTTTGCTGATCGAAAGGGTATCTTCTTCTTGTTTTTATGTTTTTATTTTTGTACTATAATGAGAAATTAATAAAAACCTTATTCATCTGTATATTTGTTGGAATGGTTGGTAAACTGCAACAGTCTTTTTGACTTTGGCTGTATGAGAGCAAGACAGCAGGGAAGGACACGGGTTAGTACTTAGAACAAAAGGGCTTTGTTAAGCCAACCAGAAACTGACACTTGCATATTTGTGTACTCAGACATCAAACTAAAAGCAGCCTCTCCCATACTCTGTTAGAAAACATTAACATTTAACAATGCTTGCTTGTGTTTTTTTTTTTTTATTTAATGCGCTGACAGCTATCTAATGTTCCTGTGGTGACACTGGATAACTTTATGTCTGTTGAGCACAGCCTGGAACAGAAATTAGTTTCAGACGCCCATCTCAGCATCTACCTACTTTTCACACACTCTACATTGACAAATTTGGATGGAAGAATTTACAATTCAAGCTATAGGACAATCTATTATATTCACAGTTGGGGCACATAGAAGTTTTAATTGCGATAGTAAAATAATTATGTTGTAAAATAATTGGCCATGATTGTTTACTCAAACAAGGCATTTTACTTTGATTTCAAGAGCTCACAGCATACAGAGAACATAAAATACATATAAACTTTAGAGGAATAAAATAAGGAAAAAGGGAAAAGCATGTACTGTTGGCCTTAGTGTTAGTTTTTAAATGCAAATCTAAAATTTCATAGTCAACATTAACACAAATCATGGACCGCATTTTGTAAATTGCTCTTAGCTTTTGGTAGAGTATTCTTATTTTAACTCTTGGACTGAAAAAAAATCCTGAAAACCGTTGAATAACTTCCAGAACAAGGTAAACTTTGAATATTCATGTATCAAAAGTGTTCAAATTAAGTTTAAATATGAAATATTGCAAATTTTTTACACCGATTATGGTATTCCGCGTTTGAGTGCTGCCTCCGTTTACAATCGGCCATTTCCGGCGTGTGACGTCAGTTCAAGAACACCGAGAATGCGCAAAGCGAACTTGCATAGAAACACACAGGCGTTTACGTTGTACAACCGGTACGGCGAACAAGGATATACGGATGTTTTCCAGTATCTTCTTTCACACACCAAATCTGCTGATCCATGTCTACTTTGAGCAAGCGCTTTTAAAAAAAATTGCTGAACTAAGTCCACAATAAAATGCCTTCTAGGTGCGTAGTTGGTGGCTGTAGTGTCGCTTATAGACCAGTTTACTGCTATTGTTTTCATCCGGGTTTTTCACGCATGCGCGCCGGACTGGAAGGCAGAAGGCGAACACATAGCGGGCACAAACAAAGGAAACTGACGAGTTCTCAACGTATTTTTCTTCTTTAGATAACGTTATCACAAGATAGTTTTAAGAGTAAGTTGATGGTTGATGGTATCAGATTGCCAGATTTATACAGCAAAAGCCTGAAGGGACGGAGCGAGTCTGTGAAATGCTGGCCAAGGGTTCCGTACGGCGACATATACAGCTGCCTTATAAACGAGAGAACATGGAAGCATGAAACCACTGGACGGCTAGAATTATTTTATATCGGGACATAGACACCAGCAACCCTCGTGACCCCATGAGGGATTAAGCGGGTCAGAAAATGGATGGATGGATGTTCAGACATGTTTGTGTAACATCAGAATGCGGAGTCGAACACACAGCGCGTCAGCAGAGAGGACGACCCGCCCGGTAGGTTAAAACAAACATTGTTCACTAAGGATTATTTGGTGTTTTTGTCCTATTAATCCTTTTCACCGACTCATGCCAGAGGGTTTGCATACATTGTACATGTACGTATATTTAAAAAAAAAAATCGCCGAACCAAGTCCACAATAAAATGCCTTCTAGGTGCGTAGTTGGTGGCTGTAGTGTCGCTTATAAGCCTAGTGCAGACTGCGGTGAAGTTGGTGAAGTTCAAAAGAAATGGGATAAATTCGTAAAAGAAATGCGAAAGGACTGGATTGCCGGCAGTGACAAAGTGTTTTATGCAATTCACACTTCACGAGCAAGGATTTTGAGGGGTACTTACAATGGAGCATGGGCTCTATGTCTTGGGCAGCGTTAGATATAGTCTCCTCAGGTTCACCTTGTTCAAACTCCGTTTCTTCGTATATATATTCGGTATCGGAGTCGCTGATGCTTGAGGTGGAGTTTGTAGATGTATCAGACATTTTTTTTATTATTTTTTTGTACGTAGAGTAAGAGTTATTAATTAAATTTAATAAATCGGTAGCGAAAGTCGTAGTGTTAGCAGTCGGATGCACGGTACTAGTTCTGTTTGTGACGTCACATTCCGAAAAAGCCCGATTGAGTAATGTTCGGGCTCTTTCGCTTATACAGCAAGTTTTATCAATATTACTTCCAAACGGCGCACATAATTCACATATAATATACATTTCTTTACTCTGGTGACTATTTGAATGCATCTGCGTAAAAATACATTCAGTCCAAGAGTTAGACTTTAACTTACCGTGCCACTTAAAATGACTCAATGTGCATATAGCCCCCACCCCACACCCCCATTTTATTTTTTAATTCTCTACATTTTGTCATGTCAGAGCTGCAAAAATCAATGCATTGTACTGAGATTTTTCTGCACAGTTGAGATGTAATTCATAACTGTTTATTTATGCAATGCCGATTCATAAAAAAACTACAACAATAAGAAAAAAAAGAAAAAAAAAACTGTCTTATGGTCCTTTCCAAAAACATTAGGTCTGTTAAATCCACTCATACAGACAGTTAATTACAGAACTACAGTACATGTATTACATGAACTTGAAGGAAAAGGATATAAGGCTCCCAAACATGTTTACAAATAGGAAACTGAAACATTCAGCGTGAATTTGCATTCAGGGCCACTGAGTTAATAATCTGTAGAACCTTCTTTTGCTGTAAGTGTGTACCTTTGCCAATCTAGAAATTGTAACTTTTGTCATTTCATCTTCTGAATAAGCTTAGCTTTTGTCAGACTGGATGGAAAGTCTCCATGAACATAAATTCTCAAGCCTTACTGCATCTCAATCTGATTTAGGTTTGGATACTGAACAATTCTAACATAAAAATATGTATTGACCCGTAGGTCTCACTCTACATTTACTATTGTTGTCTTAAGTGAAGCTTAACTGTTGCCCCGGTCATGTCTGTTAGTAGATGATGGATTTAACAGTGTTCTGACATGTTCAAAGCATGGAATGTAGGTTTTATAAATGACCCTGCTTTAAACATCTTCATAACTTTATCCCTGACCAGACTGGTGCTTGTTCATTAATGTTCTCAGAAAACCTCTGAATCATTCACAAAAGGCTCTTTTTATAGTGACATTAAATTACACACTAATAGACTATTTACCAAGTACCAAGTATAATATTTTGTTTAGGAGAGTTTATATAAATCCTTTTCACATTCTTGAGATTTTAATTTGTGAACAGATTTGAAAACCATGTATCATATCCTTTCACTGCACAACTGTGTGCTACTTTGTTTTTCTCAATCACATCAAATATATTGAAGTTTGTGGATTGGAATGACTGGATAAAACTTAAAAGGAAAATTATGTCTTTGTCTCATTATTAACTTGTAGTTTTTTTCCCCAAATATTTGTAAAACCAGAATCTGAAGAATTAGCTTTAATTACACTATGTAATTCAGTATCTTCTATCTTCCATTACAAGCTGTTGAATGATGAAGACAGGTGTAATTTGTGTGCCTTTACTTAATGGAAGCTAGTATCATTATTTCTTCATTATTAATATTTGCAAAACCTTTTCCTTACCAACAGCACTGACAAAGGTATGCATTGTCATCTGGTTACACTAAACTCTCTAACCTTGAGACATTATGAAAACAAAGACATCCTGGCATATAGGTTAAAATATTTTTTTTCTAATTCATAATTATCTCCAATGCCTAAACATGGACATGTCTGCAAAGACTTTTGAATTTTAAAAAGGACACAATTAGATTTATTTCTTCCTATTCAACAGTACATACTGATATCACAAATATGTACTGTTAATTGACATTATTGGAAAACACCTGAGTGTCTCAGTGAGATTTTTGTGTTTCTTGTTTTTAAGACACAGGTAGAAAAAAATACAAATTGTTCTTCCCAAGGTAGCCATGCTAGAAAATGCATTATCATCAATGTAATCTCTCAGGAGACCGGTATGTGTCATACATTTTCCTTTGTTAGTAGCCACAGTTTGTGTTAATGAAAACCACATTCAATGTCACGAGTGTAATATGATCCTTAGAAAGTGAATGGTGGTGCAGACCCAGCTGAAATGACAGTATCACCTCCTGGGTCTGGGGCCTCTCACTAAATACATCTTGTATTAAAAGACACTGCATATTTTTTCAGTGATGTCTAAGGCGTTGGTTACCTGTGATACGTTTTTTCTTTTCTCTCTCTCTCTTTCTCTCTCTCTTTCTCTCTCTCTCTCTCTCTCTCTCCCCCTCTCTCTCTCTCTCTCTCTCTCTCACTCACACTCTCTCTCTCTCTCTGCACGCATATAAACTCACACTCATTCTCTCTGCATGCATTGAAACAAACTCCGAGGATGTTATCTTGTGCCCTCTTTGCCTCATCTTTTTATCCTCCTGTCTTTCTCTGTTATCTTTCCATTTCTGTGTTAATGAACTCGAAATAATCCCAAAATAATATCTAATAACTTTTTTTGCATATACCAAGCAGAGTACTATGGCAAAAGCAGTAATGCTCCACTTGTGAAAGTAAATCTGTTGGGCTCTCTTTGGCATTAAGACAGTGATTCTTAGTACTAAACAGCCAGACAGGACATGTAAAAAAATAAATTCAATAAAAATTATATTACATTATTGTTATAAACGCTGTCTGATTGTGAACTCACTGAGACATTTTCAAATTACAACATGCATGAACTAATGTTTTTTCAGAATGAGCTTGTACAGGAATGGGGCATATAGAGTCATATGTTGGGGAACACAGAAGGAAGCATTTGCTTCTTTGCTGTAATATTCTGAATGGTTACCAGGCGGTCTTTTCTACTGTATGGCTGTAGCCTTTGAAAAGGCTGTAAATCTTTGTCATCAGGGAACCACATGGTGCACACTCTGCCACCATTTATGCATCCTGTGGTGTCTGGAACACACAGAATGACCCATAGACTTCATGAAATAATGGTGGATGAATCTGGCGTTGTTAACTAGTTTTGTCATACAATGCAAAAGTATATAATTTTTCCTTTTGGTGAAAATCTATAATTGAGCACAACTTTTATTAATTCATACTGCAGGTCAAAAGTATTGAGGTAAGTGTCCCTAAAGTGTCTCTAAATACAGCCATTTGCAATTGTGAGCTATGGGAGATTTGTTTCTAATCATTCAAGTCAGTATGTTGAATGTCAACATTTGTGCATTATGATGTGAGAACTTGCACAGCAAAAAAATCTGAATTCTTACAGCTAAATACTTACTTATACCTCACACACATTGTTACGGCCCCTGACCTATGGAGGCTGTGCAGGAGGCTTGTTTGTTATGCAAATCAGCTGTGACATAACATCTACCTGATTGGCTGCCAGGAGGCTGCAGAGGAGCTGCAACCTCATTGGACCAGCAGAGGACTGCCATGCCAATCAGACTGCTGATGAGACTCACCTGCACCAGTATTAAAGACTCCAGAACTCAATCCTTCTTTGGGGATAGCTAGTAGTAAGTGGCTTTTGTTAAGCTGTTCCCCCACCGTTGGTGGTTTCAATTGTTTTGGGCCCATTTTGAATTAGTTGTGCTTCCTAGTTTGGTTAAACATGTAGTAATTTAATTTACCCTAAGCACTGTTAAGATTATCTGGCCTTTATTTTATGTTAAACTTGGTTGTATTTTTTTGTGTTTGTTAAAACACATTCTTTTTGTAATATATAATAATTTTTATTACACTCATGTCTCTGGACACCAGTGGCGGCTGGTGCTAAAAAAACTGAGGGGGGCGCACACAAGCAAACAAATGAAAAACAAACAAAACAAATCTTAAAAAAATAGCACTATTTGAACATGAATTTCCCCTCCTTTCCTTCTGCCCAGCAAATTTCTCAATTATATTCTTGTTAAAGTCAGTCATCTCTGTGACTAGTCTTTTCTTCATTGACAACATGGTCAATGCATTCAGCCTGTCCTGAGTCATTGAGTTTCTCAGAAAAGTCTTGATTCTTTTCAGAGTTGAAAAGCACCTTTTAGCTTCTGCTGTGGTCATGGGTGTGGTGATGAGGATCTTCAAGACCGTGACAGTTTCTGAAAAGACTTCTTCTAGATTGTTTTCCTGATTTTAATAACATTTGCTGCCATTTTTTAAGGCTGTGCTATGAAATGTGTTACTGAATTTTTGTGGGACAAGATTATACAAAATTCAGTAACCAAATATTTTATTCCCCATAAACTTCAGTATAACTTAAATAATAAAATATCTTGCTGACAAACATTATATTAACATACCTACACAGCATAGACACAACTAAAGGTATTTCTAACTACAAAGCACATCTTCCTAATATATTAAATAACATTACTATAAACCAGTGTAACAGTGATTTTCCACAACAACTCACCTCTGCAGCAATCCTTTCATGGTGTTCTACACTGAGTGTCCGACGCTTCTTCACTGGCTGACTACTACCTACACTGCTTTGTCCAACCATGGAGTGGAGAGATCACTTGCCTGCTGCTGAATTTGTAAATTAAGACGATCCGGTCCAAGCTCCTTTATCCTGTTTTTTTCTTCAAGTGAACGCTTGAAGCATTTTTTGTAAAGACAAAACAGAATTTTCTCTCATTTTGAAACTACTCCACTTTGCAAGCATAACCGTGAATCAACCTAACGAACTGCAGCTGCGCTGAGTCGAATCGGGGATTGTCCAATCACACAATGTTTTTAAAAAAATTAGCCAGTACTGACACTCTACCAGTAATGACACAACAGAATGGGTGTGTCCGGAACGCAGAGCGGTGCGCCCTGTGGAAAACCCTAGATAACCAATTAAAAGTCAGCCTCAGATCACGTGCTTGCCCAAGTTGCTGCGCCTACATTCATTCTCATTAGACCGGCGCCCTGCACATAGGAAAGGAAGTGTGCACAATGTGAGCAATTAAATAGAATTATGTATTTACTATTTTAATAAGTTCTAACATGTCTATTGGACACACAGTATGAATAAATAAATTTTTAAGTACTTTGCAGTTCAGAAATCATTTATTATCTAAACGATTTAAAGGGGGCGGCGCCCGAGCGCCCCCTACTGGCCAGCCGCCACTGCTGGACACATTTTTATGTTGCCGCCTCTGAACCCCTAGACCTCGTGGGCTTAACACACATGCAAAAATACATTTAAGCTTATCAGTTAAGATTTCACCTGTGGAAGATTTCAACACAAACTTGCTCTGAATCACATTTGCACACATACAGCAGCAGGCGAGTGAGGGGAGGGTTGTTGTCAGGGCAATGGACTCAACCAGTCATTGTCAGAACTCTGGCCTGGAAACAAGGTGTGATAATACAAATATCTAAATTCCCCACCCCCAAAATGTCTTGCCACTAGTGGCCTTTGACAGTTAACTGACAGGAATAGGGTTGAGAGATGGGGTAGACATGTGGCAAAGGTCTATGAGACGGGAGTCAAACCCTTGGCTGCCATGTCAAGGACTGAGGCTTCAGGACATGGGTTGCCATGTTTGCCATATAAGCTCAAAACGCAACCTTGAAGCAAACAGGCTCAAATTAAGAATCACACAGGTACACAACCTTGATTGTTTCTGTGTACAACACATGGATAGTTAACAAGAAAGTTATTGTTTTGTGCATGGGTTCCTGAAGTTATGAAGGGTTAGAGAAAATAAACTGTTATGAGTGGGTATAAGCTTCTAGGAAAATCTTAGGAACAGTTTCCAATACTGCCTCTGTCTATAATTATATGATGGTTGAGGATTGAGATGAACTATTGCAATCATTGCAAATTATTAATTTTATTGATGACTTGATTAGTTCATACCATTTCTCGTCAGCAGGTTTATAAGCATGGGCAAACATTTTTTGCATTGGCGAGCGTCTGGTGGCCAGGCTTTTACCCGTGGAGCCCGGCCGGGCTCAGCCCGAAGAAGTGACATGGGTCCCCCTACCAATGGGCTCACCACCTATCGGAGGGGCCAAAGGGCTCGGGTGCATTGTGCAATGGTTGGCAGTAAAAGGTGGGGACCTTGGCGTTCCGACCCTCAGCTACAGAGCTGGCTCTTGGGACGTGGAATGTCACCTCTCTGGTGGGGAAGGAGCATTAGCTAGTGCGTGAGGTTGAGAGGTTCCGACTAGAGATAGTCGGACTCAACTCGACGCATGGCTCTGGCTCTGGAACCAGTCTCCTTGAGAGGGGCTGGACATTCTTCCACTCTGGAGTTGCCCCTGATGATAGGCGCCGAGCTGGAGTGGGCATAATTGTTGCCCCTCATCTCGGTGCCTGCACATTGGGGTTCACCCCGGTGAACAAGAGGGTGGCCTCCTTCCACATTTGTGTGGGGGGACGGGTTCTGACTTTTGTTTGTGCATATGCACCAAACAGCAGTTCAGATTACCCACTCTTTTTGGAGTCCTTGGAGGGGGTACTGGAGAGTGCCCCTCATGGGGACTCCCTCATTTTGCTGGGGGACTTCAACACTCACGTGTGCAATGAGAGTGGGGCCTGGAGGGGCGTGGTTGGGAGGAACGGCCCACCTGATCTGAACTTGAGTGGTGTTCTGTTGTTGGACTTCTGTGCTCGTCATGGATTGTCCATCACAAACACCATGTTCAAGCATTAGGGTGTTCACATGTGCTCTTGGCACCAGGACACCCTAGGCCGTATTATAATGATCGATTTTGTTGTCGTTTCATCTGACCTGCAGCCGCATATCTTGGACACTCGGGTGAAGAGAGGGGCGGAGCTCTCCACCGACCACTACCTGGTAGTGAGCTGGCTTCGATGGTGGGGGAGGAAGCCGGTCAGACCTGGCAGGCCCAAACGTATTGTGAGGGTCTGCTGGGAACGTCTGGCAGAGTCCCCCGTGAGACGGAGCTTTAACTCCCACCTCCGGGAGAGCTTTGAACATGTCCCAAGGGAGGCGGGGGACTTTGAGTCTGAATGGACCATGTTCCGTGCCTATTGTTGAGGTGGCTAGTCGGAGCTGTGGCTGTAAGGTTGTCAGTGCATGTCATGGCGGCAACCCTCGAACACGCTGGTGGACACCAGCGGTGAGGGAAGCCGTCAAGCTGAAGAAATAGTCCTATCGGGCTTTACTGGCCTGTGGAACTCCGGAAGCAGCTGATGTGTCCCGGCAGTCAAAGCGGCAGGCGGCTCAGCTGGTCTCCGAGGCAAAAACTCAGGCGTGGGAAGAGTTGGGAGAGACCATGGAGTAAGACTTCTGTACGGCTTCAAAGCAATTCTGGTCCACTATCCGGCGTCTCAGGAGGGGGAAGCAGTGCAGTACCAACACTGTTTATAGTTGGGGTGGTGTGCTGCTGACCTCAACTTGGGACGTCGTGTATTGGTGGGTGGAATACTTTGAAGACCTCCTTAATACCACCAACACGTCTTCCATTGCGGAAGCAGAGCCTGAGGACTCTGGGTTGGGTTCAGGCCCCGGGGGTGGATGAAATTTGCCCTGAGTCCCTTAAGGCTCTGGATGTTGTGGGGCTGTGTTTGTTAACGCGGCTCTGCAGCATTGCGTGGACATCGGGGGCAGTTCCCCTAGATTGGCAGACTTGGGTGGTGGTCCCCCTATTTAAAAAGAGGGACCAGAGGGCGTGTTCCAATTACAGAGGAATTACACTCTTAAGCCTCCCTGGTAAGGTCTATTCCGGGGGTTCTGAAAAGGAGGGTCCATTGGATAGTCCAATCTCGGATTCAGGAAAAGCAGTGTGGTTTTCGTCCTGGCCGTGGAACACTGGATCAGATCTACACCCTCAGCAGGATCCTGGAGGGGGCATGGGAGTTTGCCCAACCAGTCTACATGTGCTTTGCGGATCTGGAGAAGGCCTTCGACCGTGTCCCTCGAGGGATCCTGTGGGGGGTACTCCGGGAGTATGGAGTACCGGGCCCTTTAATAAGGGCTGTCAGGTCTCTATATGACCAGTGTCAGAGTCTGGTTCGCATTTTCGGTGGCAAGTCGGACTCGTTTCCGGTGAGAGTTGTACTCCGCCAAGGTTGCCCTTTGTCACCAATTCTGTTCATAACTTTTATGGACAGAATGTTTAGGCGCAGCCAAGATGTTGAGGGGATCTGTTTTGGTGGCCTTAGGATTGCCTCTCTGCTATTTGCCAATGACATGGTTCTATTGGCTTCATCAGGGCGTGATCTACAGCTCTCACTAAAGCGGTTCGCCGCCGAGTGCGAAGCAGCCGGGATGAGAATCAGTGCCTCCAAATCCGAGACTATGGTCTTGAACCGGAAAAGGGTAGAGTGCCTCCTCTGGGTTGGGGAGGACATGCTGCCCCTAGTTCAAGTATCTTGGGGTCTTGTTCATGAATGAGGGGAAGATGGAGCAGGAGATCGACGGACGGATTGGTGCGGCGTCTGCTGTGAAGTGGGCGCTGTACTGATCCGTTGTGCTGAAGAGAGAGCTGAGCCAAAGGGCGAAGCTCTCGATTTACCGGTCGATCTATGATCCTACCCTCATCTATGGTCACAAGCTTTGGGTCGTGACCAAAAGAATTAGATCCCAGATACAAGCGGCCGAAATGAGTTTTCTCCATGTTGTGTCTGGGCTCTCCCTTAGAGATAGTGTGAGGAGCTCAGTCATCCGGGGAGGACTCAGAGTGGAGCCACTGCTCCTCCACGTCGAGAGGAGCCAGTTGAGGTGGCTCGGGCATCTGGTTAGGATGCCTCCTAGATGCCTCCCTGGTGAGGTGTTCCGGGCGCGTCCCACCAGGAGGAGACCCAGGAAAAGACCCAGGACACGCTGGTGGGACTGTGTCTCTCGGCTGGCCTGGGAACGCCTTGGGGTTCCCCCGGAAGAGCTGGCCCAAGTGGCTGGGAAGAGGGACGTCTGGGCCTCCCTACTGAAGCTGCTACTCCCGCGACCCGACCCCGGATAAGCGGAAGACAATGAATGGATGGATGGATGGATAAAAAATCTCATTACGAATTAAAAAAGCAGGGATATTTTTGTATTCCAAACCTAGGATTAATTCAGAAAGGGTTACTGAAACCCTGAACACTGAAATGAATACTCTTCGATTAAAATTCAAAAACTAAAAGAAAAAAAACATTGTAACTTATAGTCCATGTAACCAGAATATTTTATTGATTTAATTAGGTAAAAAAATGTTTTACCTAAATTATACTAATCTTAAATACTGCTACAAAGTAGTTGTTATAAACTTAAAGGGGAAGTTTATGGCTAGTGGATTAAATAATTTTTACTGAATAAACATCTAATATTGTAACAAAGGTTTAAAGGAGCATATTGATTCCGGTTTAATCTGAGAGAGGAAAGTTTGGAGCAAGTAAAGGGGGACAAAACCAAGTTTCAGAACAAACTTTAATACATCTCCTTAGAATACCAGAATTTACAGTGATAGACCTGAAAATTAGTCCCTCTCTGGTCAGACACGGCTGTTTACTTCCTGGGAACCAATTAGCATTTTTTTCTTTTAGCATTGGATTTTTGATGTCTGGAGGAACTGGGTGATGGTACTTAGCGAAAATTACTGAGGGACACTGAATACATCCAAGGATAAACAGCTTCTATTTTATTTTCTAAGACTTTTTCCTCATACTATAAAGAATAAAAATGTCAACAAACGATTTTGTAGAGAAAAAAAGTTGCATATTATGACCAGGGTTGTTTTTAAATTCAAGGGTTGTTTTTGTATTTCCTATTGAAAATGACAGCTAGCTAAAGGGTTGAACTTAGCCCTATATTCATACTGAGAACCTGCACATTACCAGCCAGCTGCTCTCTGAAAGAAACCTGAGTTCATACACAGATAAACAGATTGGCAATATTTGTGAATTTCTACAATTGCAAAACAAAATCATTAATATAAAAGAACTTTGAAATGCATTGCTAGGCATTCAGATAAGACCCCTTTTAGCATGATGCTTGTCGAGGTCTTGACATCTTCAGATTGAGGGACTTCTGTTGGGTGGGCTAAAAGGTTGTTTTGTCGAGATCTAAGATCTGGTAAGGTAATGTTGAAGTAACTGGGGAAAAAAGCATTTCCATTAGTGTTGTAAATAAATTTGATCTGAGATGTTTTGTAAACTACATTGTATTCAATATAATGGCCTCATTCCTGGTGACGCTGCTGTGGGTAAACTATTTTCACTTGGTTATTTACTGAGCTGTATTTGTAAAGGAGCTGGTTTGCAGTTTAACAAAATGTCTTTTTTGCCTGCTTAAATGATAAACCTGATAACATGTCTTTGACATCTCTGGAGTTTACTATTTATTATACCATTTGCAGGTGCACTTTCAGTCAAACAAAATTTTACCTGTGGCTTTAGCTGGTGCATCTAAAGTGAAACTTGATTGTTCCTGTGATCAGTAGATTTAAGGAAGGAACTCTTTGAAAACACATCAGATCTTGATGGGAAAAAACCTGATATATATGCTGATATTGAAAGGGTATTGTGTTAGGAAAAAAAAGTGAAATGCAGCTTAAGCGAAAATTCAGACTGAAGAAACTCTATTGCCTACCTCCATCAATCAGGGACTCATCCGCCTCCGACACAAGCCAATCAGCTTTGAACTGCTCCTCCTCGAAGCCAATCAGCATCCTGGGTTCATCTTAAAAAGAACTCCACATCCTCGTCTCGGCCTTCTCCTCAGCGAGCAAGCGGTGGCTGCGCCGTGTCCGGTTTGGACTCTGTTGACCGGTTTCAACCCACCTCCATCCCCTTCTCCACCATCGTAGCAAGCTTTGCCTGGCTTTCCTACGGTCCTCCTTCAACCTCGTCCCTATCAGAGTGTAATTCCTCCTGGACTCTTATGGAATTCCCAGTCACTCCTTAAAACAGTCCGGCAGAAGACCGCCATGCTGAGCCTGGTTCTGCCAGAGGTTTCTTCCCAAAGGGGAGTTTTTCCTCTCCACAGTCGCTTCATGCTTGCTCATCATGGACAGTTCATGCAAACCTGTGTTTGTCAAGTTGGACATCTAGCTCAAACAATTCAGCATATGGACTGAACAAACTTTGTTTATCTCCACTCCACCACCAGTTTCAGACCTGGGGGGAAATATCCCTATTCTCATATGCCTGCTTATGCATATTGAACTATAATTCAGCGTGAATTTTTCCTGCCGAGGTCTGAGCGCCAAACTCTTAAAATATTGTATCAATAAAATTCTTCTAATTGCCTTTTCTTTCTGTGTGAGTTTTTCAGATTGAATTTTTTTAAGCCACAGAGGACTTAATCCAAAGTAACTGAGAAAATTAAAATTAAAAACTGATTCAACAGGCAAGTCCAATTTACTTAAATGTCATTGTCGCAACCTCAAATGGTACCCAGTAGTTTGTATAGCCCTCACTTGCTTGCATGCATGCCTGACAACGTTAGGGTGTGCTCCTTGTGAGATATCCTTGGGTACCTCTTCCCAGACCAGGGCATCTCTTAGATTCTGGAAAGTCGGAAGTGTAACTTGATGGCATCGGATTAACCTAACATGTCACAGAGATGTTCTATTAGATTTAGGTCAGGGAAGCATAGGAGCAAGTCAATGGTATTTATTTATTAATCATCCAGGCATTACCTGCATACACTTGCTACTTTGGACTGGGCATTATCATGCAACAGGAAGAACCCAGGACCCACCGTATCAGCAAAGGGTCTAACAATGGGTGAAAAGAACAGTGTCAGTGCTAAACCTGTTAATTCTGGTGTTCTTTGGAAAATGCAGCAGAAAAGTGTGACAACTAGTTTGATATTCAGCATGTTATGATTGATTAAACATGCTGATACTTCATTATGCCTGCCAAGCAGCTTAAAAAGGGCAGAGTGGGCAACTTTTTTAAGAAGGCAGCACCATGGCATGTCAGGTCCATAAGGCATCACAAGCATTGTTATTCTTCTTCTAAATGTGTTGACTTGGACCTTTTAAGTCTGCAATCTAACAATTTTTTCAGGGAAATGTTCCCATAAGTCAGTGATTAGATGACAATAAGGCACATCTACTAGAACCATTCTGCAATTTAGGTGCTGACAGCAATTAAGAGACTGACATCAGAGTTAGCCACCATTATACGTTCTAGAAAGAGCTTAGAGGAAATCTCCCAGGCTTCCACCTCCCATGATATCACTGTAGGTAATCTAGTATTTTTCATTTTGAGATCAGTTACTTCTATTTGAACACTTGGTAACATTATCTGCTGTTTTCTCTTATGTAGCAAACTGTGGCATTGTTTGGACATGAGTGCAATGGAGGCAAGAAAAAGGTACAATGTAACCCCAGATGCCACAGTTGAAGTCCAGGACTACCATTCAGAGCCTAATATTAGCAGAAAGTAAAATCCATTGGAGTACTGAAAGAGGCAAAAACTATTATTCTCCAATTTACACAAACTTGCACTTGCATTTTTGTGCCCTTAGAATGGGTGTTTTCAAAGGCCAGAGAAATAGTATTTTACACATATGTAAAATACTTTTTACCTGTTTGAGATACACATAGCTTTGTTTTAAACTCTATTGTCCTCTCAATTTCCTGTCCTCATTTCTTCTCAACCACAGGCAACTTCAAACTCTAAAACTGTCTTTTGCTGACACAGATGGGTGATCTGCTAGATCACCCATGCTGACCTATAAGACGAGCTCTACTGCTACACCGGAGGCTTCTGTTTGCAAACTTTGCCATGGTAGTAGCCTTGCTTTTTTCTGAGGGAGCAGACAGCGTGAAGCAACATGGGATCTGGCAGGTGCAGGAGCATATTACATATCACAGCTCAGCTTACAGTGGACACTTCAAATCACACATTCGAACAGGCTAAATCATGTTCTGACACAAAGAAACTTAGGGCAGAAGAATTGTGTTTTTTGACTATAATTTTGAATAAAAGTCCTCTTATGACTTTGAAGGATAAATCCTGATTAAATTTAACCAAGTGCTTATTTCTTCATAGCATAAAATGATAATACTGTCAGTTTTAGTCAGGCAGGTATGGAAATTATGAAAATATCTCATTAATGTCAGCGCATAGTAATTAAGATAACATTAATGAAGGTACAACTAATTAAGAAATGATGAACTGACATGTCTGTTAACACCTATTAACACACAATCAACTGCCTTACACTCGTCTGTTTTTACGCCAGAATGCTGCCTGAGAATCAGATATTTAAGAACCATCTTTTATTCAAGACTGAGTTTTAGGATTTGACAGTACTTCTGAAGATCAGATTTGTCGCTCATCTTGCTATGCTTATGTTCATCATGATTTGTAACAGATTGTTTCTTCATACAAGGACATATAAGCAATTATAAATGTCTAAAAGGTTTACCATTGATATCCACAAACCATCCATCCAACTCACAGCAATCCAGTGGGTCAATGTCTCTTTGGTTTTCAGGCAGGCATACGATTGGCCCCAAATCTATTCGGCAGCAGGACAAGGACCCCAGAAATAAAGTCATTAAGAACTATCTGCAGTGTAAATAAGAGCAATAAGTACTGGAAGTGATGGCATGGCCCCCACATACCCCTGATCCCAACATCATGGAGTGTGTCAGGGATTACATGAAGAGAAAGGAGGATGTGAGAAAGCCTACCTCAACAGAATATCTATGGTTAGTTCTCCAAGATGTTTGGAACAACCTATCAGCTGAGGTCCTTCAAAACCTCTGTTCAAGTGTACCTAGAAGAATTAGAAGAATTGATGGTGTTTTGAGGGCAAAGGGTGGTCACACCAATTATTGATCTAATTTGGATTTCTCTTTGGTTTATTCACTGCATTTTGTTGACTGATGAAAATAAATGATTAACACTTCCATTTTCTCACACACCGCACACACACACACACACACACACACACACACACATACATATATATATATATATATATATATATATATATATATATATATATATATATATATATATATATATATATATATATATATATATATATATATATATATATAATATAATGTGTGTGTGTGTGTGTGTGTGTGTGTGATGGTCCCTTTGTGGTCTAGAAGGCCAAGTCTGGGTCTTTAAAACTGGGAGACCCAGGTTTCAATGCCGGTTGAATCAGGAAGGGCATCTGCTATGAGAACTCTGCCAAAACATTTGGTGCTGGAGCTCAGTAAACAAGAAAGTTGACGCAGCTGCGTAAAAAAAAAAAAAAAAATCCCAATTATCAATTAGATGATCATTTGAAAAAAATAATTCTGATTGACTCAGTGTGCCAAAAGGCTATTGGTAAAACCATGTTTCCCAGTTGGATGAAGACATAAAAGAAACAAACACTTAGTACTGAATGAAGAATGGCAGGATGGATACTCTAATTTGGATTACTGATAGTATGGGCCACTTTACAAAGAGACCAACTGGTCAAAAGCTAAATTTGAGTCCTCTGTATATGAAGATGGTTTTCAATTTGCAGTTCATTTTTTATTTTTTAGCAGTTACTTGAGGTTCTATATATGTGTGAACCATAAAGATGCACCCAACCAGAATAGCACAAAACTTGGAAGAGAAACAGGGATTATGGAAAGAAAGGGACGGGTGAATAAACCAGAATGTAGACTTGGAGAGCAGCCGCTGTGTTGTTGTCTTTGATGCCTTGGCAAAGGCTGGTGCCCGACTAATGTGGCGTGATACATTGGCTACTGAAAGCAGGGCCAAGGGTTCCTTCCTTGGCATGTGTATCTGGGTTGGAGCTTAATTGGACAGCTGGACCCATTTCCTTGCATATTTTCACGAAAAGGGATGCTCTAAGCTTCTCTTTTCTCCTAGTCTGCTCTCTTTTAGCAGTACTGAATGCTTTTTTGATTCTCTCACAGCACTGACTTGGCATTCACGCTAAGAGAGTACTTACTATCACTGCTGTAATCAGAGATTGAAAGATAGATATGTGTTGCTTCTCTGTTCCCCTCAGGAAATAGCCTTTCTCACTCAACTGTGACAAGCTCAGTAGTAGTGATACTTTACCAAAGGGGGTCATACAATAATACCCCCTTCTCTTTCTGCATGATGTATGGGTAAGGGGATGTCCTTACACAAAGGGCAGCAGAGCCTGTAGTCACTGAGTGTCCTATATAAACTTACATGCAGGCTTGTTTCTTAAAAGTGAAACTAAGCACATTACTCTTTAATGACATACATGCGTTAACCTGCAGGTCTTTTATTTTTATAAATTACACTGTGTGCTAAGAAATTTGATCGTACAAAGACTTTTGGTGTAACCCAATAATGTTTGTAAGATCAAGAATGATTCAGGTGAGATTGTATCCAAAAGGATCAGTTCTAAATGATGGTCACTTATCACAGAATGACAACTTGTTATATGCAAGACGTTAAAATGTTGGTAAAAATGATCTAGCTGTTCTCAACACCTCTTATCTGAAGTAATGTAATGCCGTGATGAAATTGTTATTGGACACATACAACTATTCTAACATCAGTGCAAATTAATAATACAAACTAAAAAGTTTACTTTGACATAAATTTGCCGAACAATACCCTTGTTACAATGCAAGGTTAAATTGAATTATATTGCTGGTGGTATCAGTACCTATGTCTGGTCTCCTCGGGCTTGAGTAAAGTACATTATTAAATAAGGGTGGGTTTTTTTTGTCACAGTTTATCTTTGGAAATGAGAGAATGTTAATATAATGTTAAAATTTAGATAGGCAAGGAAGTCTGTATATTTGGCAATACAGACTGGCTGAACCACTAGCATTCCAGCTGGATGGACCATGAAGTTAAATCAATGAACTATGAAGTTGAATCGCTGATGTCAGCACAAGGACTTGGTATGTAACATAAATACAATGTGGTTATTTATTCTTGTACGGCAAGTTTAATTGTCTGATCATTGGCATTTCTAAATGAACACTGTATTTTTATCTATCAATCCAATCCCTATGTTCTTTCTCTCTAATCCCAAACTAATTTCTATCTTTGGTTGGAATTCATGTAAGGTACATAAGTTAATTACAGACTTTAATAAGAAGTATCACTAGAAATAAGGGTGATCCAATACCTCAAAACTGCAGTTACAATTGGTTCTAATGCATTACAACTCTTTTTTGACTGTTCTTCCTACTCTGTTACTAGAATTAAGAAAAGTATGAGTTTTAATAATATTTTGTTATGAGTAATTTTATGTGACGTTTTACCATAAATGGAATTATCAACCGTTTGGTTGAGGCCTGTACTTTAAAAACTATGGAGGTGTTTGAAAAAAAATATATTACTTTCTTATTACTGTTCTAAAGGAATAAAAAATGCAAAGATTTTTTTTTTTGATGTGGTGCAGTTTTCTTGGTGTGGACCTTAAAGGGTTAAACTATCCCTTTAATGTCAAGCGTTTTAATCTTTCATAGATTTTTGTGATGCAGTTTTTTTGTCTATATCATCCAAGATATTAAGTTTATATGGATTCCACCATGACAAAGTCAGGATCGACGCCTTAAAGTGAGGGGTAATTTCCTCTTGAGTAATTTGTTTGAGATCTGTGCTGTTTTATTAACCCATGAGGCATCAAGAAATTTCAGATCAGGGGTGTTCAAAGTTCAGCCCTTGAAATTATTTTGTACAGCCTCTCACCACAATTCAAGATTGGCACAAAGTTGTCTTGCATGACATTTTGAGTTGTAGGTACACACTTTAAAGGAGAGTTTTGTAGCAAGATTTTCACTGAAAAGTTACAATCATCCCAAAATGAAAACATTTAGGTACAATAGTAAACATTTTTCTTTTATTGATCACATCTTTGCTTCAGTTTACTTTTTATATTAAATAGAACAGGAAGCATCACGTTAAATTTACTCAAAAGCTGACTTGGATAAACTTATAATTAAATTTGGCAAAGTACAGAAATATTTTTTTTTATATTTTGACACATATCCTATTCTTTTTGATGAGTATAGATCATAGTTTTGAAACAAACAAAACAGAAAATGTAAATAAAACGGAGAACCTTATATAAACTTTTCATATTTAGAGTATAAAATGATTTACACCTCCTTTCTCTACAAAAATGCTACTTTACATCATTAAGATGTAGATAAGGCTAAACAAAACTTCAAAATACATTTATATATATATATATATATATATATATATATACCTAACAGCTTTTTTTGGCCCATTGTAATATTGGCCAATGAGGCAAAATGTTTTGACATCACTGGCCTAGATGTTTCCCTCCGGGGTCTTCCTCAGACTGAGCCGCAATTAAAAGGATCAGTTATTGTGATCAGTGATCATCTAAATACCAACATGTTCAGAATCACCCCCGACAACCCAAGGATGCAAGCAGAAAACGTGTCTTATAAGAATACATCAATCATCCTATTCAAAAAGAGGTCTAGGAATTATCAAAACAGATCCAGTCTGATAATTGTGGTTCCACGTAAAGTTTATAAAGCTCTCAACTTACCTACTTTGGTTGCACCAGATATTTCTACACTCCTGGAAATCTCAGACTGGAGTGTTAAAGCTCAAAGTTGACCTCCTTCTTTTCAGATCAAAGCTTTGTCAGGAGTTTAATCCTCTGAGTTCAGTATTAGTTTTAATGAATTCTGACCTCTAACCTCTAGCAAGCTTTAGCACACTCTGACAATGGCAGATAAAAATACATCTTCATTTGGGTGATCTTTAAACTCTTTAGTGAAATCATAAAGAATATCGTTGTAAAAGTTAAGTGCCACTTTGGAAATTCCTAATTTTCTTCACAATGGAGCAAAACTCCAAATCCCTTTTTATAGAGTGAGTTGGAAGAGCAGAGTAAGTGGGTCAAGAGCCTGTCGTAATAATTCTGTACCAGCAAGTTGAAACTGGCAGAAAAAGTTTGTTTGTTTCATAAACTACTCTGCATTTGGCACAACCAGCAATGTTGTAAAAAAAAGTGCTTTTAGTCTGTCACAATAATTTTTGCCTTGAAGATGTAGTTGTTACGTCTCCTGCCAGAAGGTATAAGATTTCATTGTTGGTTATAGTTCTTTGTTTCTCTCTCTCTCTCTCTCTCTCTCTCTCTCTCTCTCTCTCTCTCTCTCTCTCTCTCTCTCTCTCTCTCTCTCTCTCTCTCTCTCTTCTTTCCCATAAGGCAAGCTACTCAGACGTCCTTATTTTGCTAAATAGAAGGACTAAAACCTTGAAGTGAAAATTAATAATTCATAGTTTAAAAGGAATGAGCTTTGTGTTTTATGGGGTGTTCTTATGTATAGTGTCAGGTTTTTCAACTTCTCTTTAACACAACTATTCACATGATCTGCATTTCTTTTTTTATTTCTCAAGCCTCACAAAATATACCATTTATGAGCCAGATGTTGTAATGGAGTTTAATACTCTAATCAGTATTGGTAGTGTGCTTCACATTAGACTGCATGCTTTCCTTCTTTCTCTTTTTTTGCTCCAAATGTTTTAGTTGTTTTTTGTTGTTGTTGTTGTTGTTTTTAATGGCTCCATAAATCGATACAAACATTAGTTTTTCTTTGGTTAAAATGATTTTGGCAGTATATTTTGTCAAACTTGTAAAGCTGCAAAAGCTGCATATTATTTAATAAAAACATAATTAATATTGTGTATCATATAAGGCTGATGACAATCAGTAGGCTAGTACACATTATATATCTTTTTAGATTTTACACGCTATATACAGGGGGAAGTTTAAAATAACACATTATTCAATACTGTATTATAAGGTCAGGATTTTTGAACAAACATTTTTTTACTGCTACTTATAGGTTTTGTATTGGAGCTAAACACATGATTAGCACACACACAACTTACCAATCAGACTGCTTCAGTTTGATGACAGACTGTTGTGAAGTGACTCTAGAACATTAACACTTAGCCATTAGGAAGACAAAAACACTTGATTGCCCAATGGTACTGTGGGTACTAATCACAGAACTTCGACTAGAACAATCACAGTTTTCAACGTGTCTCCTACCTATAAAATAATAAAAGTACAAGTGAGAAATGTTAAAACCGGTTTGAGCAATTGTAGAGCTTTTATTTATTTTTTTATATCTACTGTATCAAAAGAAAGAAACAACAGCCAGACAGTCGTATATGGGAGCCAGAGAGAAGCTGTGTGTTTATTGTTTCTTTGTGTACATGAGATGCAGGTAACCCAGAAGGCTGAAATATTGATGGATTATGATAAATTAATTTTGCTGTTGAACTTTTAAAGCAAATCCCCACAGTCGTGTATGCACTGATTCTGAAATAGATTCCAGGGCTTCAGATAATGGTAAATGCAAACAAGTCTGTGTTTTCTGTATGATCTTTTTATTTAACAGAAAGCTGTCTGGTTAGTATGACAAGGGTGTGGCTGTTTCAGTGTTGATGCTACACTGTTCCCACTAATTTATTCATAGTTTAAATTTCCTGCTCTATTATTCATCAAATTTTCCTCAAGCAAGGGTAATTCACCAACTATATGTGGTTTACTCAGTCATAAATACTGCAGTGTATGTTTTGTTTTTTTCTATGTGTGCCCTACAATGAAGGTTCTTCTTTAAGAACCTTCTTCTTTAAGTGTAAGAATAATAGTGTGCACTGTATGTGGTTACATATATACTCAATTATGATCACTATTATTAAAAAAAATATAAAAATGCTTAACAGAGTCTGGATTACGTATGTATTTCCTCTTCCATATCTCCCAAGGGCTTACCTGGGAAAAAAAATATTTAAAGGATTAATTACAGGATTACTGATCTCAGGCTGCAGTACATGGGGTGTGTCTCATTCCGCCTACTTCTACACTTCGAACACTTAGTTTTAAGTATGTAGTGTAGATAACACAAAAAGTCAGTGCACTGAAAGTACCTGGATGACCCCCTAAAAACGGGCACAAAATGCAGTGTGTAACGATGGACCCTACTCGCACTAAACGGACGCCATCTTGACTACAAAGCGGAAAGGGAGGGGCTAAGGACGTCGGGAAGATGTTCCCATTTTGAAAATAATGGCGGACAATTCAGCCGAGACAGCCGGAGCTGCGACACCGCAATCATATAAATGTAAGTAATGGTGGTAATACGAGGCATTGTACTCGATAGGTGTTTGTAAAATACACGAACATACCTCATGTTCAGCCAATATTTGGAGGATCCTGCGTTGACGTCGGAGGTGATGTAATTTCAACATGCTGTGAATGTAAACGATTGTTGTTTTTATTAAAAAAAAAAACGCCGGCATATATTTTTTGGCGGTCTGAAAAATTTGCGGACACGTGTGTTGCGTTTGTCACATCATCCCGTCATTTCCGGTAAGTGTTTTAACATAAGTGTTCCTTTTGGAACACTACTAACGTTCGAAAGTGGGCACTACGGCAGTAAGTGGTCAGTGCACATTAGCAGTGCACTGACGGAAGTTGGCGGAATGAGACACAGCCATGGTGACCACCAAAGATCGTGAATGGTTATACCTATAGTAAAATGTAATGATGTTAAAACTTTAAAACTAAACTATATATAATTGCTTGTATATTGATACCCTAAACTTTGTCAAATTTTTGTCAATTACAATAATTAACCTTTTTATATTTGATTGGAATTAGATGCATTAGATCAACACCTGTCCCTTATTATGTAAAACATCCACACAGCATAATGCTACCATCACCATGTCTATGGATGGAGCATTTAGGATGATTTGTAGAATTATTTTCTGACTCACCTCATGTTTTTCAGACAGGTTTTAAAAAATCCTAAATACTGTTCCATCTTGCCAGAGCACTTTCCTATTTTTTTTTGTGCTTCGTTATATGGCCTGTGTCAGACTGAAAACAGGACCTCTTATGGTAAATGCCCTGTAGTCAGGGTCTGAAATTAACACTCACCAGACACAAAATGCGAGTAAATTTTCCGTTTGGCGAGTACATTTCTGAAGGCTAGCTGCCAAATGGCGAGAAAACTTAGAAAAATGTAGCAACTACGTCATGTCCATTTATTAACAACTAGCATTTAGCTCATGCTAATTACGTACGATTATGTGGAGATATTTATTAATATTAATAATAATAATATTAATAATACATCAAACTTATGTATACACTTATATATGCTTTTTTCGACACTCAAAGACGCTTTACAAAACAATTTTTTAAAACACAGAAATATACGAATAATCATACTGCGAAAAAGCAAGTTTAAATAACTGGGTTTTGAGATGTGATTTGAAGTTCTGTAATGAACATGAGTTCATCAGCAGCAGGCTCGGTCCTCTAAGGTCCGGTGTTTGGTGTGGGTGATGGGTGTGAGTAGGTTTTTAGGCATTTAGCAGGAGTCAGTCAGAATTAATATTTTGGCCGATAAAACATATGCTTGGCCGTTTGATATTTACATCTACAGCCAACTTGACCGGTGAATCAGGAAGTTATTTTTGGACACTGCCTGTAGTGTATAACACTTCATCTAGTCCAGAGGACTCCAAAGTGCTTCATGCTTCATTCAGTCAATCACGCCCTGACAGTGGTGAGCTACATTTGTAGCCACAGCTGCCCTGGGGCAGACTGAGAAGCCAGGCTGCCATGCATCAGTGCCACTGGGCACTCTGACAACCATCAGCAGGGCGAAGTGTCTTGCCCTAGGACACAATGGCCTTCATTCAATAAATGTTTTTTTTTTTGTTGTTGTTGTTGGTTTACATGGATACCCATTTTGTTGCATATTTGACATTTAATGTACACATATCTTTTTTTTCATTGGACAGTGTTCTCTGAGAAGTTTAAATCTTGGGATATTGTTTTTAGGGTTAGTTTTTAGGCCTAACCCTGTTTTAAAACTCTTACTCTAACTTTATCCCCTACCTGTCTGGTGTGTTCCCTTGTCTTCATGATGCAGTTAGGGTTACAAAACAAAACAAATAAACAAAAAAAAACAATAATTTATATGATAAATATATAAAAAAAAAAACTTAAAATTTACCAGCCATTAACTACTGTATTCCTTCAAAATTGTTCTATACATGAGTTTTGTTTCTAACTGCTGTGGAACTTGCTTGAGTCGCTGCATTAAATTTTCATCCAGTTGTGAAATTAAAATCACTTTGCTCGATGGGTAAATCGTGAGATGAGGCCGGTTTTGTAAAGAGCAGGTGGGTGGCAACGCATTTTATTTTCCTTGTCTTTAGATTGTGGTTCATTTTGCTGAGCCAAATCGTCTCATTTGGGGGATTGTATTCACAGGTTTAAAGAGAGTAGGTGGAGGTCACGGAGGATGAAAAAGAGAAAAGGAGAGGTGAATGTGGGGTGGGACTAGGAAATAAAAAAAGTGAGGAACCAGTTTTCCTACATGGGGAGCATATGGATGAAGAGAAGTACAAATGGCCATGTATGTTACCACTGTGTTTTAGACAAGGTCAGGCTAGAAAAGAAGCAGAAAAGGAAAGCAGATTGTGTGAAGGGATGGGAGGGCTTTAGTGATTTACTTCACAGGCAGAATTGAAGTGAGGTGGTAAGGGGGGATTATGTGGAGAGCTAAGTGAACTCTGGTGGTGGGGGAGGCAGCTTTGAAAGGAATATCGATAGATCTGGTGTTGTCCCTACTTCACAGCCCTCATCAACCCCTCTTGCAAACATACCACACCTCTCCACAAGCTGAAGAAGTCCCCCCTTTCATGGTGTACTAACACACATAAGCTTATGAACTCTGAGATGGTCAGCATACTCTAGGCTCTCTGCCTAGTGAATAGAAGAGTTTAGACACTGCTGAATTGGTCCTTCAGAAAGGGGCATTCTCCTTTAAGTACACAGCTTCTTTGGCCTCTTTGAAAACCCACGCATAGTCAAGGATTTGGGCCTCTTTTCATTGGGTTGATGCTGTACTGGTATGAACTGTGGGTTGAAGGTACCTACATTTTCACAACCATATACGACTGCACAAGACACTTGTAATCTTCAAGGTAGGATTCAAAAGGGGGAGGGGGGTTGTTAAGGAGCAAAATTAGAAAAGATCATTAAAACGATCAACACAAAATGTCACAGGCAAATTCAAATTTTGCAAATATTTAAATTAAAAGGTTCATTTGAATGACATGAGAATGAAAATTGCAAAGACAAAAAAAATAACAAAAACAAATAAAAAAACACAAAGTGCACAAAAATGAACAAAACGTGCCTGACATGCAAAAAAGTATGATCAGTAGAAATGTAACTTTTATTGATAAATGTAACTGTCTGATGTTTAGATGTTGTGCAAGAAGTTTGTTCCGAGGGGAAATTGCTCACCAACTAACTAATTGACTGACTAACAAGATAACATGTCAAGACTTTGCTTTTACTGAAGCCCCTGAGCTCCACATAGCATATATTAGCATAACTACCAGGCCCATCCCATTTCTACAGGATTAGTTCAGCTCTCCTCCCACTTTCTGATGGCTCTTTATCTAGATCGACACAGCCTGTTAGAGGTCCTCGCCATACCATTACTACTAGAGTCATTATCATTCACAACGAGAAGGAATCAGCTCATGGAGACTCGCCTGTTTAGCATGAGACTGACATCTCATTTGTAACGGTTTAAAAAGGGGCTCCCCTTCAGATAACGAGAGAGTAGCTGGTAAATTCCCAGCTGATCCATCTTTGTGGTAAAGACTGATTGACAAACTGGCTTTGGGATATTTTTGGAAAATTTTAAAGCAGAGTATAATTTACACACTTTTCTACAGTTATTATTGTGAGAAAACATCTTTGTCTCCTTTTCTAAAGATTTTATGCACACCTACATTCATGTATCAGTCACATAAGGCAAACTTGCACATGCCTGAGCTACTTTGAGATGCTGCTGTACTATCATGCATATTAAATATTGTATTATCTTAGTTTGGTAAATAGGCTGTTTTTTTCTACTGTTAATCTTGAATATTTCATCTTATGTGTACCTCATTATGCCATATTCTCAATAATTGTGCAATATTTATACTGGTATTTTTACTATTGACGTTACTTTAGAATTAACTTTTGATTAGACTTGCTTGTTCTTTTTTCTTCTTTTTTCATTAATAATAATTGTGTGTAACTGTCTGTGTTGTTGCCACTGTCACACCCGAATTTCCCCATTGTGGGACTATAAAATAATTCCTTATCTTATAATTCCCTTTAATTTTGCTTATTGCTTGTCTAACCCTAATATACAATTTTAAACAATTCATATATAAAAACTTTATTTGTGTTAAAAGCTAAAGAATCATTTCTAGTAACCTGATTTATGAAACTGAAGTAGGTCATCACCAATCATATTCAGTTTTCAGATTTCTATTTAAGTCAAATCTCTATGTTTCAACTTGTAGCATTTCAGGTACACCTTGTTTTCATTATGATCATTGATGTTCTTTCCTGACGCTTACAAAAACTGCCAATAACAAGTTCATAAATACGGATATCTTACTATGAATTCACTTGTAGTGGATGGAATTTTAAATGAATTTGGATTAAGGCACGTATTAATAATTCACTGTCATAGTTTAATATAACCTATCACAAACTGGTTCTATAGGATGAACCTTCTAGTAAAATTACATGTTTAATTCAAGAAATGAATAACTTCTGGATCCTTATTAAAATTAAGACATATTCATTAACAAATTATTTAGATATAATCAGAAACTGATTCTATATGTTTTATTATCTTATTAAGATGATTTTTCCTAATTATTTAAGTGAAAGGGAACAAAGAGACTGACACTGATTGTACAATTTGCTTCTATGAGAGAAATGGGACAGTTTTTTTTAAAGAAATTAACATTCAAAAAAATAGCTAAACTACTTAAAGGTTTAATGTCCGTTGAACGTTCACGGGTGCCTCTCCACAGTTTAAGAAAATAGCCTTGCAGTTTAGTTTGAAATTCAAACATTAAATTTGACAGAGAAAGTCTGGGACAAAAAAAGGAAAAAAAAGGAGAGAAATTTAAAGGATTATTTATCTTTTGGTCTGGCAGCTTCTCATACCAGAACCGCAATGAGAGAACTGGTATGGGGCAACTTACTTTATTTGGTCTAAAGTCAGGCTGATTTCCACCAACTGACCCAATTTGAGAGCCATGCTACGTTACACTACACAGCAAAAACAAAAACTTTCATTTATATTTCTCTACCACATTCTCTAAATCTAGAAGGAATTCAGGAATGTAAACAAGCTATTATCAGGGGTGTCAAACTCTAGTCCTCGAGGGCTGGTGTCCTGCAACTTAGATGTAACTCTGATCTAATACACCTGGATCAAATGGCTGGATTAGTTCCTAAGTATGCAGTCAGTTTCTCCAGGAGCCCAGCTAATGTCCTGATTATTTGACTCAGGTGTGTTAAATAATCAGTACATCCATTTCATTTTTAAATCAGCAACATAAAACTGCTTAGTATCTAATGAACAAAACCCGGCAAAATGTGTAAATATGTTTAACATCCAATAACTATAGGAATTGGGTAGGACAATCATTTAAAGCAACAACACTGAGATTATTGACCAATACATTTTAAAGGTTTATTATATACGTAGCCTTTATCTGACTGATGATTTTCCTTTTTCAGTCACAAACATTATTTCTAAGATGTTTTTTTAGATATATATCATTAATTAATGTTAAAAACTTAAATCATAATTAAAACTTTCATATCATGATACTTATTTAATGGTCACATTAAACTTTTACATATGTGACTATATTTTCTAACCTTGCCGGAAAACTGAATTATCGTGGTATTTATGTGTCACAAACACACGAGAATTCATTTTATCCTTCTCCCACCTCAACTGTTGGAGAAGCGACTCAGCATGGGTCAGCCAATCACAATGTAGTATTATGATTTAAGGCAGGACATACAGCTGTGATGAAAGCAAGAGGAGCCAAGCCCACAGCCAAACCAAAATAAACAGGGCAGTGCAGTAGGATGCATGCACATCTGCTGCTATCACATGTGACCAACGTAACTTGTCAACCTGTCAGATGTGTTGTAGTTTCTCGTGGTGCTGCTTATGACATTTTTATTTGATACCATGATTGGCAAAAAGCAAACGTTGGTAGGCGGACACTAGGTGCCGCTTCAGCCAATCAGCTCTGAAAGTTCTGCTGAACGTCACTCCTTTCCCCGAATGGATTCGATGGAAGCGGGCACTGATTAAAATAGTGTAAAACTAAACTGAGAGTGCTACACATTTTCAGTCTTGCTTGTCAGCTTACATATTTTCATGAAAACATGAAATTTAGGGATTTAGCTGTAATTCTTGTGTGTGCGTGTGTGGGTGTGATAATGTTCTTTGTTCATTTTTATTATGTTTTTAAGTACTGCACACAAGCCACAAAGTAAAAATGTAAACAAATAAAATATTTGCTATTTAGCTTCTATTTAAAAGTATACTGCTCAAAAAAGTAAAGGGAACATTTGGAGTTATATTGTGTTGTTTAAGTGTTCCCTTTATTTTTTTTTAGCAGTATATGTAGTTAAAAACAGTTTCTCGTTTCCAGAATATCACGCAGACTTGCCTTCATTAGCAATATCTGTCCACCAGCTGGCTTGTAGTCTCTTTATAATAAAAACTGATTGTGATAGTCCCCATCAGTCCAATAAATGCCCGCAATTTAAATTCAGACATGGATCACAGCATTAAAATGTTTAAGTTTTGCAACAAACTTGCCATTTGTTGTCTAGATGAAGGCAGTTAGCTGCCAACTCTTGTTGGTATAACTAGTTTGTTTTTGAGTTATTAAACATATGGAACCAGTCAAAACTAAAAACACAGCAGTCTCATGTACTATGACAGCCTCTGTCTTTCATATTGTATAGAGCTAAAATAAATATACATCTTGTGAAGCAAGCGTAATCTCTGTGAACTTGTGAAATGCTGTTTTTACATGTTTATAAGAACAAAATCAAAACACAATACCACAAAGTTCTAAATACAACTGTATAAAAATGGTAACAAAATATAATGCAAAAAATCTGTCAAACTAGTGTAAACTGAATAATCTCAGTATTTCTTTGAATTGGTTTCCTTTTTTCCACTCTTTCTAACCTTTTTTTCCTGCCCTCAGTCTTTCTTTCCAATACAACTCACAGTTTCCCTGACACCCTTGCTATCTTTGCTCGCTCTTACTCTCTCCCGCCTACACTACACTTGCCGTATTTCTCTATCCCCCACCACCACCCGTCTCTCTCTCTCTCTCTCTCTCTCTCTCTCTCTCTCTCTCTCTCTCTCTCTCTCTCTCTCACCATCCCTTCACTCTGACTGTGCTGTTTGCCTCAGCTGTTCTCAGTTGCACCGGGTGCCTTGTGGTGTTGTGACAGAGCTGAGCTGCACTGGGTGAGACTAAACTAGCTCAAATGAGTGCTAAGTAGAGAGAGGGGGAGAGAGAGAGACAAAAAGACGTACACCCATCGAGGACTTACCAGGCAGATGGGATGAACAGCTGAAACAGTTTGGACCAGTTTTACTTTCGTGGCTAAAGGTGCGACTGAGTAAGATCACGGATGAGTTTTAAAGCTACATTCTGCTTTGATGCCAGAACTGAAAGAAAATGCAGACATATTTGAATTTTCTAAGCATTTATTGTGTGATGAACTCTAATTCGTTCTCTTTTTCTGAGTCATTACAGTTCACTGTTTACAGTAAGGAATCTAGAAAGCACAGTTCCAGAGACAGTGGTCAGTAACTCTAACTCTGCTTTGCAGGATCCTACTTCTCTTTAGCTGGACTCTAATTTTGGCTCTGACCTGTGGAACAGGAAAAGTTTTTTTTTTTTTTGCTTTTTTTGCTTTGGCAGGATGCAAGACCTGTTATAAGGCAACCTGGACTGACTCACCAGCATTTTTTCATAATTACTGGATAACAGGACTGTTTCTTGCTCCACCACCGTTTCCTGCCAAACCAGATCTAAGATTATCTGGCCAGTGGTTGTTTATTTAAAGGGTTTATCTGGAGTTCTTTGCCCCAGGACCATGGGGATTCTCTGGGGTACCATTATACTTCTGTGTGGGGTTGCTGTGCTGCGAACGAAGGGCAGCGGACCCTCACAAAGCAAGAATAACGTGCCCCGTCTAAAACTCTCCTATAAAGGTACGTCTGAGATTTTTAACTGTGCTTTCACTGTGTCGGTGGTTTTCTTTTTGTTAAACTTTTAAACTCAACCTTTACCAAATTCATGTATAAATCCCCTAGTTCACATGGTGTGTTTCAAGATATGCTGAAAAGGGATCGAGATTGTTTAACTATTCTGAAAAATAAAAATTATTACAGATATTATGTTAAAAGAGGCAAAAACATGTCTTTATAAGACTTTTAGGCTCTAATATGTTGACACATTGTTTAAATGTTTTCTGCACAATCCCTTTTTCATTCACAACAATTACATTCAGCTCACCGTGTTGCAATGACTGCTGTGTGTAAAATGCTTATGTAATTACACAGCAGTTATCAAGAACTAATAAAGACAACATATTGATAATTGATTATTTACATCACCACAAGACAATGTTTATCTAGGTGAATGAAATCCCTCAACATGCCAGACCTGCAAGCTCAATGCATCTCTAAGCTGCTGAATAGCTTTATTTGTAACTATATATACATAGAAGAGCAATGCCTTATTTCTGTATATGTGTTTATTTTGATCAACTGCTGCTGTCTGTTTTTGCAATGGAAAAAAATGGTTGATATGGATTCCTGGCCTGCCAAGCATCATTCATCCCTCTTTCAGATTTTTATTTTTATTTAATTTTACTGAATGTCATTCTTTCTGCTCCATTCTCTCCTGCATGGTAATTATACTCAGATGAATGGTGAACGGTCTGTTTCAGCAGATGGCTGTACCAAAGTGAAATGTTTCTCTCTTAGCACTGGGGGATCCATAATTATAGACACAAGTGTGCCCGTACGCAGGCACACTTGCATGCATAAATACGTTGCCATCTGCAGATAGCAAATAATACCTGCAAGGGTATCAGTCATCCGAAACCACATGCTGTCAGTGTGGTGCAACACACCCATACACTGAAATCTCTATTGGAAGCCCTTCAGGTAGCAATTTGGCCAGCTTTCTTATTTGGGCTGTAGTCCCTAGTTTTAATATTTGAATCTGCCTTCATTAGAATTTTGGCTGCAGGGGGCAGCACTTTGCTTCCCTGTGCTGACAGGGGGATTTTATTCCAAGCGCAATCAGCGGTTTGCTACAGTGCTGTGAAAAAGTATTTGCTCCCTTATAGATTTCTTCCATTTTTGCTTTTTTTACTTACTTAAATGCTTAAAGATACCAAACTGTTAATATCTGACATAAGGAAATTTAAAAAATATTTTCAAAGGATTTCACGTCAATTCCCCTCGTTCCATTGGTGCCTATCTCCAGCATTCAATTTGGAACTGTGGGAGGAAGCCAGAGTACCCGGAGAGAACCCATGCATGCACAGGGAGAACATGCAAACTCCATGCAGAAAGACCCAGGGACTCCGACTCCTACCCAGGACCTTTTTGCTGCAGGGTAACAGCGCTACCCACTCCCCCACTGTGCAGCCCAGGATTTTAGTTATTAATGTAAAAAGGTATCTAAACTATCTTGGTCCTATGAGAAAAAGTAGTTACCCCTTAAACCAGATTACTGGTTGTAGGAGTCTTTTACATCAGTTTGGAGGAATTTTGGCCCAGTCTTCTTTTGTAGAATTGATTTAATTCAGCTGCAGAATGTTTTTTAAAGAATAAACAGCCTGCTTACAGTCATGCCAGTGCATCTTAACTGGATTAAAGTCCAAACTTTAACTAGACAACTCCAAACCCTAATTTTTTGAGACGTCCAGAGGTGGAGTTTGTGGTGTGCTACAGATAATTGTCCTGATACCTTTGTTTAGGGAAAAAAAAGCTTTCAAAACCAACTTTAATTTATGGGAACAAGCTATTGCCTCACATTAGGTGTAGAACCAAGCATTTACTCAAATACCACTTGCCTGAGCAAATTAAGTTCAGATAAAGACCTCAAAAAGAAAAACATGCCCAGAAAAAAAAGAACAAAGGAGAAACATGTAATTTGTTACACGTTTATCAGGCTTTGGGACTCTAGCAAACCATATCAAAAGGCATTATACATGAATAGAGAAAACACGGAATGTTAGTGACCCTCCCAGCAAAGAATGGCATCCCCAAATTACTCCAAGTGTGCATCAACAACACATCTAGGAGGTCACAAAAGAACCCAGAACAACATCTAAAGCACTGCATGCCTCACCTGCCTTAATTAATGTTACTGTTGATTCCACAGCAACAAAGAGAATGATTTCATTGGTAGAGGTCCAATGTTAAAAAAAACATTGCCAAAAAGAACACAAAGAACCATCTCATATTTCGCCAAAAAAACACATGTTGATGATCCTTAAGACTTCTGGGAAAATATGCTCTGGCCTGACAAGTAATTGCTTGTAGTACTGATACGTAACTGACAACTGGTAATGTTTTTGTCTTGGAAGCTTTCCTGCTTTAGGTCCATAATCTTTGAACCACTGTTTCTCGTCTCTACCTGAAAATCTTTAAGAACAATGTCAATCCATCCGTTTGTGACCTTCAGCGGAGGGGTACTTGAGCTATGAAGTCATCAGAGGCACACTGCATCTCATATTTACCAAGGTTATCTTTGTCAGATACTAAAATGTCTTTGATGATCTGAAACTTTCAAAAAATCACAAAACAGCAAAAACAAACAAAGAGGAAAATGCTTATTCATGTCACTTTATAATGTTCATGTGTTCATTCGGGTTCAAGTCTTGTTTAAATCTGGTTTTATCATCTCTTAGGTTCTTGTGATCACATTTAAAAAACATATGATTAGTTGATCACAAGTCATTTATTTTATACTTATAAAATGTTTATTCCACCAGTGAGAACCAAAACGACATAAACATTACATGAAGAAAATGGGATTATTCCCGTGGAACAGTCTGAGCGCAAGTCCAGTCGTGAGGCAGCAACATCTGATCAGTCACACATGGGAAAGTGAAGTGTAGGAACTCTGACCCCTACAGGTCAAAGGGAATACTGGGAACATATTTAGAGTTGAAATTATGTGTGAGAGGACACTTGCACGTTACCAACCCCCAAATGGAAAACTGCATAAACTGAGACTAAGATACCACCCCTACCACATAACAGGATACAACCATAGTGTTGAACCTTTGGATTCCTACTGTTTTTTGGAGGTAAGGAGCAGGAGGCCAAAATAGAAGGAGGAAAAATAGTGGTACCCCATGGCTACGTAAACATAAAATCCAACTGTATCAACAACTGGTGTTTGGGTGATGACGAGGATGTATAAGTAGGAATCTGGGGACTAAAAGTGCACTGCAGAATCAAACATATTTGAATGTGTTGTATGCTATGCCGGGCATAAATTGCTTGTGAGGTGTACTCACACCCTTTGCGTGAATTGGCCCTTGGGGCGAGTGAACGGGGATTTATGGTTTTCAGGTTTATGGGTCACAAGAAGCAAGACACATGTTTTTAACTGTGAAGGTTGACAATTGAGTTTGTAGGTTGTGGTTGTTCTGCCAAAAGAGCTCTTTTTTTTCTTTTCCCTCCATCCTTTTCACCTCTTCAACCGATGAGAGCCCACAGCTCGCACCGAAAAGCACATAGTCTTGCTTTTAAATACCTGAGGGCAGAAAGAGTAACAAATTGAAAATGGAAACCACATTCCTCTGAAACAGTAAGACGCGTTTTGTTCGTTGTTTTCACTGTAGTGTGAACCTGAATCCATACATGCATTGAGAATATCACAGTGCAGTTGGGTTTCTTGAGGTGTATACAAGGTTTTCAGAGATGAAACAATATTCTGTGCAAAATTTGCAGCTCTCTCATGTTCTCCAGATATTGCCCCAGCAATCGGAAAACATGGTCAGCACTGTTTTGTGGTGTTCTGTTTTTTTGTTTGTGAGTTACCTCTTGGGACTTTTAGATCAATCTATATGTCAGTTTTAATATAAATCATGAATGCTGCACAGAAAAAAAGAATCCTTGCACAATCATGACTGCCAAAGGAATTTGGCTCACAAGTGAGTGTACAGTATAATGTGAGACATGTGAAACAGGACAAAGTAAAAATGGCACTACAAATAAATCTAATCTGAATCTAAGAGTTTTAAAAATGGTCTCGGGAACTTGGGGGAAACTTTATTTGAAGATGTTTATGGTGAATAACAATTAGTTTTGACCATATCTATGTTTAATTCAAACAAAATAATTCTACTGAGACCATAACAATATTGAAATACGATTGAATATTGCAGAGGGAGTATTGAAAAACAATGTACACCAATGTTTCCATTGACTGGAAAATGTGCAATCAAACAAGAGCAGTTTACAGTGTTGCAGAAAATTGTGCCTGCCTTCCTACTTCAAAAAACTGAATGAGCTCGCTGTGTCTTTGTGGTGTTTTCCCTGAGGGACGGGGGAATCTGTTGTTGTAGATCTAAAGTCCCTCACTGATTTTTTTGTTCTAAAACATGTCGTATTGCACATGAACACCCTAGATTTGAGCCACAGGCCCCCAAAAATGAGGAGTATACAATATCGTCAATTGTTATGGTGAAACTAAAGTCCTGCTAATGCATGTTGATGCATAGATAACCTTTTACCGTTAATGAATAAATTCATAAAGATCTTCCGTAATTTGTAATTAGTCCTACTTGAAATACTGATAGTGCCAAACCTTGAATTACAAGTCAGTCATAAGTTATCATGTCTAAGTTCATAGCTTGTTGATAGTTCTGGAACTTGCAAAGGTCTCGCTCTGTCTACAGAAAAAATTCCTTGTTGATCATCGTCTTTCCAACACATTGCTCTCACGTTGACTCCAAGTTAGCCTCTGAATAACAACGTAACTCTTTGTGAAGGGTTCTCCCCAGGAAGTCAGAGGTCCGTGGTAGTTCTGTTCCTGAGAATTGATGAGTCCATGTAGTTCTGAGACTTTTGTTTTTCTTTCTAATATTAAAGAAAAAATGTGATTCATAATTGAGCCATAAAATCTATTTTTAAGTGCCTTATAGAGACCAGATTTGGATAAATATCTGATGTTTTATCAGTTTTGAGTAATATTTTGAAAGTTTAACCCTAAATTGCTGTTTCTATATTTGATTTTTGAGCAGAGCAAAATGAGTCAAATATATATTCTCCTTTTAAATGTGTTAGATTCGTGGGCTTATTCTACTTTAGTTATTATTGATGATTTAGTTTAAAATTTAATACATTATTTTCTTGATAGTTGAAATCTTTCTTTTTCATATGTATATAAAAGATTACATACAGTTCAGATTTACTGTTGTTAGATTAGAAATCTGACCGGTCTTAGTTTACGACCGCTACAATATTTATAAGGTTTGTAAATAAAGTCAAAAAGCAGTATTTCATATACAGCAGTAGCTGTGGATTTTTATTAAAAAAGAATATTGTCTGCATCTACAAAGCACTTAGATAACACTTCCTGTGCCCTCCAGTTGAGGAAGCACAATAGAGAAAGACAGGAAGAATGTAGGGTAAAAGATTTTATTTATACCAATCTCTCAGGGGACTGTTGGATTTTTGCATCCATTCCATCTGCCCCCTTATTGTGCATTCTCTTTGTCTCTTGCTTTCTATTCTTGACTCCTCTTTGTCTCCCTCTGAGTAAACAGGGATTGTTGACTAAATATTGGTAATGCTATTTACCAGTTGTTTTATTTTTCTTCTTTAGCTAAAAGGGCAAGAGATATTTGCAGTTATTTCAAATTACCTAAATAGCTGCAGATAGTTTTACCTATTATTGCAATTATAGGGTATAACAGACCCGTGTGCAAATTATAGGAGGACTGCTTTGGACACATTTTAAAAGCCAATTATTTCCATGTCCACCTGCTTGTCTAGTCATTCCTTCCTGTCTGCGGTTGTTAAACCGTTTGTTGGAGAAGAATCTCAACCAAACAGGGTTTGTGTAGAAACATAAAATCAGCCTTTTTGTTAAAAGTGCACCTTAAACAGCAGCAAAACAAATGCTTCTATATGCATGCATGCATGCCCACCTGTGACATTTATCCAGAGGGGACACTGGTTGAGACATGCATAGTCCAGTACCTCTGGAGCAACATGCAAACATCTATTTTATATTTAATATGTTCTAGATATTTTTTAATTTTCTTATGATTTTCTTTGTTTTTCTAATAACACACAAGCAGTCAGGTTGATAAACACACGTTACACAGCTCCACACATAATTCCCAAAAGGTATCTGTCTCTGGCTGATTGGGTTCTAATAACTTAGCTGTAGTCTCTGTTGAATGGTGTGTTGCCATGGACACTTCTCCCATGGTTAATTTGACAAAAACCAGTGAAGTGTGTGTATTTGTATAGAAGGTGGAAATGGTGATGTTGTTCCCTGCTCTTCTAAATAGAATATTAATAATAAGTAATAAGTGCAGTCATTGTGTGCGAACATTTTCTTTACTACTGCTTTACACCCTTATTTTTAAGGCCGTGTTTAAATTAATCTTTTCTTAATTAGCGTTCATTTTAGAACATAAATAATCCCATCTGTTGTTTAATTTGAATCTCTGTTTAAAATGCTACCTCTCTTTTCTTCATCTAAAGTTGTCAATAGGCTACTTTGAAAACACTATGACACCTTCATTTAGAGTATCATAAAATAGGATCAGCCATTTTTAAAGCAGAGAGATTCAATCATTTTAAACCAAGATAAATAAAGCAACAGTTTTTTTTCGCCATCATAGCTATGTGAAAAGGTTTTACATATAAACATTAAATTAATGTTTTGAAAAGGTCAACAGTTAGGTTAACACAGCTATCAATAATCAAACCGTAAACTGGTCACAAAAAGAACTGTAAACAATGTGGAGGTGCACAGAAACAAAAAGTGATAAGAACACACCATCTTTCATGGACTCCCCCTTAAAACTCAATAGTAGCCACCATTCACTGCTTTAAATTAAAAACAAATATTACAAAATGTCTTCAATGATAGGACAGTTAACACAGAATGTATGCCATTATGCATTTAGTTTTTGTGTAGTTTACTTTGTAACTTAGCTATTACCCAGATTTACACAGTTAGAAAATTATTGGTTGGATAGATGGATATATGGATGGACGGATTGACTGATGGGCAGGCAGACACACGGACAGACAGATGGACAGGCAAGCAGACGAATGGACAGATGGATGGATGAGTGTTTGGATTTTATTGCTTGTTGTTTCTTTGGTTGGTTATTTTTTGGGTTGACTACTCAGTTAGATGTTTGGGTTTTTTCCAGGTCAATTATTACTCAGATGATTTGTTGTTTTTTATTTGTTCTTCTTAGTTTTTTTTTCTTAGCGTGTTTGTTGGTTGATAAGTTAATTCTGTATATATATATATATATATATATATATATATATATATATATATATATATATATATATATATATATATATATATATTTTATAGTTTGCTACTTCTTATTGTTTGGTTGGTGCTCTTTTATTTTCTTTGACTGAGAACTGGGCTGGTTCATCCAGTTTTTTTTTAAAGAGTAACTCACCCCCATGTAAAAGTATATTTCTGCCCCCAGACAAAATTCCATCAAAGAGGGCGGGAATATGTGTAAATGGGAGGGGTGTGTGTTCAGGATGGGGGGTAGCAGCTGCAAGCTTGATTTGCCATATTGAATCATGGAAAGTGAGCAGAGTTATGCTGGTAGTTATGCCACAGTTCGGTCTTTGGAGGTGAAGGATCTTTCTCTTTGCTCTGACTGCAGCAGGCAGGTTTCAGAATGAGGGATGGCAGAGAGGGAAGTTCACAGCAACGAGAGTGAAGTTAGTTCTAGGTTAGACAGCGGTCTCACACCAGCCCCTACCTGGCTGCCTCAAGACGATAACGGCAGAATATTGGTTGCTTTCACGTAAATTTGCCAATAACACATAAAAAGTTAGGAGATTTGTTTCCAGTCGCTTTTTTTTTGTTGTTGAAGAAAACAAGTTACCAAAGGTTTGAAACGGCGCTCACTATGGAGGCAAAAGATGGAGCTGTGTTCTTTTTTATTTTTAAAGATGGAGCTGCTTTTATATCTGACAGTGGCAGAGCTTTTTCACTACATCAGAATTACATCACACCAACCAAAAACAATGTCAATTTGAAATTCAATGCAAGACCATTGTTTAACCCTGGGAGAGCACCACCCTGACGAGTTTAGACACAACAACAGGATTTCAACAAATATGCACTATTTTTTTTCAATATAATGACCAGGATATGTAGGCCATACTATAATACAACAACATTAACAGTTTATTGGCAAAAAAAGTTGATTTGGGTTGAGTTACCCTTTAATTTGTTTCTGTGATAACATTTTTAGTTTTCTGTATGTTCAGTTTTTTTTTTCTTTTTGTTTGTTGGCTTTATTTTGTTTCATAGATTGGTTTATGATTGAATTTTTTGTTTCTTTTAATCTGCTATTTTTTGGGTTTGGTCTTTAGTTAGGTGGTTAATTGTTTATTTTTTGTTTAATATGTTTGGTTTGTTACTTGGTCGGCTCATTTATCTATTTATATTTACTTTTTGAAAAAAAATTGAAAAAATTTTTTGTTCAGTTGGTTGGTTTAATAATTGGTTGTTTGGTTGTTTGGTTTGATTGTTTTAGTTGGTGGCTGTTTTTCATTTGATTGGATAGATGGGTGGTTGTTTGTTTAGTTTTTATTTTATTTTACTGACTAATTCTATTATCAGTTCTTTGTGAGAGTGATCATAATATTTTTTTTGTAAATATAATTATTTTTTTGTAATAATTATATATTTTTTGCACTCTACTCATACTTGTAATTTTTTCGTACTACATAGAGTTGTAAAGTTTTTTCAGCTGACTTGGATGCTTCCAAAAGTGGGTGTGCTTGTGTAAATCAAACTATAAATTCAAAGATAATATCCCCAGGTATTTATGTTGATGAAATGTGTTACCTGAAACAGGCAGGTAAAAGTCCTGAATACAGTCCAACATAAATATTTTTGCAATAAATTATAGAAGACAGATCCTGTCAGGCAACTTTCTGGCAAGCAGGAATATGTTAATCGCAGAACATATAGTTGCTGTTATTACAGGCAATAATAATAATGGGGTGTTTCTCTTAAGTAAATATTCTTACATATTTTCAGTGCTTCTGTGAAAATGTAAAATATTTGCAACAAGTTAAGCTAAAGCATTTGAATATTTTTATTTATTTATCAATGTTCTTTTTGTACATTCCTAATCTTATTCTGTCCTCGATTTCAGCCTCTCAAGGATAAACTACATTGAATACATTTAACATTTCTTTGTTTAAGTGTATAAAACTTTAATTGCTGACTTTTTATCTTTAAAATGCTTATCAAAAAGAACAAGGTTCTAAATAAGTAAAGCAGTCTGTGTGACGCCCTCTCTTCTGGGATGTTCTTTATCTCTTAGTCCAGGTTTTCTTCAGCTTCTCTGTCTCTCTCTCTCGGGCTGTGACATACTTCAGAGAAGAGGGCATTTTCTACTAAATCATTTATGTGTGGTTCTGTTTGCTTCTTTTTGTATTGCATTGGAAGGATTTTTTTACAGTGTTATTAGAACTGCTGTGTTCGGATGGTGGCCAGTTGAAGTGGGGGTCTTAGTCTTCTAAGACTTTGTTGGCAAAAACAAATTGCAAAAAGGAAAGCACATTACTGTGCATATCTTTGTGTGCTGTTAGATGTTACATGGAACAATATTGCAATCCCCTTTCTCAGAATGTCACTTAGGGGTCAGTAATTGAATTAGAGGTGTGATCTGTTAGACAAGTCTTGCTGTCTGTTGGGAAAATAAACCAGTACTTTGCTACATTTGCCAGAGCGTAAAATGAAGTTCCAAAAAGTGAGCTGAAGAGTGTTACAAAGTTTCCTAACAACTGATGCACTTCAGGAAAAGGATGCCGTTTGATCTGTAAAAGATTATCAGAATAATATGATACCCCACTTTTACTGTACTTGTAATTCTGCCTGGCAGGTCAGATTAAGGTCACATCTACATGTAGACAGTCTGGCTTTTGGCTTTCAGCCCTGACTTTACCAGTCAATTCCACATTTATTTGGGAGAGGCTCCCTATCTGTCAACTTAGCAAGTAAGCAGATTTGGTTTTGTTTGTTTGTCTCTTTTAATTCAAACCACGTGTTGGGAAAAGAGCAACAGCACGCCTGCCAAAATCTTTTAGTGAAAAAAAGCTTCAGCAAATATGTATTGTACTCTTGGGGCACCTTTGTGTCTGGCATTTTATAAGGAAAACTTTCTTGTATGCAAAGATGTTCTTAGAAATGATTTCCTCTCAGCGGGTTTTTGTCTTTCTTGCTCTGAACACATGCCGATGTGTTAATCATTGTAGTATTCTGATCTCATTTTGCTCTCCACAGAGATGTTAGAGACCAACAATCTTGTGACATTTGAAGGCCTGGCTAACAGTTCGTCTTACCACACTCTCTTGTTGGATGAGGAGAAAGGAAGGCTCCTGGTGGGGGCCAAGGATCACATCTTCTCTTTCAACCTTCTCAATATAAGCAAAGACAAAGCACAGGTAAAACACAGCTTCTGTGTTTCCCAGTTTTATTAATTTATGACTTTAAATCTGTTTCTGACCGACTTACACGTCCATTTGTCTTTAACCAGAGTGCTTGCTGCAGGTATCTTGGGATTTTTTTTTCTGAATTTTAAGAAAAAGTGCTTCATGTATATTTCAAATGAGGGCTGTCTCACGCAGTCAAGCACTGTTCCAGACATGTTAGCTGCACTCTGCACACCTGGGTGATTCGTGTGGTAAACTGAAACAAAGTGGCAGTAACAAACTGCTTTGTGACCCCTTCAACTCTCATAAAAACACTTCCATGCACACAAGGCGTTGCTCTATCACTGACACTGAAATGATTTCAGGTGCCAGGAGTTGTTTTTCAGTCTTAAGCAGAAACTCTGTTTGTGTTGCAGATCCCCTGGACTGCTTCTCCCACCAGAAGAGATGAATGCAAGTGGGCAGGGAAGGATCTCTCAGTAAGAATTTAAGCCATCTTGGTATCGAGTGAATGTATTAAATTTTATTGTTTTACACAACAAGCAATACAAATGTTTTAGATTAAGATTTTAACAGCACCCCCTTACACAATAATTTTTTTTGTCAACTTTAGGTTGTAACTGTTTGTCTGTTGAAATTATGTATTACACACAGCAAAGTTACTACAAGCCTACTTATAATTTAGATAGTATAGTGTAGACTACACTGAGATCACAGATCAATGGTAATAATGTGTTGAAGAACCTGGAAGCTCATATAAAGCTAAACCTCAAAAACTTATTTGCTTTGTTATTAGATTATTGTAGTGTAAAGAAGCTGTGCTAATAAACAAGTGCAATATTTTCTACCAATCATTTCATAAAGGGAATTGTTTATTTATCGATATTCATTACACATATAGAGTCAAATATTTCAAGCTTTTATTTCTTGTACCTTCGATGAATATGTCTTACAGGTAAAGAATTTGAATATCACAAAAAATATGTTTTAAGCACACATTTTAGTCTTCTGAAAATTATGTACATTTCTGTGTACTTGGTTGGGCCTCCTCTTGCATGAGTTACTCCATCAATGTGCCGTAGCATGGAGGCGATCAGATTCAGTGTAACAGCAGCCCATGCTGCTTTGATTGCAGCCTTCAGTCATTTAACTCGTTGGGTCTGGTGTCTTTCATCTTTCTCTTGACAACAGCCCTAGATTTTCTATGGGGTTCATAGGTCAGGAGAGTTTACTGACCAATAAAGAACAGGAACACCAAAGTCATTGAAGCAGCTTTTGGTACCTTTGGAAGAATGGGCAGGTGCCAAGTCTGTAAAATAAAATTACCATATCCATAAAGCTTTTCAGCAGAGGAAAAGATGAAGTGCTATAGAATTTCCTGGTAGATTGCTTATAGACTGTAGCCTTCAGAAAAAAACAGTTGACCAACACCAGAAGCAACATGGATTATATGCATCTCCACTCTTCCCCAAGACCTTGGCACGTTGACTTCCAAATGAAATGCAGAATTTACTTTCATCTGAAAACAGGACTTTGGAACAGTCCAGTTCCTTTTTTTTTTTACCTAGCCCAGACAAGACACTTCTGACATTGTCTCTGACATGAGGAATGCAGCGTTTGTAGCCCATGTCTAGTATTGGTCTGTGTGTGGTGGCTCTTGAGGCACCGACTCCAGCCTCAGTCCACTCCTCGTGAAGCTTCCCCAAATTTTTTTATAGGCTGTAGCTTGACAATCCTCTTACAGCTGCAGTTCTCACTTTTGGGGTTGAACCTTTTCCTATTATACTTCTTCCTTCTACTGAATTTTCTGTTAATATGCTTACATACAGAACTCTGTGAACAACCAGCTTCTTTAGACCTGTTGTGGCCTACCCTCCCTGTGGAGCGTTTTGATAACTCTTCTGGACATGTTTCAAGTCAGGAGTCTTCCCCATGATTGTGCAGCCTACTCATCCTGAGTGAGAGACTGTTTAAAGGCTCAGGAAACATTTACATGTGTTTTGAGTTAATTCACAATTGGTGTGTGACACCATGAGTTTCAAAATATTAACTTTTTCACCTTCATATTTTCAGAGAGCACTGTTCCTAACAACTGATGTCAGGTTTTCAATATCTGTAAGCCTTAATCATCAAAATAGCAAGAAACAAAGGTTTGGAATATATCACTCTATGTGTAATGATTCTATGTCATTGTGTCACTTTCTGAGATGACTGGTAAAAATATTGTGCTTTTAAACAATATAAAATTTTTTTGTGATGTATTAGTATGTTGGGATCACAAACATTGCTCTGAATTTACTGTACTGAGGGAGTAGATCACACAGCAGTCCAGTCTTTTCCATTGATCAGCAGCTGTTTTGCAGCCTCAATTCGCTCCATTTCTGCACTTCTTAAGTCTTGACGGTCCGGTTCATGTTCCTTTATCTACTTTTTTCCTCCAGCAAAATGCCTTGTGAAAGTAGAAATATATATATATTTTTTTAATGAATTACCAAATTTAACTATGATTAACTATAACTTTAACTGCCTCTTTAAAAACAAGCTATACAAGTTTAATTTATGTCAGTTTTAGTTAAATTATGACATGTAGTCTAAACAAATATACTTTACTATTTAATCATGGGGGAGCAAAAAAGTTTATTTGAGGAAATTGCAACCTTTTAATCTTTCTAATGTTTTATTCTGCCTATCAACTTACATAGCTTTAGTTATTATTTCCCCTAAATGTATAATTAATTCACCTTTTGAATGAAGGCAAACTGTGTCTGTGCAACTAAATGCTATTTTCATTAAAGTTATTTTAGGAACAGATCTTTCTTTATGTCTGGTTCTAGAATTAGAGGGAGGGGGGAAACACTGGTATTTAGCAAACTTGTGTTTTCATATTTAAAAATAGTCTCTGATTACGCTTCCTCCTATTTTCGTAATTCAGCAGTTTTAGTTAAAATTGTTCACAGTATTCAAGGAAGAATGACTATTTAATAGAATTTCACTTTAGCATCTCTTTAGCATCACTGTTGCTATAATTACTGTCAGTTTAATTGATAGCGTTAAATATGTTAAACACACAGCAAACCTGGCCAAATAGTATTTTCAACAAGGCTGTAATTTTTGTGGATGAAATAACATTACATAAAAAATTAAATTCTATGGAAATAATAAAATGTACTTGTTTAATTTTAGAGGAAGAATGAATATAAGATGCAATGAGTAGGATGCACCCCAATCCCATGGCTCTAGGTAAATGAGGTTTTGTGATTTTCACAAACCCAAGGTAAACACACTTGAAATTTTGTATCTGTTTCCTTCAAGTGTTGTTTTTTTATCAGTCTTCCAAAGCCCCCAGGCAAAGGGCTTGAATGTAAGACAATGCTGATGCTGTTTTTGGCTCAGTTTTTTTTCCCCACCAGATCAGGGCAAGTGCCCCTGGCGGTCAATTCGCCTGCACTGCAGATCTGAAGAGTAGTGAATTCCTCTGTGTGTTTTCTGTAAACATTGTGAAATGTATAAAGAGCCACCCTAAGGGATGGTTATCTGTTATAGAACTAGATTAGAGGAAGGTGTGGCGAAAAGGAGACGGCATCCATACATATTCAATGATAGTCTAAAAACAAACACTTCTACAAAGCAGAGAGGAACCAAATAGGATTGGTGGATATTAAAGGCACTGCAAGAATTGCACAAGAAGATGGAATAATCAATCAACTAACAATTAACTAGAAACTTCAGTGGATTGAGATTTATCATTTGATAAAATAGAAATTGCAAGGCCATGTAAAATGTTAGAACATTCTAAACACAATCATCAAAAGTGCTCCTAGGCTTAGCAGACATTTTCAAACCAAGTTTGTCTTGACAGTTAAACTTAAAACTTGCTACTTAAAAGGTAAATACACTCTTTGTCTGAAGAATTTTAAACATGCTGTGAATAATGGACAGTAACCAGCACACTAAAAGTATGTCCAGCAATTTCAACAAATGATTATTGTGAATCTGTTTTGTGTGTTCTCTGTCTTTCCTTCATAAGAGAGAGTGTGCTCATTTCATCAAAGTACTGCAGCCATTCAACCAGAGCCATTTCTATGTCTGTGGGACAGGAGCCTTCCACCCTGTATGTTCCTATCTGGAGGTGGGCAAGAAACCAGAGGTACAGCTTGCATTTCTGTTTCTATCCTCATCTGTTGCCAGAAACAGAAACACAATACACTCAAGACAAGATGTACTTCATGTCACACCACACAAACTGGTAGCATTTCATATCCTTATTGGCCATGTTTACATGGAGGTGCTGTAATACACAACTATAAACAGGTCTGATTCAATAAAATAAGAGATGTGTTTAAAAGAACATAGTGATTAAACACAAAGTTTCAGTTCGTTTCTCGGGTAATGTACTGCTGTGCTAGCGTGTGTATGTGTACATGAAAGTGTGTGCATGCTGCTCTTTTGAATCTGAGAAAAGAGAATTGCTCTCGTCTCCTCTAAATGCCAGACTTATAAATGTGAGTCTCCCACTAATTAGGTGGCTATTTACAAACCATTAGGGGAAGGAAATGTCCCTGTGAAAACCCATCAACTCTGTGTGGATCATAAAGTAGAAATGTAACTCATTAGTGCTGAGGTCACAGAGTCACAGTGGTGAGAAATGTACTCTTGTATTCTCTTCAATAGCAGTATGCTGCTAGTGGTTTCATTTTAAATGGTATGTACATTTTGATACATATTTGCTAACACTTTTTATCATCTATAGTGCTGTGCCCTATATGCTGTGCACTGGACCCTTTCCCCCCAATTTCTGCTGTTTACAACTATAGATTTCAATGTACTTTATTGTATTTCAATTTTATATCACATAACATTAAGTAGTGTATAATTATTAGGCGGAACTGAAAAGATAAATAGGTTTTATTGAAAAGTGTCACTAAAAAGGGATGGTTGAAAGGAAAAAATAATAAGATGGACTATGTAAAGTTTGCCACAAGCTGTCTAGAAGATTGAAGAAGACTGCAATTATTTGGAAGAGAGTGCTCTGGTCAGATGAGACAATTACTGACAATCTCGACAGCGGCGCAGTGTTCGTCTTGCAATTGTCGGGTTGCCGGTTCGACCCCCCCTGCGACCGTCTCAGTTGTTGTGTCCTTGGGCAAGACAGTTCACCCGAGTTGCCTGAGGGCCAGGTGGCACTGATGTATGGCAGCCTCGCTGCTGTCAGTCTGCCCCAGGGCAGCTGTGGCTACTAACATAGCTCACCACAGTCAGGGTGTGAATGGGTGACTGGCTAACTGTAGTGTGAAGCACTTTGGGGTCGTCAGACTAGTTAAAGTGCTATACAAATACAAGCCACTTTCCATTACCATTTACCTGCAAATACTAGGTGTGTGTGGTGGTAAACCAACATCACACATCAACCTGAAAATACCATCAACCCTATCAAGCACAGAGGTGGAAGCATCACCATGGGGGTGACTTTCTTCAGCAGAGGGAGGGTATCTGATCAGAGCTGGAGGACGGGTGTCACTTAAAACAGGACCACACCAGATCCGAGCCTGCTAATGGTCGTATAAGACTTTAGACTGGAATGGAGGCTCAATTTTTATTTTGTGAAGGAATGGGCAAGATCATAGCATATTCATGAGTTAGAAGGGCCTAGACAGAGGTCAGACCTAAATCCAGTAGAAAATCTGAAGTTTAAAATCACAGATGCTGTCCAATCTGACAGAGCGAAGAAGAATGAACAAAACAATTGGGTCTCTAGTTCTGCAAATGTTGTAGAGAAAAATGCTAAAACATTGTTGCTATAATTCGAGTGAAAGTTTGTTCTACAAAGTACGGCAAAAGGAGCTTGAATACAAATGCACAGCACACTTTTCATGCTATGTCCTTTCAGTTTATAAGCATGCACTACTTTGTGCTGATCTACCAATACTCCCAATTAAATTCATTGACGTTTGTGGTTATAACACAACAATGTTCAAGGGGTTTGAATACTTTTGCAACCCTCTGTATAAAGACAACACATTTAGCTAACATGTGTTGTGTTTTTAGGCAAAGAAATGTTTGTCAAAGAGAAATGTAAAACATTAGATAACGCTACATTTACATATATATCTTTAAATAAAACAACATCGAGGTCAAAGCCTTCAATGCAACTTTCACAAAATACTACACTAAAGTGTCAATGGCAGCCATAGATGTCTGGCTGTAGATGATTCTGTATGCACTGGAGCTCATGTTTCACGTGTGAATTTTACGTAAAGTTATGCTTGTTCCCTGTGTTTAATAGTAGACTAAAATGCCTGGTTTCCTGTTTCTATCTGCACACACAGGACGGTGTTTTCAGACTGGCGCCCCATGTAGAAAACGGTAGAGGGAAGAGTCCCTATGATCCCAAACTGCTCACCGCTTCAATCCTAATTGGTGAGTTTATGGAAAAAAAACGGTGTGCGGCCTGCATGTGTGCAGTAAATCCCTGTGCCTTGCTCTTTCATTTCAGCTGGTACGCAGCGTGTGACGTCAATGTAAATAACAGAACAGGAGCGTTGCATCTTTTGCTGCTTTGTATTTACACCCTGAGAACCCCTCATTGGCAGGATTGTAAATTTTATTTCAGTCTGAATCTATTACATTTAAATGGTGCAGATGTGTGGTCAATGGCACTTTATTGAGTCTATTTTGCTCTAATTCTCCCTCCTCCCTTTTTGGCAATTAAAGCAGGGGTGTATGAGCATGGTATTTCTCTTTACCCCCAATTATGTGTGATCATATTGTGTTATACCACCTCATTTACCCAAGCAGATGGCTATTTTCCAGCCCATCAACCCTTATCTCCTCTCCCTTTTCTCTCTCCTTTCTCACCAGCATTATTATGTACTCCCCTTGTCTCACACTTCTGTTCTCTCCCTCAGCATCTGACCCACCATCCGTTCATCCTGTCCTCACCTCTCTTCTCTGCCCTGCCTTCTGTTTTTAATGTCGATTTCACACTCCTGATGTGTGTTATGTCTTTGTTCTCAAGGGATGTGAAATCTACCTATGCTACTAAGCCCCTGCTCAATTCCTCAGATTTCTGAACGAAGCCCACGGGGGAAAGCAGGCGGTTTCTCATCTCGCATTACTGTGCGAACAATAATCAATCCTGTCCCCTCTCAGATGGGGAGCTGTATGCTGGAACATCAGCCGACTTCATGGGGCGGGACTTTGCCATCTTTCGTACTCTTGGCAAGCATCACCCAATCAGAACAGAGCAACATGACTCCAGGTGGCTGAATGGTAGGTTTGGCGGCCTCTCTGCTTGATTTGTCTGTTAGCTTCTTTGTTGATAAACTACCTTAAAGATTAACTAGAACATTTTTGACAGAGGGTTGACTTGTCTCTTCTCCAATTTGTAGATCCATTTCATACTACACATTGCCATAATATCTTTTCGTGTCAATTCATTATGTGTGAACAAACCATTTCATGTCTACGCCCTTAAACCGTTGCTGTTCAGCTTATTCTTCCTTGTAGGTAAACTTGTTTTAGTTTTATGGCAACAAATTGTCATACAATTATTAGGAAATTAAACTGCTCAAGTTTTCAATCTTCATTTTTTTATTGACTTATAAAACTAATAGGGTCTGAATAGGGCTGCACAACATAAACAATCCTGCGATGACGATACCAGTTGCAATAAAACTTTTCATAATTTTCCTCAATCCTCTAATTTTTCAGCTGTGCTTCCACAAATGTCTATAAGCTTTAGAGTCTTGGTCTCTGAAATGTGTGTTTCGGCTGAATATCTTATCGGCTTACAAAAAGTGAACTTCATGATACTTTGAATCTATTAACAATCACAGCCTTCCAAACAATAGTATTAAATATTAATGTGACATACACTTATTTTTTTATTTTTTTTTGATAACACATATTGCCCAGCCCTACCCTTGAGCGAAACAATAGAACTATAAGCATTCTCCTGCTGACAGATTCTCTTTATGAAAGTCATAAACCACCCTCCCCATGTCCCTGCAAGGACAAGCAGGCATAGACAATTGATGGATTGATGGATAAATCCCCTTTCCTTACAGTGGACTAGGAACCAGTAGACTAAATGATCATTTATCAAATAAATGCAGAAAGATGTGGCTTGTTGTTGCAGAAGTCAGCATACCCTGAAGCTAGTACTTCACTGAAACAGTTTTTGATCCAAATTAACACTTTCTGCGTTCACCTCCAACATCAATTATAGTGGATCTGATTCACCTAAAATGAAGTTCAGCTAGAATGAGTTTAGTGACATTTGCTCATGTTCTTCAAGGCATGGATGAATGGATGGATGAGTTTTGGTAGATGCAATTATGACCAGTTTCAAGTTTCAGAAATGTTATTCGTTTTCACCAAAAACCTTTGGTAGTTTGTTAGGTAGCTACAGTCAGGGACATATTTTATTTGTCTGTATCAGGATAGGTCCAAGCAAATATATCATTTAACAACATAATTCTTTGTGAATAAGAAATGTTTTACCGTAGACTCATTTAACCAGACTCCAGACCTAAATTTGATACAAAATATGTGTGGTCGCCTGAAGATTGCTGTGGACAAGCATAACATTGTGGGTTGTCCACACAATCTGAGAGAAGGGGCAGATATTACCAAGTCAAATTGTGTGATGCCGAAAGACTCCTGCAAAACAATAAAGAATGCTGAAACCAATTTAAAAGGTGCTCCAATAAATGATTTCTACCTTATATACTTTAAGTGTTAGCACACTTAAGCGGCCATGTAATTTGAAACCGTTTTATATGCAGTTCCCCCAGTGGAATGTATTGTTTTAAAGTCAAAAGGATATATGTCAGTTTTTGAGAAAAGGTTTCCAATCTATTTATCGTGGTAATTTTTCCATAGGAGTATTTTTTTTTTCAAGTTTATCAAACTTGTTCTGGCTCAGGAGCACTAGCCTGTCTGCATATCACTCAAAATAGTGCCTTTCACACAGAAATCATAAAAAAATATATAATTTATTGTTTTAGCCTCTCCAAGTTTCAAATTTAATATAAAATCCTTTTATTATACCAGACAGCCCGTAGGCAAATGTCTGAGTTCTGTGGTTGTCATTATAAATTTAAGTCCCAAGGCAAATCTGAGCAGTGAAGGATATATGCTTATTTTTCTTCCCTTTGTCTGGCTTTTTATATTTGCTTTCTGCTTCATCTTTACTACCTCTCTTAGCTGATATTTCATAACTTAAGTGCTTGTGCGTGAATGTGTTGTAAAATGGGGAGGCAAATTTCGAGAAATGCAGAGCATCAGTCTTGGCAAACGTAAGCTGGCTGAGAGGAGTGTGGTGCAGCACATCCAGTTGTGCTGGAGATTTGTTGAGGTAAATGTTTTAAGGTGCTGCTGATTAATACACCCTTTAAACATTTTAAAGCTAGAATTATTTCCAAAACAGTCTATTGGATGCTTTGTCGATGAGTGGTGAGGTTTAGACTTTGCTGGCATTCAGTTCTCTTGGTCACCAGTTTGAGCAACCTACAGACTACATCTGCAATGCTGTGAAAGGTTTTCTATTGTATTTGATCAGATTTACGACAAGATAATGAGATTCAGCACTTCTATAACACCTATAATGATCATAGAAATTATGTTTATTTTACTTTTCCTCTCCATGTCTGTTGATGAGTGGTGGGACAAATCATTTATCAAATATTTAGTTTTCAAAAGAGTAAAATGAGAACTAAAAGAAACCTCAGACCTCAGCAAGTTATTACTTATTTTTGTTTAAAAATTAGTGAGCATTCCTACTTTAAGAACTGTGGGAACAGATGTTCCCCTTGCTCCATTGTTTAGGTGCCTTTGACCATGTATGTTGTTTACGTGAGAATATTAAGTGCATAAATCTTTGACACTAAGTTGTCTCTTGTAGAGCCCAGATTTGTGGGTGTTCATCTGATCCCAGAGAATGATAATCCAGAGGATGACAAAATCTACCTGTTCTTCAGAGAGAACGCTATGGATGGAGAACATGCTGGGAAAGCCACATACGCTCGCATTGGACAGCTCTGCAAAGTAAGGATGCACACAGACACGACGACACCAAGGCAGACCCTCAAAGAGGATAGATACAAACAAACTTTACTACATGTAGCAGACAATGATGCATAAATAGCTTTATTATCTAAAAAACACTTTAATGTTCAATATGTGTCTTTCCATGCTGGCAACTTTCAAGAGTTATGATTATTTTCAGCATAAAAAGGGTGGATTGTGATGTATAGGGTACAATCATCTTTTCGGAGAAGAACAGAAACCTGAGAGAGTCTAAATGTCACCGGAACATAACAGGCTGAGATGGAAGCAATCTTGTCCCAATTCTGACTCTGCTACCTCTGAGCACAAGTGTCAAATTTCATGCTCCACGTTGTACAAATCAGTTCATTTCAGATCTGATGTCCAGCCTTAACTGCAGACCAGCCTTTCAGTATAACAGCCTTATCACCAAGAATGTCCGGAATCCGCTGTCCTCAACACGGGACAATGCTTTCATTATGCAACTTGTGGAGTTAATTTGAACCCATATATTTGCACACATTTTAATTTCTGCTATAAATCAGCTTGCATGGAATGTAATGAGGGAGCACTTTGTGAATTTATGTTTGCCTGCTGCTCTCTGGAAATGAACACCACACGCTGAGGTTGTGGAGAACAGTAATCTTCCAACTACAAAACATCTAAAAAGCTATTTGTAACTAAAAGGCAATTTGAGAATTAAAGTAAAGGCTTCGTATCCACGAAAATGAATGAGTCTATGCTTTGTGGATAATTTTAAGAAGCTACTGGAGTCTTACACAGAGCTTTTTGTTCTTATTTAGCTTATATTAATGGTGATGGGGTTAACTCTGCATTGCATCGACCAGTGTTTTGTGGCCAGTTCATGCGCATACGTTTTTCTAATAATATATTTTTGCTGATTTGATTTCTCTTCAGAATTTATAATATGAGGACAATATTTCCAATTCGTTTTGTAGCATTCTCGTCTTGAATGGTTATGATTTCCCATGAGATAGCAGTTGCTTGTAAAATTTGGTTTGCTTTTTCTTTAAACAAAGACCAAGATTTTCAGATTTTAAACTGGCTTTTTCATCTTACATTAGCAATAGAAGCAACCAGCTTGACAAAAGCTATAAAACAAGAAATGAACCATATATTTCTAAACAGTTTTCCTCCAAGGTACACTGCCAAGACTTTTTCACCTTTTTCCATATAAGTGTTAAATAAGCAAAACTTTACATCATATGAAGAATAGCTTAAGAGTATCATCTGTTTATGACATTCAAGAAGCTTAATTGAAGAAATATATCCTGCATTATAACCTTGTTTCAGTGTTTTGTGCAAAAATTAGATAACACAAGTATTGCTTTTGTTCAGATACATTTTGCATACAAGATTTAATATTTCAGACAGATAAAGACAGTTGTTATTTTGTTTAAGAAATTTCTACTTTAAAAATTATGTTAAAAAGAATGCATGACTCAAAGACTCAGTTGAATAATCACACGTAATCTATTTTTTTAGAATGACCTGGGAGGCCACAGGAGCCTGGTCAATAAGTGGACTACTTTCTTGAAAGCTCGGCTGATTTGCTCGGTGCCGGGCAGTAATGGCATAGACACACATTTTGATGAACTTCGTGAGTGATTTCTTCACATAATATCTCATGAATGGATGAAATGAATATTTATCTGTTGCCACATGTCTGTAACTTACTTTTCCAATTGTTTTTTCTTTTAGAGGATGTCTTTCTCATAAGCACTAAGGATCCTAAGAGCCCAGCAATCTATGGCGTATTTACCACCTCCAGGTATGGTGGAGTAATTTATATCATGAAGTCTTTTCCAAAATATTTGATGTCATAAATTGTAGTTTATGAGCATGCATTTAATTTGTTACTTATAGTTATTCCACTAATTCCTATTTTTATTCAGCAACGTCTTCAAAGGTTCAGCAGTGTGCATGTACAGCATGGCAGACATAAGAAGAGCATTCTTGGGTCCATATGCTCATAGAGATGGACCCAGCTATCAGTGGGTCCCCTTCCAGGGACGTGTACCCTACCCTCGGCCTGGGACAGTGAGTCCATTGCTCTGTTTACCAAACTAAGAGCTCTCCATCAGTCTCTTTCATTTTTGTTTGTGTTCCTTTGCTTAATTGTTGCTAATGTGTTTTTTATGCAGTGCCCTAGCAAGACATTTGGTGGGTTTGACACAACCAAAGACCTTCCTGATGAAGTGGTCACTTTTGCCAGAAGCCACCCAGCCATGTTCAATCCCGTCTATCCAATTAATAATAAACCGATAATAGTCAAAACAGATGTGGACTACCAGTTTACTCAAATGGTAGTGGATAAAGTGGAAGCTGAGGATGGCCTGTATGATGTTATGTTCATAGGCACAGGTATAGAAATATACATTAGTTTAAAACAATTCTGGACAGTTAACTGAACCACTGTCAATATAGCAGTACTAAAAATGTATGTTTTTTCTGTGCTTTCCAAGACATGGGAACAGTTCTGAAAGTTGTAGCCATCCCCAGAAGTTCCTGGCATGACTTAGAGGAAGTGCTATTGGAGGAAATGACTGTATTCAGAGTACGTTACCCTACATGTCACCTGGTTATAATTCTTTGGTAACATTAGAATCAACAATCTCTGCATAATTGTTGTTTTTTCTTAATTTTTGTCAGGAACCAGTTGCAATCACAGCTATGGTACTTTCAACAAAACAGGTAATGACTGTTAAAGTATGTGTGTATGTATGAATAAGTCTATCTATCTATCTATCTATCTATCTATCTATCTATCTATCTATCTATCTATCTATCTATCTATCTATCTATCTATCTATCTATCTATCTATCTATATATATATATCTATATATATATAGATATATATAGATATATAAACATACATAGAAAGATGGGAAAATACTGTATGACAATGTGACAGTGAAGTTTGACAACTGTTTATGCATAGTGCATGTTTAAAAAAACTGCCCGCAGAAGTTTTTTTTGTTGTTTTTTTTCTCGGGGGTGATACGCCTTAGGAGCAAAGAGACGAAACAAAGAGATCTTTGTTTCCAGTATTTAAAGATTTTGAGATAAGCTGCTGTGTCATCACATAAGCAAATCTTAATCACTGGCTTTCAGTGACAGTTTGTAAGCTGAAATGACAGGGAGATGAAAACAAGCCAGCTAATTGACATGTAGGAGGGGCTGAACAATTCTCCTGAAGCAGTCCACCAACATTTTTAAGACCTGAGTCAAACATTTAGTTGCATAAAGAACATTACACTACTTATGCGAACCTGACTTTATTTGTGTACCACTATCCAAGCTGTAACTGTAACCCTTACTATTTAACATGACTATAAAAAACAATAAGATACGAAAGACAATATTGAATACATTATTTTACAATTTAAAATGTACAGTTAATCCTAAACTTTGTTTGCTAAATAATAAGTAGTCGAGTATTGATGATCTAGTTTCTTTGTCTTTATAGCAACAACTTTATCTTGGTTCAGACATTGGTGTGTCTCAGATGCCTCTACACCGCTGTGAGGTTTATGGAAAGGCCTGTGCTGAGTGCTGCTTGGCAAGGGATCCTTACTGTGCATGGGATGGCACAGAATGCTCCAGATACTTCCCAATGGCAAAGAGGTAGGAAACACAAACTTTATATTTGGAATTTTACCTATTAGATTCAGATTTTTTACCAGCTCATTGACTTCTTGATCAGTAAAGCTAGTTAGAACTTCAAACTGGTAAAGATAGAATAAAAACAACATGGTACATACTTGTTGTAAACAGATATCATTGACACAAATGTAGCAGTAATTGATTCTTAAAATCATAGTGTTTCTTGAGATGAATGACCTTATTCTGCACATGTTCAGTTAAGAAAATTGTGCCAAGTTAAATTATTGGTTGGCATTTGGAATTAACAAAAACAGCGCAAATGATTATATTTAGGATAAAATGTAAACATTGTAAAACTAAGTGTTATTTGAATGATTAGTACAATAACTGAATTTGGTGTAGTTAATGTAGACAGTATGATTTGTATAACCCTCTGTCAAATGCAAACTTCTTCAGAAACAAAGAAAATTGTATATTTTCAACCCCTTCTCAGAGTAATGCAGCTGTATCCTATAATTTTCTTGAAATAATCTGGATTTTGTTGTCATTGAGAAATTATTTTCCAGAACATTTTCTTCATGGCTTTCATGGCTTTTTAGTTCACCTCCCTTTCAGAAATGTCAAAAATTTGTAAAAATAAATAAATAAATTGTATGTAATCTTTTGTTTAGGATCAGATAAAGAACTTCATTCGTCATTGAACGCTGGATTCATCATGACAATGAAATTACATTGGTTTCCAGACTACAAAATAAAATTAACAAAGGCAAAATTATAACAAAGTAAGTCAAATATGTCATAGATTAAACAACAATAAAATAAGAATAAGATAAAAAATGTTTAGGAGTCAATGAAGAGTAAGCCGCTATGTAGTATGGACAGTCATAAACAAGCTGCTGGTGAGAAAAGTGAACTATAGAGAAATTTAAGAACCGTAACAAATGTGGGTAAAGAGGCAACTTTTCATGAATAACAAACGCACAATAGCGACTATGGTATAGTGCCAAATTTATGCTATCATAACACACTTTAAAAAAGACAAAAACTATTTTGACTGGAAAGTAGATCTTTGACAGAATCTTATATTTTTGCTGTAAATGAAATTAAAAAATGTTAGTCACAGGCTTTGGGAGTACTGAGATTGTCATTACAGATTCAGTGTCAGTGTGTGAGTGTTTGTTACTTTGTTTTGTGTTCAGCCTGCCAATCATGACTTCACTCCACTTACTGAATTCCACAGTTTCCTTTTCTCACAGTTAATTGGACTCCAACATTCAAAGCTTTATACCATTCTGGTAAACATGGTGGCTTCAACATAAAGATCCAATCATTGGCTCAGAACAACAGAAAGTTGATGGACATAAATCACCAGTTTTAGAAAATATCCTGGAGGTACTGTCTTATGCTAACCTGGGGCTTCTTTAGCATCTGTACTTGATAACAATGACAGCATGGTGTGATTGATTAATGTTAAATTCCATCATCACACCCTATAATTAAAGTTTTTCAACTAAGCCATGGGCTGCCTGCTGTTTTTCTGTTTATGTTGGCCTGCAGTTTCACTGCTCACCCAAATTTAATTCAAACACACTACACACAACCACTCACACTCCCTGTAGACATACACTTTCTACCATAGTTTCAAAGTGTTTTTGTTCTGCTAGCTCATGAAGTTGTTCATACTTGTGTTTCTGCAGGAGAACAAGAAGGCAGGATATAAGGAACGGAGACCCGCTCACTCAGTGCTCAGATCTGCAGCAACAAGGTCCTTAAACAATAAAAAGAATAGTTGTGATATTTATTATCAATTTGAAAGTGCATATATTTGATTAACTGTTGCAACCTAAACCAAAGTATATATTAAGTTATATTTCTATAATTTCTATTTTTTTCTGGTTGTGTTGAAACTTAGCATTGATTCTTGTGAGACATGCAATTAGCATTGTCAAGATTCCCTCAAGCCTCCACTTTGTCGCAAAGGCCTCCAGTATGCCGCCAGAATCAAGACTCATTCTGTGTTTTGATGTATTCATTGCCTCAATTGTACATTTTTCTCCTTTTACTTATGAAAATGTATATAGAAATGTTTTTAGTTTGTTTAAGATGCTAATTGGGGATGGTCATTAAATTCTAACAATGCAATAGCAATTATCTAAATCTAAATAAGTCAGTATTTGGACAATAGCTTTAAATTTATAATTGAATGTAAACATACAGTGAAATCAACTCATTGAAATATGGCAAATATTTTACAATGACAGACACAGATTTTTAGATCATACACATTTTTCCAGGAAAATGGTGAATATATCTCACCATCATCTGTGAACCTGAGCTGCTTGGACTACAGCGATAGGATCGTGCCCATATTTATTCTATTTTCAGCTCAGTTGGACCACAAAGTTTTATTCAGACATATTAGTTTTCACAACAGCCTCACAAAGTATGATGAGTTGGGAATTGAAAGAATAAATGTTTTATTTTAAAGATATCAGGTCACCAGTGCAGTTCTACAGCCTTGTTCCTGAGAGAAAAAATATCCTAATAGTGTTAACAGCAAAGCTCTCCACACTTTATTCATTTAAAAGCAAGCATGGTTGTTTTTGTTCATTTGCTGGTGATATAACCCAACAACATCTGTATCTGCCATGTCTAAGGCGCCGCACTTTAAATGGGAATCAAACTGTTGCTGTTGTTATGCACATCGAGCATGGCTACAACAATCTGGGTGGCACAACTGTTCCTATCCAAAGATTCACCCATAGCTCACCCTAAAAAGCTGAAGTGTACACCAACCCACTTTCACCAATGGATGTATCCAAAAATACTTACAAGAAAAACGAAGAAAAAAACAAAACAATTGCTAAGTTTTTAAAAGCTAGATCACAACAGATCTTTCTTTCTTGCCAGATGAACTGACTGGGCAGGCAGCCATTCTCGATAAAACAGTCTATGGTGTGGAAAACAGCAGCACTTTCCTTGAATGTGCTCCCAAGTCCCAAAGAGCCATGACTTACTGGCAATATCAGACCTCCTCTGACGACCGCAAGCAAGAGGTAAGCACCACCTCAGCACCCTTCGTTTGTCTTCTACTTAAACCGTTTTTCTTGTTTTAATTTTCCCAGAGAGAAAAGCAGATCAGTAGTGATAAATTACTCTATATTATTACAATGTTTTAGATAATTGAGGATTAAATAGTGTTTATTTCTAATGCTGACTCCACTAAAATCCATTTTATAAATTTTGAAAAGAGCAATGAGCAGCATAACTGATTAAATTCTTGTGCCACACTAAATATGAACAACTCATTTTAATGTTCTGGATTTCATTGCTGTCCTCCTTTATCTCTTGTCACATTCTCTCTGTGTCTTATCACCTCCAATTAATTCCCTAGATCAAATCAGAGGAGCGCTTCATTCGGACTGACCAAGGGCTTCTTATCCGGACTCTCGACAAGAAGGATTCAGGCATCTATCTTTGTCACGCCGTGGAACACGGCTTTATGCAGACAGTTTTAAAGGTTCACCTAGAAGTGATTGACGCAGAACGACTGGAGGATCTTCTACATCGTGGTGAAGACCTGGCTACCAGTGTCCCAGCTCAAGAGTTTTCCTTGTCTAGAGAAACTCCAAGTCAAAAGCTTTGGTACAGAGACTTTCTGTCTTTAGTAAATCACCCAACTCTGAATAGTGTGGATGAATTCTGTGATCAGATTTGGAAAAGAGAGAGAAAGCACAAGCGGCAGAAAACTCACCATGTCCAAAAAGTTCAAACGCATCCACAGCAGAATGGTGCACCAAGCCCTCAGAGCAACGTGCATGCACAAGGCTTGGCATCCAAGTGGAAGCATCTGCAAGAGCGTCAGAAGGGTCGCAATCGCAGGACCCACGAACTGGAGAGGGCCCCTCGCAGTGTCTGACCTGTAGGGCTTGAGTTTGACCAAGAAGCTTCAGACCACTCCCAGATCACATTTTGTATATCTGAAACTGTTCCTCTTTGAAACACATATATGCCACAAAGAGTGAACAGAAATATAAATAAATGCTGCTCTGATCTGCTAACTGGTGAGATCTAAGCGTGGACAGCTTTGTTTACAGTCCACAGGAAAAAAGGATGCTGTTGTATCGTTGGAGCCATTGGAGCATATCATTTCTGCTGGCCTCTGTGACATGAACAATGCAGAGGGGCAGGGCCACACTGCACAAAACAATGGACAAATGTATCCATGCTGTAGCCGAACTGGCAATGGGACTTGGTCATTGTATTGTAGTTAGGTGGTGCTTCTTAGGTTGCATATTTCTGAAATAGCTGATAAACTTTTGTTACTTCGCACAACAATACAACTGGGTGACATTGGGCTAGAACCAGCTCTTATTATGAATGTATGCATGTATATACATGTATGTGTGCATATATATATATATATATATATATATATATATATATATATATATATATATATATATAATTTAAATGGACTTGCAGTTGACTTACATTCAGAATATAGATGGCATACCAGAAAGATATTAACGCTTAAAGTGCATTGCGAAGGTATATATACTCATTGAACTTAAAGTCACAAATGTCAGTATATTTTTCTTTAATCAGTACATAGAACTGCATAATCTGAAGTGTAGGGAAAAGGATACATGCTTTTTTTTTTTTTTACATTATTTCCAAATGAAAATCTGAAAAGTGAGACATGCATTTGTATTCAGCCCCCCTGCTGTATTGCTACTTTTCAGTGCAATTACAACTGCAAGTCTTCTTGCGTATTTTGTAACAGATTGTCAGTTATATTTAAACCCAGATTTTAGTAAGGCATTCTAACACATTGATATGTTTTGATCTGAACAGTTCCGTGGTAGCTCTGACTATATGCTTGGGACTATTGTCCTGCTGAATTAAGAACCTCTGGCTCAATCCCAAGTTTTTCGGAAGCTCTAACAGGTTTTCTTCCAGGAAAATCCACAATGTGCTGCTGCCACATTTCAGTCTGGGGATTATATGTTCAGAGTGATTAGTGGTGTTAGGTTTCTGCAAACCTACCAAGACATCATTTATTTTGGCTAAATCTTAACAGAGCACATACCTGCAGCGTCCTACATGACTTTTTGCAAATCACAAGTCTGAGTTTCTTTCAAAAGATTTTTTACCACTTATCCATAAATGCTAGATTTGTAGGTTGTGTGGCTAAGGGTATTTTCACACCAGCCCTCTTTAGGTCGCTGTAATCAGGTTTGTTTGCTCAGAAAGTTTAGTTCGGTTGTGGAGGTATGAATGCACAATCGAGCTCTGATGCAGACCAAAAAAGGGAACTAAGTTCCTCTCAAAACCCAGGTCTCAGCTTGGTTGAAATGAACTCTAGAGCGGTTCGATTGCAAATGGGAATGCCAAGCGGACCAGAGGCCGCTTCAAAGGCAGGAAGCGGACTACAGCGCACGGCGGTATGGGTAAATACAATTGCAATTGAGCAAAAATACTAATAAAGTTACTCATATATTGTAAATACCTTACTCGACGTCTTTGTAACAGTGACAACAGTTCAATGAAGCTGTAGGCGACCCTGTACGTGCGCCGCCACCTCATTAGGAGCCGTCTCTCCTGCCTTGTGTAAAATATAACAATCTCCTCTGCCTCATCCTCCGCTCATTCTGAGCCCACTGTTGAATTGTTCTTGTCTGGCACACTTGACAAAGACAGCATGGCAATAACGTGGCTAAAATCTGTTGCCCTTCCATTTTGTTTACATTTTCGCGGAAAAGGAAGTTGCGCTGTGTTGCTGATTAACCTCTTTCCTTCTTTGTTTCTTGGTACAGTGTCACCACAGGCAAGGGGATGAACAGGTTGGTCAAAAGGTTTGGTTGGATTGACAAAAGTGCAGCATGAAAGCAAACTGCACCAGTTGAAAATTTGTAATTTGGTCCCCAATCGGGCCGAGTCTACCAGATTATGCGGTGTGAAAACAATCTAAAGCATGTCCTGTTGACATATACTCCCCCATATCTCTGCAGCCCCTCCAGACTTATTATTGGCCTCTTTGCTGCTTTATGAATTAAACACTCTCCTTGCCTGAATTCTTAGTTTTGGAGGATGGCCACTACCTTTGCAGTTGTGGTGTACTCTCTAAATTGATAGTTGGATGTTGCATAAGCTAACCCTGCTTTAAAACTGTACAGCTTTTGCTTTTCCTGACTTGTCGGCTGAGTTCCCTGGTCTATATGATGCTGTTTGTTCACAAACGTTCTCTAACAAACCTTTGGGGCCTTTAGAGAACAGTTGAATTAATGTGTGCTTAGATTCAATTAAATCATTACATTATTAAATCAAATGCAGGAAAACTTTTCAGATTTTTAATAGAATAAAATTTCTTTCAAGTTTACAGTTCTGCACTACTTACATAAAATCCTGATTTGATACGTTGAAGTTAATGGTTGTAACATTGTATGTCAATGTAGAAAGGTTCAGTGAGTATAAATACTTTCCAAGGGACTTTAGTAAGCAATTTGGTGAACTATTAATTTTGTATTAGTGTGAAAATGCCTTGCAAATGCAACAAACTGAAAAGTACCGTTGTTTGTTCTCCACCACTCATGTAATTAGGATGTGTAAATACTCTGTTCAATAATAATGTTGTCTCAAGAAAGGGAATGGCTTGCAATTATCTAGTTTGTGTTACTTGCCCAAAGTAGAAATTTACTTACAAAAAAAAATAGCAGAACATTTGGAAATGAGAAATTCTGTACTTGTATGTGTGTGTTTGTGGTCCGTGCTCTAGATAAGCTTCCTAGACAAAGAGATTTTATATTTTTTTCATCCGAATCTTTCCAGTTTTAGCATTTTGAAAGCCATGTTGTCTCAGTGTCCAAAATGCCGAGCAGAGTTCTTCCATGTTTATTTAATTATTCTGTCTGTGAGCTTTCTTTTTACATCATTGAATATTTATTGATAAACATTGCTATACATTGTGATGTATTATAGCCAGACATTGTGTCTTACTGTTTCTAATTTACTGGACCAATTAGGTGGAAAAAAAGACTGTAATCACAAGCAGAAGATTTTAAGAAATCGATCATTTATCACATGCATCACATATCAAATGCACTAGGCAATAAGCCAGTATACTGTAATGTTATTTTAACACATCGATATTTTATTCAGACAGTGCAGTGTAACACAGCCATTCCACTGCATGTAACATGAGAGTAAAATTGACTAAAACCATCAATGCACAAACACAAACCTTGAATGTAACTGTGAACTCCATGTAAAATAAATACTATGGTCTATGTTTGACAACTATGACACTATGTACTAGTGCATGTGAATGCTGGTGTAGTGCTCTTGTTCTGCTATAGAAAAAGATAAACTCGACTAATGTTGTCACCTTTAAGCTGTTTATTGCTTACGCTGTAGTACACAATAGAAGCAATTTGAAAAATGGACTTCCTCCTTCTGTTAATATTCCCAACAGTGTACATGTTATAAACAGGAACTCAACAAGATTTCCCTATGGATCCCAGTCTCCACATAGCAGTCTATCTAACAATGGACAATGATCATTTTAGCTTTGCAAAAACATTGGCCTGTCAGATGACTGCAACTGTTTGCAAGCTTTGTACGCTATCGGAAGCTATGCTAGAGGAAGATGAGAAGCAGCTGGAGGCGCCCTTGAGAGATTTCAAGTCTAATGAGACAGGCTGAACAACAGCTTTGCGGATGTACGTATGATAAGATTATCATTATGAGGAGGAAATATATGGGGCCTGTCAGATGAACAGTGGGAGTGAGAAAATTAAGTGCTGCTGTTGCTCAGTTTTGGCATGATGAATTCTACTGATGTAATAAATGTCTCTTCACGAAGTGCTGAATTCATTAAACTGGGTTTTGATAGCTGCAGTACTTCTAAATCATTGTCCTTTCTTTGTCAATGAAAGCACTGTGATACAACACAGAAAATGGGATATTCATTGAAATAATTTATAATATGTATCTTGCAAAAGAATGCATAGTTCTCTAACTCCTTCCATATTTTTTTTTTTGTCAGTGGATTATATGTGATAGCCCAAAACAAAGTACTGTATAATTGAGAGGTGAAATTTTACAAATAAAAATCTTCAAAGACTGACTAACATTCGTCTTCAGCCGTCTATGCAGTGATGTCCCTAAATAAAAAAAACAGTGCAAAACAATGCATCTCAGACGCCCGATATATTTAGAGGCCACCGGTGTATTATTTAATCTAATATTAAAAACACCTTTGGTGAAGGCTTCAAATGTTTGTCTTAGAACATTAGTAAAGAAAGAACGACGCAAGACCCAGGTGCACACCAAAAACGTCGGTTAACATTGTGAAGATGTTTAAAGAGGGTTTGGATTATAAAATGATATCCCATAGATATCCCAAAATAGAAAGAGTATATGGCTCAACTGCAAACCTACCAAGCCATTGTTGACTACCTACACAGTCAAGCCAGGCAAGGACAGCACTAATCAGAGAAGTAACCAATTGTCAATGGTAACTCTGCATTAGCTGCAGAGCCCTGGGTAGATAATTTGTTGATAGGACCGCAATCTGGCCTTCATGAAAAAGTGACAAGAAAAAAGCCACTGTTGAAAGAAAGCCATAAAAGGCACTGTTTGCAGTTCATCACATGTCATCTATTCTAGAGGACACACCAAACATATGAAAGAACCTGTTTAGGTCAGATGAGACCAACATTTTAATTTCCTGCAACTACAGGCAAAACAGTACTGCATGTGTAGTAAAAAAATAAATAGTAATAATAATACATCCTCTTGAATGCACCATCTACACTGGATATAATGGTGGTGGCACCATCATGCTTCAGGGATTCTTTAGGAGGGACAAGGAAGCTGCTCAGAGTTAATGAGAATATAGATGGACCTTAATAGTGCAACTTGGGAAAAAATCATGTTAGAGCCTGCAAAAGACTTAGAACTACAACAAATGCTCACCTTCTGACAGGACAATAGCTCTAAATTTACAGAAAAAGGATACAATGCAATGAATTAAATCTAACCATATCCTTCTGTGAGAAAGGCCTACTCAAAGTTCATCCCCTATGTACAACTTCAAATAAGTTGCAATTTTCAATACTCTTCTTCACAGAGAACAGCCATTTCTCAATTGTCCGTTGCTGGAGTGAATCCCAACTGAATTTTTCCTTACACAGGATACGTATATGATGTTGTATTCTGTTCTATTTCTGGTCCGCTTCACTTACTGGCTATCATGTTTGCAGGCTGCTGCTCATTTACCAAGATAAAAGACCAAATGCTGCGCTCTGTTTTGGGAACCCTGGTAACTCTCATATGATTACCTCAGGAACCAGGCATTAAGCACGGACTACACACTGCACCAAAGTAATTTCATACCTCCAGGTTTGGAAGGAGAAAAAATTTGACTAACGTGACACTTCTTACATATGTGGTACTAGTTCGGATATGTATCGGATTTTTTCCATAGGGTCCGCAGGCTGAACAGACATTTCGCATTTTATCCGTCTTCCATGTCACTCTCCTTTATCTCACTACACAACCACATACAGTAGTAGCAGTTAGCACTCCATAAAAGACCATTAATAACTGTTAATAACTGTCCTGCTTTCTTCTTACCTTATTTCGTCTTATTATGATGCGGTCTTAATATTGTCAGCTCTCATTGCTCAATAGCTTTCTAGTAATAACAAGGAGAGATGTCTGCCAGTATCTACATTTTTGCTTTCTTTTCAAGGTACAAATATGCACCACAGTTTTATTTAAAATCATGAGTCAGTTCATATATATATATATGTATATATATATATATATATATATATATATATATATATATATATATATATACTTTCAATAAGGATTAAAAAAGAGATATTTTAAAATTTCCAAGAGCATGGTAGAATTTAATCTCACTATATCCTAACAAAATACAGTGCTGCACTGCACCCTGGTGGTTATGTGAAGTAGCACACATTGCTCCATGATTCAACAAATGGTTTTCTATTTATCATTTAGTTCTAATTGAAGTTTCACACAGGTTATATAGTTATATGTTTCTTTATATGGTTAAACCATCTCTTAGGTTTAGTTTTATGTCAGGGTAACCTCCATTGACAACTCAGGACTAAGGTCAAAGGTCAGTAAGTGAATGAGTCACCAGGGATTTGATCATGACCTCTTAGGGCTTTTCAAATGCCGCTGCAGGATCCCAGTGGTTTAAATCCAAGCAGATGCAGAATTTTCTTCAAAAGCAACAATACTGAGAGGTTCTTATGCTGCAAATGCCATATACCTTCTTCTGCATAATAAATGTACCCACAAACAATTAACAAATTGAATGGCTTTTCTCAAAGTATAAAGAAATAAACACACATTCTGGCAAACCATAGCAAGGAAGTAAAATGTAAAACTACACAGCATTACAAAATCTGAGAAAAGGTCGATACAAGAGCAGCAGCTCTCCAAATGATATAAGGATTGATACAAACTTTTACAAATCTTGTTCTTAGTAAACACTATTCTATAGTTTGGCAATTCTATCAGAATATTCTAGTAAAGTGATGATGTTTTTCACAAAGAAATGTGCAAACTGAAGTCAATTGTGGCAAGTATTGCACTGACAATTTGTCCATAGAGCATCACTGCCCTCCTGTGGCTGAGCAGGGCGAGTTCTGCAAAGGTTCAACTCCAACATAATGTTAAAGCTGGTGGAAAATAGCAGCTGCCTCTAACCTTAACCCAGGGTGTGGACTGATATGACGCAACAGAAAGAGGAGACATAGAGACAAATCAAAAACATTCCTTCAGCTATAGCACTACAAGTTTGTTTTGCTTTTTACTCTGCTAGAAGCTAGAGTTACAATGAGTTCTCAATCTGAATTGATTATAAGAATAAACATTGGACAGAATTCAAACAATGTAGACAGAGAAACTTTAGAAAGCATCATTGCTCTTTGTTTGCTTCTCCATCTCAACATTTGATGATCTGTCCCACAGATAGGCGGCAAAGTCATCTGGCGTGCAGCTGACTGAGAATATGTAAAAGCACGTTAGCGGACAGATACACACGAGTCTCTTTTTCTTTGACTAAAGTAATGTTTTTCTAAAACTTTGTTTACTGAAACTATGAGAAAGAAGGATGAGTGTGTATTCCCCATCAGGGGCCTGTGGAAATAGGGCAGGGATGTATTTATTTTACTTTAGCGACAATACACCAGTAGGTTGACGTTTCTGTGACCCAGAATACATGTAGAAACATGCATGGATCACAGGTGCATTCCAGCTGCTCTGTTCTGCTCTTTTCACTTAGGTTTATTAGAAATATTAAGCAAATTCTGAAAAGCAGAAGGCTCAGGGAGCCACTTATTTATAATATGAGCTATACAAGCTTTTATAAAGTTTATGTTTTTTTAGTTTTTATTTGTTTGTTTATTCACAAATCAAACTTCTCCATACAAACGTACAATTTTCAGGCTGTTTGGAAGGAGCAGAATATTTTTTTGCAGCAGGAAAACTTGAGGTGGAAAGAAAGACACACAAGCAAAGACTCTGACAGGACAATTCCCAGAAGTACAACATTCCTCCCTTCCACAGTCCTCAAACTTCACATTACTGCTTCAGAGTATGCATTGCATAATAAATTCCTCTGTGATTGATACCACTGAGATTGAGATCATATTCTGTTTTCCTGTAACAAGTTGCCTATTAAACTGAGCAGAATTCTTATTTTAACCTTGTTTTGGTCATCAAACCAACACCACGGAATGACCCTGCATTTAAATCTAAGTGGGTGGAGTAGGTTATGAAGTGATGAACTAAAATGCCTGAGGTTGAAAGGTTGCCTGTATACAAGGAGAGAGTTTGCTTTAAGAATAGCTTTCTCTTGGTTTGATTGAGAGACATCCTATCCAACTGAAATGTTCTCCTTTATTGTTTGTTAAAAAAACACACTAGCCATGTTCCAATAATGCCGTTAAACTGCATCTTAAATGTAAATTTCTCATAAGCTAAACCTATAGTAATGATTCATTCAAGTTTACATTGTGCAGCTTTGGGAAATGTGATGTTGTCATTATCTTAACCAACTTGACATCCTAAAGCCTTACATTCACTGCACCATGTAGACATATATACTTAAGCATTGTGTTCAGAATGATAGTCCTACATTTCAGCCATTCATCCAATGCAAAATGTTTTGACTAAACCTTTCTGTTACAACCAAAGAAAAATAAAATCCTTCTAGGTTGCGAATTGCCAACAGTGTTTGGTTAAAATCAAAACAAAATTACATAAATAATAACAAGATATAACAGGTAAAACAATTATTTGAATATTTGAAAAAAGTCATGCCAGGTTAGAGTAAATCCCTGCACTTCAGTCCAAAAGGAAAAGGGCTTTGGAATAACAACAAAGTTTAATATCAAATCAGATGCAAAATAATTACTTTAAATGGAAAACATTCTTGCAGAAATGCAAAATGGACAAAAATACATGTGAGCCATTTGAATACGAGATACATTTGAAGGAAAGAACCATAAAAGAGACCAAATGTGTGACATTGAGCCAGATGTTGCATAATTTGTTCATAAATCAATGCTAGTAAGAAACAACAACAACAACGACAAAATATCAGAAATGGTAAGACAGAAATGTTTTTCTGGGACAGACTTAGCCTTTCAGCATGGACAATATTTACAAAAAAAAAATAGTCCCTCTTTACTGCCAAGGAAAGTCAGTCTGAAAGTCTAAATGTTTTTGGGGTGAGGCAACATCTATCATTTATGCAAGTTCAAAAAGAAAAGATTCAAGATTCACTAATTGACCGTTCTTTTGTTCACAAACAAGTTTTAGTTTTTAGTTTTAGAGAGCTGTGTCCTTCTCCATAAACAAGAAAGGATTCAGAGGAAAAGACGGTGACTGATTATCTGAATAGTCATCAGCATAAAATGCTTCTGGCAAAAACCAGGGAAAAAGCAAGAGAAGAGAGAATGAAAATACAAGCAGCAAAGTTGTTGAAAGGAACTGATGAGATAGGGATCAGACAATGGGTGAATGAGTCCTCTGGCTTGACCTCTGCTGATCCAGAGATGGGTCAGAGGTGCAGCAAAGAGCAGAGGTCAATTTATCAAGAGAAATGTGTTTGGGTATCCTGACATTTTCCTGACTGCTGACCGGCTGATCCCTTCCACACTTCTAATCTGTAACTGATTGAGATCTGCTAAAGCAAGGTTTTACTGCAACCCCTGGAAGTCATCATCCAATCCAAGGCTTGGCACTCTGTCAGCCTAAAACCAGCTATTAAATTGTTTACATCTCATACAGCAAGGCGAGTGTTTCCAAATTACTAAAAAGACCCTCACTTTGTTTACGGAACACCATATGCTTTTAGAGAATAATGGTAACAAATGTAAGACACATTCTCTTTATAGTTTGATCCCTTTGTACAGTGATGTCACATCTTTTCTCTTTTGTCAGTAACATTGTCAGTGCATGAACAGTTTTGTTATGCATGTAACATGGCGATTTCAAATGCTCTTTATTGAGTTTTTGTCTGCTTCTTCAACATTGGTAATAAATACCAGACTGAACTTCACATACATGAATTCATCTAAATTGAATGTTAAAATAAGAATACTTTTAGTGAGAGTGCTTCAATGTAGAAAAGTAAGAAGACTACAGAGAACTTGATCTGTATGATCACTATGTAGATTGCAACAAAAATATTTTCAATTAAGTGTTTTATGTATTTCATAATTCATATATATATATATATATGTATATATATATACATATATATACTGTGTCTTCTTAAGTTACTGATGGTTCATATAACCAGTACTGGTTTCTAACATGCCATCACATTTATTATTTATTATATTGTTTTACTCATTGAGTTGTTGTATTGTTGTTGTTTTGTTGTTGTTGCATTTTCTACGATGTGCAAACTAATAAACAAAAGTAAACTAAACTCCATAGACTCAGCCCTATATAATGAGCACCAAAACAGCCAACGAGCCAAAACATTGCCTTTCCTCAGCCTTAAAATGCCCAGTTACATTATAATATTGCAAGAAGATGACTAAATCAACACAACTGGACTAACAAAGATTTCCTAAAAAATTACAAAGTGACAGGACTTTCGTTTTGTGAACACACCGTCTTCTTTCTGCATCTTCATGCAGCACAATTGACTGTCTTTGTGAAACACTGCGTGTTAAACTAAAGCTTGGTTTCTTATTTAAAACCGTCCAAGTAGTTATTTTACCTTAAACCTACAGCACCATTTCAAACTCCTTTAACTGCAATCACAAACCTCAATGTATTTTAATTTGATTCTATGGGGCAGACCAGTGTGAAGTTGCACCTCCTAAAGAAGTGATGGAGTGAAGGAAAAAGGAACAAAAAAACTGAAGAAAAAAAAAAAAAATATATATATATATATATATATATACATATACATGCGATTGACCAGACACTTGCACCCTCTTTTTCTGCAGTGACTAATCCAGATCACTGACACCGAACATAAAAGTATGTTCCAGTTGTCTTGAACATACTTTTAAGGCAGTCATCAATGTACAGCCTCTTCTTGAGGGTCACTGGATACTGTATGTCTTTAGAGGTGGGTAGTATCAATTCTTTGTTAATAGAGACTGGTTTCCTAACCTTAGCCTTATCGTTAGCCACCAAGTATGATGCTCTCAGTGAATTCTCAGTAGTCTATATGGTGGCCCACATGTGACCGAGACTCTTGGCATGCATCAAGAGTGAGTCATATATGGACATAACCAAGAGATTCATAACAAAACATCATTCAGACTAAGATAATAAATACAATGTAAATTATATAAATACTTTTATTCTTTCTGTGTGGCCTGGTACCAAATGATCCAAGGACTAGTTCTGGTCTACAGCCCAGTGGTTGGGGACCACTGCTATTTAGCTTTACAAAATAGCAAACGGAATCGACTTATGATGACTTTATATTACATTAGAGTGACATGAATATAAACGGAATGTTTCATAAAATCGGAATACCTTGTACTTTGTAGTAGTAACCTTAAAAAGTGGGAAACGGCCCATAGCCATGATCAAGTTTGCATGGTCTTGTGCAACTGATGAGCAATATGATACGTCTCTCAGGGTGCGCAAGACTATTTTATGATATAAAAATCATCATGAAGAAGAGTGTGTTACCAATCAAAAAATGTTCTTCATGAAAGCATTAACAAGTGTTTACTGACACTAGCATAACATGAAGGTCACACATCTGTTGCTTTCTGTTTCATGCATCTGCAACCACGGGCAGCTTTTCTAGTTAGTCATTCAAGCCTCCATAATTACCGGACTTACAATTCCACAAAAACCAGCAAAGATTCATTTTGACTCTGTAAGGAGAACAGGAGGTAAACAGTGGTTTTTTTCACTGTCAATAAAAATCAACACTCAGTGTGAACTGACAAACACTTTTCCTGGAACAAAACATGGTGGTTTTGAGTCACATACTTTGATATACCAGTAAATACTCATCAGGACAGTCTCACAAGGCCTGATTGCACAGGGGGGAAAAAGACTGTGGTAGGCTGATCATTTTTATATACCCTTGACCACTAATTGGATAATGTGGCAACAAGACAAAACAGATGGGCTATTTCCACTTGTTCTCCAAGGTCTCTTTCAGGGTTAGGCTCTATTTTTGCCACACTTTCTGGAAAATTTCTCCCGACATCAATCAATAAGGCAAAGCTATCCAAAAAAACAATGCAATGTTATAGTTTCGATGTGTCGAAATCTCAGATGTTCAAGGGGTGTGCATACTTCTGCTAGGCAAAGAGTGCCACATTTTGAGCTAACAATGCTTTGAAAATTACCTACTTAGTCCTTAAATACTATTTTATGTCTCTCAAGCTGTGTAAGCATGTTGCATCTTTGTGACAGACTGCCAAGTTAAAGATTCCATTCAAAATAAGAGTTTTGCTTAAGTACCTGTTATCTGTAGACACAACACAGGTTTATCCACTGAGCCCGTTGGTGCCTAAATGATCCATTGGCCAGGGTTAAAAGAAAAGAGAAGATTCCTTTGTAAATGTTCAGGTACTTTTCAGAAATTAAATAGAGTATATTTGAGATGAAAAGCAGCCAATGTCTAAATAAAAAGATCACCAAAAAGTCTGGCTCCTTGAAAATATAATATACAGATTTGACTGAGGATGTTTTTATATTAATGCATCATTGCCTTTCCAGAACGATAAAATGCATATGCAGTTCCACATTCATAAAGATCCATGGCAAATTCCATTTAATAAGTAAGAATATTACACATTTGTGTCCATTAACGTACATGTTATGTGACAGTTTTCTTTCTTTTTAAGCAACATTTAATCAGCTTTGAAACTCCTGCAGCTACATGCATCACTTTAAAGTATCATATATTTGTCCCAGGTGGGGAAACATGTTAATCCTATTCATTTTTTTCCCAAGCATGTTGTTCTTTGTTCCACATCAATCAATCAATCAATCAATCAATTTTATTAGTCAACTGCAATTTGCATTACAATCGAAATTTCAGTTCCAGTACAACCGTCCATCACATACACTTAACAAACATTTTGGGGGAACGATTGACTGAGGCCTTGCGTTGCCAGGAACACACACAGTCGGCCGCTGCTACATGAGCGCTAGCCGTGAGGTGCGTTCCCCAAACTGCCCCAGACCCCGCTTTACACGGGGTCCCTAGGCGCACATTCCTGCAAATGTGGAAGTGTTGTAAATTTTGACACATACTTGCTTGTCCTTTAGGAGCATCTGTAGAACGTCTCATTCCTATCTTAATAACCACTAGAAGTTGTAAATCAGAATTGGCGAGAAATGTAAACTTAGCGACATCAACAAATAGATGAACAGGAGGTCCTGACACAAGCGCATGATAGTGTCTGTTAAAGCAGTAAGAGTGATGTAGTGTAGGTCCACAGGTTAACTGATTAGCTTGAGCTCCGCCAGAAGGAGCAGCTGCTTTGGGATAAGTAGAAGGCCAATATCTGCCAGCAAATTCTTGACTTCCCTCCTTCATTCTTAGTGACTTTTGCTAATGATAGTCACATTCTACCTGTCAGGGTGAGTTAAATTAAAGTAGCAAAACTTGTCAGGATTCAAGGGTCAGTACAAACCCTCTGCTACTTTGATAACAGAAGGGTTTTGAGGAGTGCATGCATTTGTATGGGAAGAAAAATGAGAGCTTATCGCTCAAATGTGATCAACCGAGAAAAACAAGGATACACTCAAAAACAACACCCATAGTGTAACTAATTTATGGTGTCCTTATTTCCAGAAAATAATCGGAGATGTTTTCATGAAATTTGTTTCAATTAAACTAATTTAGCAAATTGAACAAGCAATTAATAACACAAATCTTGATCCCATATAATAATGGAAGCAATACTACAACATCCGTTTTCTCATTTAAGGGGAAACAACATTTCAAATCCATTTAAATTAAATTTTGTTAATTAATTAATTTCAGTTCAATTCAGTTTATATAGCATCAATTCACAACACATGTCATTTCAAGGCACTATACAAAGTCAGTTCAATGGAATCATACATGCCGATTGGTTAAAAAAAGTTCTGTTAAAAAGGTTGTAAGCAGTGAGTAACTTACCTCAGGTAGTTAACTCTCCTGGCATGTTTATTACATATAAATCCAGATCAGTTGGAACTGGAGACTGAGGCTAAATGCTATTCTGAGAGGGGACCAAGGACAGAGTAGACTTAAATAAAAACTGAAATTGAAAAAAGGCAAAGAAAAAAAACAGAAACAAACTCGTAGCAATTAGATCTTAAAGGTTGAAGTTAACATGTAATGTGCGAGGGTCAATGACCAAAGTGGACTTTTATCTACAAATACATCTGATCTCAAAAACCTCATGGCTCCTCAATTTCAGGTATATTTTAAAAAATTATGTAATGTTTGCACTGAATGTTTATTTGAACAAAAGCTGGTAATTTTTCACGTAGAAAATGAAGGTAGGAAATTATGCAATAACAATGACCATCCCATGATCATTACATGAGTAAAACAAGTGAAAAGATATAGTGGCCCAAGTAAATTCTATTTTATTGATTTTAATTTTTTACTACTTTACATGTTCCATTTTCATTGCATGTTTCACACAGGATCAGTGGTGGTGCACTGAAGTAGTGCACTGCCTCCAACCTCCATTTCTCTCAGTTTCTTTTAATAATTTTCCAACCAAACATGACAGTGGTTTAAAGGTTCAACAGATAGTGTTTGCATAAACTATTATTGTTTTTCTGAGATTGACCTTGCTTCGAGACATCTGAAGTTTGCCTTGGTCTTGGCCCATCTCGGAATAGAAATTTTGGCCACTGGTATCCGCAATCTCATTCTTTCAGTCATGACCCAAATCTCATGACCATAGATCAGAGTAGGAGCAAAGATCGACCGGTAAATCGAGAGCTTTGCCTTTTGACTCAGCTCCCTCCTCACCACAATAGACCAGTACAGTGCCTGCTTCACTGCAGACGCAGCACCAATCTGCCTATCGATCTCCTGTTCCATCTTTCCCTCATTCGTGAACATAACCCTGAGATACTTAAACTCCTCCACTTGGAGCAGGACATCCTCCTCGAGACACTCTACCCTTTTACGGCTCAAGACTATGTATAAAATTTCTGAAACTAGCATTTATTTATTTTTATTAACTTTTTCTGCTCTAAAATGCAAGTCAAAAATATTTCAAAGGGATGGCCTTTTCGGTTTGTTCTTGTAATAACTTGTTCTGCCACTAGAGGTACTTGTGTAAAACCACAGGCCCTATAATATAAAGTTAGCATATTCATGTGTGATACAGAATTACTTATAGTGGTGATCAAGGACATCTGCAGGACAAATGATCCCCCCACCCCCCACCCGCAATAAATTACAAAGAGGTATGATACATCCCCAGACAAAGATTCAAAAGATTCAAATATGAACACCTTATTGATGGATACATGTTTATATGTGTTAATTCATTTGCATTATAGTGATTACAGCTTAATGAAAACTCACTGGAAAATAAACAAATTTGGTTCCTTAGTCTTTTTGTCTCTTAAGTGACAAGGGTCACTCAATTTAAACAACTTTGTGTTGATTAGGTGTGCATCTTTGTAATGCCTTTTTGGCAAAACCAGTTCTGAAGTTGAGTGCAGAAACTTATATTTTGTTCATAGTACTATAGGTCTGTATCTAAAGGATGTTTCGAGATGTTTTAAGTAAATGGGTTAATATTTAAATATTTGTCTGGTGATGTGTTATACCAATCTCTAATTTACAGTAACAAGTGTATCAGTAACACACACACACACACACACACACACACACACACACACACACACACACACACACACCTTTGCACTTACTAATTACATGTGTTTAATGAAAGTTTTCATTTTGAAAAACCCAGCATTTAGTTTGAAGTGTTTATCATAACAGTTCCCTCCTCCTCTTGTTTTCCACGTCACCATCAATGTGTTTTACTTTTGCTGTTGAAGGCAATGTTTGCACATGTGACATTTCAGAGGGATTATAAATTGTTAGGAAACAAACTGCAGTGAAGTACATCTTGGAGGCTTATGTTTAGTCTACTTTATACTGTACCTCTTTTCCATGATTGTAACATTTGTGTCTATTTTGTCTGCCAGCAGTAATCACAGTGTGCTCAAGACAAATGGTTAAAGGCAGAGAGACAAGACTGTGGAGAAAAACTGATTAACAGGCCTGTTTTTTTCCATCTTAAACTTTTGAACCTTAGTAGTGATGCTGTGCAAGAGATGGGGGATGATAATATAAAGTAAGATAAATGAGTCCAATAATGTACATCTAAAACATGACTGCCTGTACAACACAGTATGTCTGCCTCGACAAGTACACAAACTCATCCACTTAACCTGTAGATTATTTGATGGTTACCATGATGATGAATGTGACCAGATGGTCACCTTTACATATGACTCCAGACGTGTAACCCATTCCTCCTCTTCACCATCTGTGACAGCACAGAATTGATCTGGGCTGGGTTTCTAGTTACTAAGCTCATGACTTAAAAATATGATCTGATGGCTGAATGACTGGAAGAAAATAAAGCCAAACTAGTGGCCATTGACTACTTTTCTGAGTATTAATGAGCTTGGATAACACTGTAGTCTCTGGTTATATAAGCGGCAAAGAGAGAATGTATTTAGCTGCTGCTGACACTTAACTGAAACGCACATGTACTTGCCACCTCACCTGTGGTCTTATAGCACACAGTGAGATGGCTGGAAATATTGGATTGCAACAGAAGTTATGCAGATGTTTTCTTACTTTATTGAAGTCAGGTAAAATGTGCTTTCAAGTTCAAACTTCTATAAGGGAAAGTATGCACTTTGGGTTTTATAGTGTGAAAACTCAAAAGTCGACCGCAACACACCTGGCTTTCCAGTCAAAATAGCTTACTGCCCTTCATTCCCCCTGTTCACTCATCTGTGGCTCATCAGCAACTTCTCCCTCTCTCTGCGTGGTGTCGCGCACAGAGAAACATGAGCGCTCTAATTGCCAGGCCGCAGTTTGTGGAAACAGGGGGAACATTTATAAGCTGTGAGGTTTTCTTATCTACATCTTCTAACGCAATCAAAGATCACAAGGATACAGCTATACCTGCTTTTCTTTTTCATGCTGGCTGGTGTCTGAGAAGAGTGTGTAAGATTGCACGCGTCCAAACTGGCCATATGACTGCCACCTGTGTAAACGCTCGGAGTATATCATGGCTCTGAAACACTGGATCCTCAGAGTGCTGCTCTTGTTGCTGTGGGAGACCTGAGACGTGACCTCGCTTTAGCAGGGGAGAGCACAGCAGGTGGTCAGCAACAGACACAAAATATACTATCGCACACTTGCTTCCGAGCAGTAATACATTTACGCACACTCAGTCATTTTCCTATAGCCCGCTTCGACTTTTTGAATTTCCTTGATTCGCTCATGCATAATGCAGTTTAGTGCATTTAGCAAACCTGTGTTTTTATGGACATGAAAGGGTATTGCGGGCAGGAAGAGTTTGCATTTCTTCCTCTGCGGGTCAAACAGGAGGTGAGAAAGGCCACTGTTGAACAGACTGGATATTGACACAGCATTACCGTGAGCAAAAATATTTTCTGTGTTCACCGAGCATGAAAGGAAGGCTGCTAGACATTTGGACATGGCTTGTTCAAACAAACACTAGTCTCCAGCACTCAATCAAACTCACATTCACAAACCAAGGCTTCCAAAAAAAAAAAAATGCAACTAAACGAAGAGAGCCTTAAAATGTGGCCATGAAGGTTTTGTCTGATGAATTGAATGTATTCAGAGAGCACAGAGTATTGCAAACTCAGTATATCTGCAGCACATTTCACCCAGAATAGGAATTCAAGGCATTAGTGGAATCCCAAGGACACGACTGAAAGAACAGAATTTAAATAGATGTCGTAAAAAAAAATGCATGTCTGCTGCTGTTTTTATGTGTGGGAGTGCTGCACTGGATGGCCCTTGGTACAAGCTGCAAGGAAAATAGAAATGAAAGAAATAACAGGGGGCATAAACAATTGAGCTGTAACTGTTTCTTATCTGAGGCATTGTTCTGACTGATTGCTGCCAGTAAAATGGGGTGAAGGAATTAGAGAAGGAAATGCTGTACCCGCTGGTCGAAGTGCATTAGCTGCTTTAAATGGCTATTAATCTGGGGATGGAGCTTAAGCTATCGGAAACGAGAATCTGCCTGCAAAGCTTTTTGTCATGATGCAAGCCTGAAATGTGCTTTTGCATTAGTGGCTTGGTTAAGACTGATGATCTGTGTGTCACAATCACTCTGATTTTATCAACCCCGGGGAAGCTGACATCGAACAGTTGTCTCCATCTCTGAGACAGATGAGTCTATTATTACAACAAGCAATAGAATAACACATATTGTGTACGCTACAAGATCTTCGTGCACACAAAGTCCTTCTGTTCTGGTGGGGAACAGGTGCAATGTGGGAGTTGCAGTCAGTCATCAGATCTCAGGGTGGGACAGGGGCTTTTGGGGGGTTGGGGGAATGAATGCAGCTGCCACAGCCAAACACAATCATTTACAACTCCATACACCTCATGTGTCTTACACTATAAACTGGGTGTTTGTCGGAAAGAACTGAATATCACTAATTTCCTAACTTTTTATATTTTAGCTGCATGCCTTCTTTATGGCTAACCATGCTTTAATTGACTTTTTTTTATGTTTTTTTAAAATTTTAACAATTGAAATTTTTTTTTTTTTTTTTTTAAATAAAGATGACTTGGGAAATATTCTCACCAAAGATGCAACTTGGAGAACAAAGAAAATTAAACTATTGTTATGATATATTTTTCTGGGATGAACCCGGACACAGCACGCACACACAGAGTCAGTTCTTATGAGTGAGTTTTATTGAATAGTTTGGAAGATGGATGATGAGACCAGAGTCTTACAACGGACGGAGGTGAAGGGTGTAGAAGCTGGCTGGCAGGAGGAGTGTGGAGAGACTGACCGGGAGGAACTCTGGAGCCGAACACTGGAGAGCAGGACCTCTGAGCAGAGCCGTGGAGCGCAGAGCATCAGAGCCGAGCAGTGGCGAGCAGAACGTCAGAGCCGAGCAGAGGCGAGCAGAGCATCAGAGCCGAGCAGAGGCGAGCAGAACGTCGGAGCCGAGCAGTGGCGAGCAGAACCTCAGAGCCGAGTAGTGGAGCACAGGACGTCCGAGCCGTGCAGTGGAGGGCTGAACGTCCGAGCCGAGCGGTAGAGGTCTGAACGTCTGAGCCGAGCGGTGGAGGTCTGAACGTCTGAGCCGAACGGTGGAGGTCTGAACGTCTGAGCTGAATACTGGAGAAAACAAAACTGTCGGAAAGTCTTTGGGCTGACTGAAACAAGACCAGGTGAAAGGAGTCTTCAGGCTGACGGGTACAAACGGAGCTGACAAGAAAAACTGGCAGGGACTGAGCGGGAGTGAACGCTATGGACCGGCGACGGGAACAGAAAGAGGTGAGTCTGATAAAGCGGTGGGAACAGGTGGAAGCAGTTGTGGGTTAATTGCAGCCTGCCAGGTGAAACTGATCAGGCTGCGCAGGAACAAGAGAGAGGGAGAGAGGCTCAGCATGCAGCCAATAAGCTGCATCCTGACAACTATAAGGTTGTTTTCTGTACATTGATCACAGGCTTTGGATCTTGATCAGTCGATGTGAAAACACAATGAAAAATACAGTAAAAAACAGATTAAGCTCTATTATTAAAAATATTCCTCTTTAGAGCTTTGTTGTGGTAGTTTTCCTTGACTACCTCCCTGGTTGAACACTTCCTTTAGCACCCACAATGTATTTCGTGTGCAGAGATTATGTTTAAAAATGAGAGAAAACAAAGCATCACCATGTTTTGATTGATTTAACAAACATGTTTTAGATCTGTTATTCCTATAGATTAATTTAGCCCAGGCTTGATCAGTTTCGAAATTGGGGGCTTCCAGTTCTATTTTTCTTTTATTTGTTTGTCGGAAATAAATAAAAGGTGGCAGAAACCGTAGAGTGTTTTAAAGAATATCTATTCAGTGTGATAGATATTCTTAATGTCATGCCAAGGGGAAATCCCCAAAGGTTTTGGGGATAACCCCCCCCCCCCCCCCCCCCCCACACACACACACTCCCCAACCCCTAGAGTACTTGTTTCACTCCCCAACAGGATGGTGCCCTGGGCAGACAACCATATTGCCACCATCAAAACCTTTGTGACTTTATCTTAAACGTTTTTCTTTGCCAAGAGATGCACCTTGTAAGTGTTTTGTGTGCCTTATGTGAAATTGCAAACCAAAGTTTCAAACTATCACACACACACACACACACACACCAGTAAACATTCATTAAGAAAGGAAAGAATGAAACCTCTGTTAGACAGCTTGTTATGGCAGGCAGATTGGAATGGGAAGACTTATATTGCGATGGATCCAAGCAGAGCATGTGGGATACACCAGGACAAAGCATCAGCTCTTAAACAACTGACAAGTGTGAATGATGGGTAAGAAAATAAACAGAAAGGGGGACAATAAATGAGCAGGTAGATAAAAACTTTGAATCCGTGGAAACAGCGGTAATAACCGGCCACATTCAGACAAGTACAAAGAGGAATAATTGAAAGTGAAAGAAGCACCAGTCAGACTTGGCATAGGAAGAAAAGGTAGTGACGAAAGACAGCAGTGGAGGAAAAGCAGGGGGTGGTCTGTCGACTGAAATGGGAGGCAGCGTTTCTTGGAGGAGGGAAAAGTCTCTCAGAATGAGAGAGGAACTCTCAGCACACAGCTGCCCTAGAGGGAGAAGGGGATCTCAAGACAGTCTCGAGGAAGACGAAGGAATATTCTAGCCCTTCCGACTGATATAAATTCCCCACGTTATCAGTTACTTTACTCCCGCAGGCTTTTCCCCACTCACACCACACTGTGGCAGGTTGCCTCAGATCAGTAGATGTGGTAGAAACCATCTCACCTGACTGACAGAGGTTTGATCCTCCCCGATTATTTGAGCGTCAACAGAGTTACGAGCTCAAGCTTCACTTTGCTGAGAGACTGCACGCCAGGCACGAGGCTCCCTACTCCTCCCCTCTACCACTCTGTCTTTTGCTGGGCTCTTGTCCAGAGAATGACTGGCCCCAGCGGACCTGAGAAGAGGATCACACACTGAAGACACAGAACAGCAGCTCTGACTCTGAAGACTGGAATTTTACAAATTAGCAGCTCGAACACCTTTAATGGATCCAAAGGCTGGCTTGTGATTTCCTCACTTTTCTTCTTCCTCATCAGATCAGAAACAGTGGAGCAAACGCTGCACTTGCTGACAGCTAACAAAAACAGACGGACTGACATATGGACAGAGAGCAGTGAGCACTGCGGCGTGAATGTAGCAACTGGACTTCTCTTCTCTCTGGTTGCTAAGACCAAACAAGGATAGCAGCCAAAGCACTATCCTTTTCACCAAAGGTAGTGGGTGGATGCAGCTTTCAGCAGACTGCTATAGGGGAAAGCAGTCATTGCAAAGAGGCTGCATGTATAGCTGATCGTCATTGTGTTCATTCTGGGAAAATGCTCTGCTAGCTCAAAGTAAATTCCCCTGGAATAGTGAGGACTATCTCCTGTGTTAGTGGAAATATATATACATTTCAGTGGAGTTTCAACATTTTTCAGACTTTGCTGCTCATGCTGAGTGGCCTTAAAGCTTTTTTTTACCTAATGACTAGAGAATATTTATCTTAGAGATCATGGCAGGATGGATACAGTCTTTAAATCTATCACTGATGCTGCTATGTCTTATTCTGCTGGGAATGGCTAACACTGCACACAGCATATACCCGCGGATACGGCTCTCCCACAAAGGTAAAAATACACATAATTTGTGTGTTCATGTTTTTCTTAATTCATCTTAATGCCCCAGGTAAATGTGTGATAAAAATGCAGTATTTATGACACTGAGAAATTGAGAATAAGAGAATTCCTCATTTGAAATCAAGGATGATTTTTATTGCAGTCCTCTAAAAATACAAACTGATAATGGGGCGGGTGCAACAGAGCATCCTTTTAAAATACCTGTATCACTGACAAATTCTGTATTCAATTTTTATAATAACCTTTTGATAAAGAAAGTTACTTCTAACTACACAAAATATTGAATTATTTTTGGGTTGGAATTCTTAAGATAAGGTTTGATATGGGCAGTGTGCGCCCATGTTGCCCTTCAATCAGGGGTGAAACAGGTACTTGGGGGGAAAAAATAAATTGCTTCTCATAGTTGCACCCCAGAATTGGTTTCTATTATCATGGCAACTTAATGTAGATTCGGTGAGCCACCTGTGTTGAGCAGTGAAATCAATAAGAGAAAATTTTGTTGAACATTGGTGTTTTCTAGTTCTGATAACTCAGTAGAAAACTTTCCCCTGGGTGACATGGCTCTCCACCTAGGGTGCCCTTCAGACAGGGTTAGCACAAACAGTTTGGGGAAAATACATCTATTTATTTATCATTTGCGACCTAATGTTGCTGCACATCAGTGCATGGTTTATGCATGGTCTCTAAAGTTGGTATCTAATCATATTGCTATTGCAAACAGGCTTTACCAGCATTTCACCAGCATTTTCAGAAACAAATGCTGGTTCAGAAAAACCAAGCAAATGGTTTGTTGTTAAGATAACCCAGATAACTGAGAATTTGCACAGGCATATATTTACACAGTGCAAAATTAAAGAAGTATTTTTCACTTGGTTGTTTTGGAACATTCAAAATTAAATACATAAATATGTGCGCACACAACACACACACACATACATACATATATATATATATATATATATATATATATATATATATATATATATATATATATATATATATATATGTGGATGACTTCTGCCTTTTCGACCCACAACTGAGTCCTTAGGAGCCTTCTTCTTGTTTGTTTTGGTCTCTCAGCTGTGGTGGGTGACAATGCATAACGTGGTTTCTCACATGCAATTCTGGCAGTTTTTTTTTTTTTTTTTAACATTGGAACATGTCTGAAAGTAGGAGGCAAGTGTCTATGTGCTTGAGTGTGTTTATTTGTGTATGGGAGTGGGTGATTTAGATGTGCATGTGTTGGTATGCAGACTGATTGCTGTGTATCTCTTTGACAATAATGAGTTTTTTTTATCTTTGTAGATGAGAACTCTTGAGTAAACACTATATTTTCCTTCGGTTTCCTTTGATCTCTATAGCAACAGGAGGCAATAATTCCACATAAGCCTGTTAGTCATGGTTGGAAATAGGTGTGGAATTTGGATCGTCTGTATCTCATACATATGCACATGAAGAATTTTATGAGAGCTGACAAGTCTTGTCCATCAGTGGGGAGTCATTTTGACCATGTACTATGTTACATTACATGTTCAAAATGTATTGCAACCCAAATATTAAAATAGAAACTTTTTTATTCTTCTCAAATTCACAGTTCACAAATCAACAAAGCTAATGAGATACCCTGTTCTCAAGCTTAGTCAGTGTTGCCACATAAATATCAGGTGTGGTTGTGACATTCATATATCATGCATTTCTTAACCTACCTAAGGGCAAAGCTGCCAGGATGATTGACATTCCTGCCCAGCCTGTGTCATGCCTCTCTGATACATGTCCTGGCTAGCACAGCGTACCAGGGAAAAAGCCAGCAGTTGAATCCTATCATTATGGAATGATAAGCATCTAAGTCCTAATACATGCCTTATGGGCTCCACCAGTTATGTTGGTACACACCCGTCGATTCAAACAAACTCATATATACACACACACACACACACACACACACACACACACACACACACACACACACACACACACACACACACACACACACACACACACACACACACAGACAGACACCGGCTCAGACGGAATCATGTGAATTCTTTGCACACATCGGACTTGGATGCAGTTCATTCCACATGTAGAGGGATGTGGTTCTATGCATTCGTCCACAGGCTTGTGAGACTATTACCAACATCTGGTGCCAAAAGCAATGTGGGAAAGAATCTAATCTATGAGTGAGAGTACTGCTAATTTTGTCACTGCTGAAATATTTTTAACCTGCTTCTTGTCAGGAGGGCCAGCTATAGACTGGGATCAATAGTGAGGTCAATAAAGTATGAGGTAAGCCTGCTCATAGTTTTAAAATGACCTCACTATGCAGCTTTGTCAGTTTTTGATGTGATCCCCACTTTGCACATGTAGCAGCATTTTTTTCCCATCTATTTCCCGTGTTCTGTGCAGACAGCTGGACCAGTCAATATTATTTTATGTGCATTTTAAAACACCTTAATCCCGGCCACCATTTTATTTTCTTAGACTCCCAGTTAACTCAGGGCTGTTACCTTAATCACACAGAGTATTGAGTTACAAACTCTGAAACCACGCCGTCTTCAGAAATAATTAACCCTAAGCTTGGGCTGCACAACATCCAAAGACTTTAAACACATGCCTAAAGATTTTAATACAGCTCAACTGCTAGGACATTTAGCCAATCAGACGTCTTAAATAATGGGTTATTGTACTTTGAAATGCGCCTGCAGGGAGATTCGTTCACAGTCCAGCAGAGATAAAGAGACACAGTTTGCTTTGTATTATTTTCGTGCCTTTGGACACAGCTTCATATGATTTGAATTTGCATCATTCAGGTCTTTTGGCAGCTTATTTGACATCACCAGGCGACAGGAGCAAAATGAGGTCTGGTTTTAGAACAGCCATCAATTTTGCTCCTAATGAAGCTGTTGCACAGCTAAGCATGTGTCTGAGTGTCAGCAGGCTGCAGGTCGGTGTTCAGGCTTGGATTTAATTTGCTGCCTCCACAGTCCTGTCATTATACTTAGCTAAAGGTACTAAATGTGATACAGCACTTTTGATAATTGCAAAGAGTTAGACTTTAAATAAAAAGATATTTATAGTTTAATATAGATAGTTTGCTGCGCATTTACTTAGATTTCTGGTCATATTGCCACTTCACCATTTTGCAGCTTATTAGTTTTGTTTGCCTGAATTTCTTTCTTCATAATTCACTATGATGTCGGACAACTAAAGAAAACTAACCTGATATGCAATGGGTTAAGTGCATAGCTTTGAAATTGTTTGTTTACTGGTACAAAATACGCATAGCTAGGGACAAAGTGGCAATGTGTAGTGGGGAGGAAGAACCGGCAAAGGGGTGAATAGACCCAGACCCATTTAAGTAGGTTGTTTATTTATTTGGCCAAAAAGGTTTTTTTGAATGTTGAGAAATTGTTCTTTATACATAATAGTGATACTTTAACAACAAAAATAAATCCCAGAGGAAAAAAAAAAATTCTGAAATTCAGAAACCTCAGTTCATATGTTGGAATTTCATCACAGTTAACTGTTTTATGACTGCGTTTTTAAATAAAGGTCATCACTTTAAAAACATTTTCTCCCTGCGCTGTCTGCCAAGGACAGTTTTTCTCCATGGTTTTACATAAGATAGGATGTTTATTTCTCATTGTCTGCTGTTTCAGCATTGCTACAAAATTGTGTTTGTTCCTGGACTGAGAAATAACACAAACAAAGACACAATAATAATAAAGTAAGTAAAATAAGTCATAGTTTACACAACAATAAAATAAGAATAAGACTGAAGCATGAGTCATTGAAGAATCTGTATCTATGTGGTATCGACAGTTATAGACATTAGGTAATATAAATATTATTTCTCTATCAGGCATCTGGTCCGTAAATCAGCCTGTGATGTTAAACGACTGACAGGGTCAACACTAATGAATATACAGTTATATAATATCTAGATGCATTTGTGTTTATGTATCTGTTTAGACTTACATTTACATCTTGGGAGTTTTAGAATGCGAGTTCAATTGTTTGAGGCTGAATCTACTATTATATGAACTGAACACATTTGTCTTTGTAACTAATACATGTCCTTCTAAAACAATATAAAAAGATTCCACAGATACAAGAAATAGTCTAAATATGATGGTAGAAAAAAAAATGCTACAGCAGTAATTGAGAGTTTCTTGTTCTCAGCACTTTTGGTAAAACTGAGTTAGACAAAAAGACTCTAAGGTACATAAACACAGGGATTACTCAGGTGGCAATTATGGATGTATGAAGTCTCCCTTTGAACTGTAATTTTAGACCTCCCTCTCCTGAGAAGAAAAAGCTGTCCCTATATATTTTTTACGACCATGGAACTGTAGGTAATTTGGGAAAACCAGTTTGCTTGAAACAAAATGAGGGTGGGGATTTCTATTACTCATTTTTTTCTAATGTGGCAGTTGAGGAGTCCCATTAACTTTCTTTCATTCATGTGAAGAGGCCTATGTTTAAGTTGTATCATACTGGATTATGGCCAAAACAAAGTGTATGTGCTGACATTTAAACCACACAAGTGGAAATGGATGGCAGATGATATTTAGATGAATACCAATTTTTGAGCTGGATAAAGGAAAGAAAATATTTTTTTTACCTCCTCCCCTATCTTCCCAGCTCATCTTTCTGTCTTACTCGTTTTGTGTGTGTACTGGTACACCTCGGCATCACCTTCTCCCCCCTGTGTTATGTGTGTGCTCCACAGTTCGTTAATGAGATGTCCAGAGCTGCAAGGCAGCTGGTGAATGTGTAATATGTTTCCTGACCTTTTTCTCTGTGTAGGGAGAAGGAAAAGGAGTTACGTATTTCTAAAAAGTTTTATTTATTTGTGGGGGTTTTTCTTGTGGGGTGGGGGGTGGTGTTGAAAGAACGTTGAATTATCCTCCTTTTCGAGAGCATAAGGAAAAATAAATGAGCATCTGCCAGGAGTTGTTGGATGGATGAATGGATGGCAAACAGTGAACCTTATATCTACATTGTCTTCAAATTTGTTGCCCCTTAAAATGGGTAAAAATTACAGATAGTTGCATTACATGGAAAGGGCGTACTAATATAATCAGAAGGAAAACTGCAAATGATTAACTTTCATAGGAAGCATGCAATGATATGGACAAACACCATCGCTCGTTAAGTAAAACTCAACAGGCAATGGTGGACTGGACTGGAGTTTGCCACAGATCCACCTGGATACAGCTTGAGTAAGGCTCTTTGCAGAGACGAGTGTAAAACTGAATTGTAAGGCCAGAATCAAGGGACTGTTTGCCGTAAACCAAACAACATCATACAGAAAGTAAAGCATGGAGGTGGAAGGGTTATGGTTTGTTATAGCAGGACCTGGCCAACTCTCCACCTTAGGATCTATTGGGATTCCTACTGTTTCAGAGCACACTTATGGAAAATAGAAGACCATCTGTAAAAAATTTAAGCTAAAGCTGAACTGGACCCTGCAATATGACATTGAGCCAAAAATTAAATCCACCAACACTTGAAAATGTATTATTATAGGACTAAATAGCCACTGTAGGGTCCCATTATTCTACAGTTTAAATGCAGAGCATACCCCTGGCATATTTAAATGTAAAATAGTTTTTATTAAACTAAGTAGACATAAAATAATGAGAAAAGGAGTAACAATTTTGAAAAATATAAATTGTTATATTTTATTACAGAAATTGTGTAAAAAACTATGTATACTTTTCTCAAGAACAAATGGAAGAGTCTTTGACATTTCAGCAATCAAACGTTTCTTATACAATCAAACGTTTATTGTGAAGATGAGCAGTGGCGGGTGAGGCAGACAAACAGAACCAGACTGGGAAGATGAATCTTGGCAGAAGGTGCAGGCAGGCAGGGATGAGTGGGAGACCAGAGGATGCAGGTAGTGACAGAGCAGGAAAGGCGATGTGGACTGGGGAACCACCAGAAAAGGCAGAGCGAGCGGCGGGAACTCAAGGAGAAACATGCAGAACTGCAGCACGCAGATAACCTGACCCTAGCCAGATGTATTTCGCTCCGCCTAGCTCCACTCATCCATCTGGAACAGATCCATAGGAATGGGGTTTCAGAAGGCTGGGCTTTATCAAAAATCCTTGCATATGATTGGATAAGCCACTTGTCTGTCATCTTTATCGACGTGCTATTTCAACCACTCACACCGAAGCTAACCCGTGACGCTGATGAGAGAAAAAAAAAAAAAATAACAGTGAGCTGACAGGAAGAGGGGGAAGACAGGCGGCAAAGTGCCACGGGACGGAGTTGATCCTGGGCCAACCGCGTCGAGGACTAAAGGCCTCCTAATATGGTTCGCACAAACCGCTCCGCCACGGGCGCACCCCGGAAAACAAAACTTACCAAATCCGGTCGGGAGAAGGGCGAAAACATCATTTCCACCAACAAAAGCCTTCAGAGGCGTTCTCTGATGTTCTTTTAATGAAACAATATTAGGTAGATTGGACAACACGGAAGAAATAGCAGCATCAATGTTAACGCTTGCTTCCTCGATGCGAGCCGCCATTGATTTTTTTCACGGTTGCTTCTCCATTGTGTCACATCTATGAAACTCCAGCCCTGCGTCCTGATTGGCTGGACAATACAATTGGTAGGAGAAATCACTCTCTATGGGAGATGTCCCAGGTGGATGTGAGTTAAGCTAGGCGGAGCTAGGTGGAGCGATATCTATCTGGCTAGGGTCAGGTTAGCACGCAGACACAGTCAACTTTAACTGAAGAGTCCAGCTGAGCACACAGGATCTGGTAGAGGAAGGGCACATCAAACTGTGCGAGCCGACACGAGAAGAGAATAGAGGTGATGTTCTGGCAGGGATGAGATTGCTGAGGCGGGTATATGTGGGCTGGTGAACAGGTGACCAGAGTTGAATCTAATTACTGGCAGCAGGTGGAGTTGATGTGGGCTAATTGACTGGGGCAGAGCTGACAGGATAGTGGCTGGTGGCTGAGAGGTGACAGGCTGATCCAAGAAAAGTCCAAAATAAACAAACAAAAACCTAATCCATGACAATCAGATTTTAAGCGAAACTGGCTTGGCCACTGCTAAACATTCACACTACTTCCTTTCAGAGGAAAAATGTCAATAAAATTAAAATGTTTATGTCAACCTAAATCTACCGGTGGTATAAATCATTTTTTTGATTTTGTATATTGAATATATAGCTGAAATAGACAGTAAACATAAAGCCAGTTCTTCTTCTTTTCACACTGAAATTGTTCAGTTGTGGTGTATACAAAGTGGAACTGCAATGCTTTGGTCTGAATTCCTCATTCATTTACCCCTAGGCTTCCCCATTTTTACCCCTGTTTTGAGGTGCGTCTGAGAGCAACTCATTTTGGTGCTGTCTCTTTACATCTAAAGGAGGCACTTCACACCACACCCCCCTCCACGTCCTCCCTGTTTGCCAATTTTTGTAGTATGCTGGCCTGGGGCCGGTGTAATGAACAACCAATGACTTACCCGCCTGTAGCTTTGCCATCATTCAGCTTGGACCAGAGAAATCGCTCAGAGAAATACAAATGGCAGATTTGCGAGACTGGTAAGCTGGAAGTCCATGGTGTTGTTTAGAAGTTTCGCCCCACATACTTTGATGTTATTGTTCAAACAATTTAAGAGAAAACAGAAGACTGGAAAGCTTGAAAAATATGATACCCCCCCACCAAAAGGAAAAAAAAAAAAGATCTCTACGCAGCTCCTGGACAGACATACATTAAACTTTTCTGTTCTCCTAGAGAGTCCAAGGACACCACAAAATGTATTGAAGGGCTAAAAAGTTGATTTTGCACATGTCCTCTTTAATGGCTGTATCAGTGTAATAGTAATAGTAATATCATCTTTATTGTCATTGAAACATACATTGAAACATACAACAAAATTTGTTCTCTGCTTTTAACCCATCACCCTTGGGGAGCAGAGGGCTGCCATGTGCGGCGCCCGGGGAGCAATCAGGGGTTAAGGGTCTTGCTCAGGGACCCAGAGTGCCGGCGTTGGGGATTGAACCGGGTACTTGCATCCTTCTCTGTGTGCAAGCGCGCTGCTCCAACCACAAGGCCAACACTCCCTGTGTGATACTCCTACATTATAAAATTATGACTGAAAATGAGGCACGCTATGTAAGTTTGAGAGCTTTTTCAAAGCACAACCCTTGTTTGTGCATACTTGAAATATTAGATTTTTAACATGTGTTGCACTATTATACAGAAAAAATTACTTTTCCGTTTCTATGATCCTCCATATGCCTTTTATTTTGCAACGTGACATCATATCCCCTTTACCCAAGAGAATGCAGAAACAAAAGGCCATAAAACAATTAGGCAAAACACTCCCAGTTCACCAGCTACACCCTCATAAACTTAACTGTTGCAATCAGACATCTGTTTTAACCATGTTTGCCCCTTCAAACACTTCATCACCCTACTCAATATCTTTGTGGTCCTGCATGAGTCAACACAGTCAATAGGTAACCATATTTGAAAGCACATTTAGCTGGAAATCCTAGGGACACCTACTCCAAATTTTATTTCTGGCATCAATTAAATACTAACCACTCCCAAAAGGTGGAATTAAAATAGCAACCTTAATGTGTTTTGAAGCAGTCTGTGGAATGATAATCATAAAGGTAGTACGGTGGTTTCTGTGGGTTGTTGTGTGTTTTGTCTACTTTGAGATGTTGCTGGAGAACCAATGCCTGTGCACATATAATACATTGCAGCAAAGCACATGGGTAAAGAGGATATCAGAATGTTTATTTTAATACTAATTTGCTAAATCTACTCCAGCGTCTGTCAGTGCTCTGCAGACAGCTGCTGAAAGTATCTGTCTTGAGGCAGTCTCTTTCTCTGTAATTTCCTTTTGAAATGGTATAAGAGTGAGGCCATGTGTCTCACTGGATCAGTGGCTGACGGGGGAAAATGCCATCCTCCTCTTGTAGGCCCTTTAGCTCATGGCACAGGAGCCTTTGCTAGCAGCAGATGGTACAAATGACAGGAAATAGACAAAGGAATAAGAAAAGCTGGAAATCCCCTCCATTTTTTATTCACTGTGATCAGTGACTGCCCGGCATAATAACAGAGCAGAAAAAATTGAAATACCGCTCTGAACCATCTGTGAGTCTGACTGTGTAATCAAGAGATCTACCTATTGCACTTTAGTAAAATTCATTACCTGTAATTATTATAAGCAGCACATTTTCACTTTCTTGCAGAAGGCAAAACCTTTTCTTTTTTTTGTTTCTATCTTTCTCTGGCAATATAAAAGTATCAACACAAATCAGCCACCACCGACATGCAGATGCAAAAAACAAAAACAAACAGATATGACTCCTGTTCTGTTTACTTCACCACTTTAAATAGTTATCCAAGTCCATCATTTGAATTAAAGTAAGCAAATTTAAATTTCCATGAACAAGGAGGGGATTGTTTGAGAGCCAAAGTTAAGAGAAGTGTCCTTGATACAAGTTCAAAATAGAGACATCTGTGTGTGAGAGAGACAAAGGACTGTTCTGTGTGTGTGTGTGTGTGTGTGTGTGTGTGTGTGTGTGTGTGTGTGTGTGTGTGTGTGTGTGTGTGTGTGTGTGTGTGTGTGTGTTCGATAATTACAGGAAGCATGTCTGAGCAATGGCAAAACACAACTGCCACATCCCCTCTGTCTATACCTCCTAACCACCCAAGACCTAATGCAACTCAAACAAACAGTCGCTAGTCTCCAACTTAGAAATCTTATTAGCAACAAAATATACACCATCACCTCCTCCTCTGTGGATACCTAATCACGTTCTATACAAATAAACGTCTCCACCGAGTGAAGTGCAGTTGCTGTGGAGAATTAGAATAAACATTTTCTCCTTCTATACCACAGATCAAGTATCACTAAAAATATACAGATCCAAAAAAAACAAATGACGCAATTATCCCTTTCAACCCTGCATGGCAGGCCACCGACCTCATTTTTTTGAAAGGAGTAGATTAGTCTTTCTTTCGCCATATATTCACATATGTATAGCTGAAAGCTTAATATTTGCTTTAAAATTTATTTCAGAAACATTACATGAATCCCCCGGGTTCATGAAAGGAGCCCAAATTGAACCAACTGCACCTAACCTGGCCTATGTGCTTTAATATGCCTGAGGTCTCACAGGAACTTCTAACACACACCAGATCCCCATTTTTTATGAGGAAACCGAGTCCACCCTCTTCATGTGGAAATGAAAATCTTCTAGGGCAGTTCAACTCAGAGGAAGGGCACACCTCTGGTGGTTTAAGGCTTACTTTATATCCTTCACCCACAACCTTTTAGAAGCTTAAAGAAAGAAGGTATAAGGACACCACTTTACCAAATCCAGTCATAAAAAAAAAATGGTAGGTGTACGGTTGTGGCAGGAATGCATTAAAATGTCTACTTGATCTGTTGTTTTTCTGATGAGTATGTGTGTTTATTTTTAATGACATGTCTCCAATGGGCAACTGCTTCCATTTGAAAGTGGGAGTGGCAGTAGATCTAAACTAATGACTGGAAAAGAGACTGGTTCAGTTTCCTGTCTGATAAAAAGGGCTTCCTCGCAGTTAAAAAGACCGAAGTAAATCAAATATACAACATCTTCCCAGAACGACGTCCTGCTTTTCTGACAGAGCCATGGAAACAGCCTGGTTATCATCCTTCAGAATTTATTGATGCTTTTAAGGTTTGCTTTGAACTTAGCGTGCTTTAACATTTAGTGATGAAAGCATAGCTGAATCCAGAAATAGGAGACATTTGTGCAACTCTCAAAGAAAATGATTGTATGGAGGAATGATAGTGTCACACTTAGTTAAAACACGTATAGCTGGGTACCATGAGCAAACGTCCGTCTGTCTGTTTGCCGTTAAAATATATTGATCATATGAAAATATGTTTTGCCCCTTTTTGTAAACGTATCGTCCTACTCTGAATCACCCAGTTGGTTGTTGGAGTTGCTGAAAGGACATCTGTTGTTGCTCCCATTTGGCCGACAAGCATATTTGTAGAGTGACATACCAGCACAGATCTGATGTAGCTGAAATCATTGTCCCAAGAAAGAATAGCGATTCATACTTAAAATGTAAAGGGCTTCATTAATATGGACAGAAAACTTCCATACCTTTTTTAAAAAGGGTGTAGTGCTGCAATGACAGATGTGTCATTTAGCTCTTTACTAAAATATTCATTAATTTGTTTGTTCAATTTAGTATAATTTCAATCTATTAAGAAATTAATACATAATATAATAACAATATAAATATAATTAAAGTGCCTTTAGATTACATATGTTGGGAATTGATGCCATTTAAAGTTAATTGAATTGAATCAGTATTTAAATAAAAGGAATTTTCCAAAATAGTTCACAATAGTAATATCAGAAAATGATTTTTTTGACATGGGTATTAAATACTTTTTTATCAATGAAATGAATGCGCATGTACTTAAAATTAACATTTATATAATTAAGATTCATCTTAAATTGTGGTTTAAAGTTGCAAAAGAAGCCAGTTCATACCTTAAAACGTAAATATATACAAGTAGTTGCAAGTGGAATGTTATGAAATTTTAATATGTGCATGTAAACACAAGCAAACCAATGGTTCTTTGCTAATAAATAAGGACACAAATTTAAAATGTGGTATTTGTTAGACGTTAATAAAAATTACAAAGTTGAACCATCTCAGTCTAAAGAGATGTTTCACATAGACTTTGCTGACTGTGCAGATCTTTAAGCTCTTTGGCTGCTTTCACAAAACTGGAGTGTTTTTCACCTGTACCATACTGCTCTATATCTGCCAGGCAACACATAAACATTTAGAATACAGTTTACTTAAAAGTTAGCTTTTTACTTATTCTTTCCAAAAACTGAATTATGCCAGTCATGCCTATACATCTCCTGCGGCATTTGCATCTGTTGTGCATGCAGGGGAAAGGGGGACGGATGCTTCTTACCGACTCTCTATTAACAAACCAACTGTTCTCTACCTCTGATTAGTTCAAACCTCTATGTATTTTACCACACCTCTTGCACTTTAAAATTTAACAAAAAAGTATGTCTGAATCTTCATATAAGGTGCAGCCAAGATAACGCTGCATTTTAAATGACTCACATATCCAGGATTTATCCTGTCCCACATATATATTTGCAATCTGTGACTCTATCTGTTTTATGTTGATGAGGCTTTAGAGTTGCTTGTTTCATGCTTTCAATGTTCTATAACATTTCAACAAAACAGCATCTTTATAAGCAAATTTGAGTAGCATCTATGCTGCACATTCGCCCTCATATGCAATGTAAAAAAGTAACATGATAACTCTGTATGAATGTCCATGCAGAACTTTGGCAGATGAACAGGACCTGGATCTTCCAGGGACGTGGAGTGCCTCTTCAGCCCCAGACCATGCTGCTGGACGAGAGCCACCAAAGGCTTTATGTTGGTGCCAAGAATGCTTTGTTCTCCCTTAACCTGGATAGGGTTAACGCCCACCATAGACAGGTAGGCTGGGCTTCAGCCCCCTTCTGCTTGTTAGATTTTAATAGTTTAGGTGATCAACCGACAATGAACATACTTGTGTGAGAGCGAAAATGATAAGGTTTCTAATAAATACGAATATTTTTGCTATGCATGACTTTCCATTTTGAGGGATTAGTGTTGCCAGTGATATCTAATGCTTATAAAACACCCAGAAAAACAATGGTTATATGTCTAGGTATACTTATAGACCTAGACATAGGTATATACTTATAACATTACATACTTTGTCTACTATTCAGCAATTGGGAATATGTGGAAACTGCTTTTCTTTCAGATCAACTGGGGGAGTACTGAATTTCAGATAGAGGAGTGTATGATGAAGGGGAGGGAAAAGGTAAGAACTGTGTAAAACATATTATAGCTAAATGTGTTTTCATTTAGGACTTGCAAAACAGCAAGGTCTAGCCATCAGGACTAGTAAAGACAAATTTTAAGTTAATAAAATATATTAACCTACCTTAGCCTATACATTTACAGCCGGGAATCATGATAAAAAATATCTGCTGTGTATTGACAGCTTGAGTTTATGTCTGAGCCCCATGACCTATGTTCAAGCTTAATTATTGATAGTACTGACAAATTATATATGGCTTTTTCTATAAACGTTATTATCTTGCACAATCCACACCACAGTGTTTACTCAATGTTTCATGTCTCTATCTCAACAGCCTGAATGTGCAAACTACATTAAAGTTTTGCAACAATACAACCAGACTCATTTGCTGGTCTGTGGAACAGGGGCCTTTAATCCCGTCTGTGCCATGGTCAAAGTGGGACACAAAGGGAAGGTAAGTGATGAAATGGATAGAAAGTTTGATTTAGAGTCAAAACATTTCCAAATACATTTTATTGACCAGCATCTACATAACTTTCATTTTACAGATGCTTTTATCTAATGTGACTGACAACTAAGGAATAGCTTGGAATAGGTTAAGGATAGCAACCAAAGATAACTTTGTAAACAGACCGGAAACGGAGCAGATTGTTTTGTCTGTTGATTTTTCTTTAGGCCTGAAAAACACTGTTTGGATTTTTAGAAGTGAGGCTCTGTGATGTTATCATAACACTGTAGCTGCATTAATTGTGCTAATTAGAAATATCAAAAAATCCAACTCAAACACATTGGATCTCTGCTATGGATATTTGAGCAATGATTCAAAAATAAAATTCTTAAATGTCCTCCATGCTATTCAAATGTTTCATTTAACTTGGGCTGCTGGCTGCTTGAAACCAAAACTTTTAGCAAAGTGCACTTTCTGAATAATTCAGGCAAAAATTATTTCCCATAAATGGACTTCTGACAAGTCCAGGTTGTACCACGTTTCTCGTCTAAACCCAGCTGAAGATACACACCAAATCTCTGCAATTAAGCAAAGATAAGAAGGTAATAGACAGATAGATGGATGGATTAATTGAATTATTCGACAACTTGGGGCACATATAGAGCAATGAAATTAAATTTCCAGTAGGTCAGTTGATCATTCAATTCAAACAGTGGGACAGCAGCTTTTGTCTTGAGCCTAACTTCAAGGAATCTGAATCTTCCTTTTCAATATCTGTTTTTTTGTGCTTGTTTCTGACGCAGTTAGCCAAGCAGTAATGCAAAGACAATATTCAAGTTTCCATTGATAATGCAGCAAACAGTTTAAATTATGTGGCTGAAACCATAGATGCAGTGTTTTGAGATCATCTTTTAGTCACAAGCTTTTATGACTCTTAGCACATCTCAGACTGCTGAGTTATTAAACACTGTGCTTACAGTGCTGCCCTAGATTGATCCATGTGCCTTGCACCAATGGGTGATGTGAGATGGAGATGGAGAGGATGCAGAGCTAGCAAAGAAGATATTTCGATTTATAAAGAGAGAGACAGGCATTTGGGGCAGATCCCTTTTTCATATTTATATTTATTTTTTTTAAAAGCTGGCATCCCTACTGTTCATGTGAACAAGATTATCACCCCCTACACCCCTGCTCTCTCAAGGAGGTTCCTGGCTAGAAATGATTAATGCATGTTTATTTCGGCATCTGAATAGAACTTTCTTGTCTTTCATGAATAGTGGTGTACAGCCAAAACAGGCTGCATACATCGGCACTAGCATTTATGTACACAGTATGGCACATAGTTTCCACATGTGAAACACGGGGCAGTTTTGGTATGTGTGAGGCTTTTTAGAGAGATGAAAGGTAAAAGCCTTTCCAGCCTGCACACTAACTTTTATACGAGAGGTCAACTAGGCCAGCCGCAGCTTTTGACAGAAATAATGCTTAGCCATCCTTCAGCTCACAATTGCTCATTGCTCAGGATAACCACATCAACGTGTCTGATTAATGGAGGCATAGAAAACTCCTCTCTACGAGTCTTAGATGTGGCAATGAATCAAATTTACATCACCATAAATTACAACATAGTATACTGCTATTGATAACATCGCTCCCAGATGAATAATATATTTATCACACATTGTAATGAAATAAAATGTTCTTCCTTTTAAAATTGTCTAGACACAAAACACAGTTATATTTTTCTGCCAATTTAGATTTACATTTGAGAGATCAGCTTCGATGATGGATGAGTTTCAGAATCTTACTTGTGTTGGCGCCCATATAGGCACACCACAGTTGGTTTCTGTGGCCATTCATAAATCAAGACAGAATGTGATATTACACAATCTGAATGCTAGTAACTACTTAAGATTTTCATGGTGGCCCACAGTATGAGTTGCGGTTCTACATGGAGCTCATTTGTGTGTGTGCCCTTCCATTGCCTGCACTGCAGATGAGTGGGAGTGAGGATTCCACAATAATAAAAGGGCAAAGCAAAGCTGGACATACACTTTTTTCTTACTGGCAGTCGTTCATTCGGTCATCCATCACTACATTTCTCATCTACTTTCCTTCTTCTCCATCCATCACGTTATGATTCTCCCTTCAATTATTTTCATTGACTTATTGCCCCCGTCCTCTTCGGGGATTAGTCTCAGTTATATTGCAGGGTCTGCTGCTCAGAGTGCAGCTATGATATCTATGTTCATGAGAATTTATATGGTAATTATTAAGTTCATATTGTGTTTATGTTTTTGACTCAGGAAACAATGTTTGCTTTTGAAGAGGAAAGTGTTGTGAGCGGGAAGGGACGGTGTCCATATGACCCAAACAGCTCCTGCATGTCCACACTCTGCAGTAAGACATAACTAATTATTTTACTTATAATTTTACCATCAGTGGAGCCTAAAGCACAATGTATTCATTTCAGTTGAATTTCTAGTAGAACTATTGCATCTTTTAATAGTAAATACTGCCACCTTGTGGTTAATATTCTATCAGTACTTTCACTTTCTTAAAAAAAATATATATATCTTTTTTTCTGTGTTATCAGGAGGAGAGCTCTATATTGGCCTGTACACTGACTACTGGGAGAATGATGGTGCCTTGTGTCGACTCAACAATCAAACCTTCACACGAACCGAAAGAAATGATAGGCAGCAGCTCAATGGTTGGTTGACTTAAAAAAGATCTGTCTGTCGGTCCGTCTATCTATCTATCTATCTATCTATCTATCTATCTATCTATCTATCTATCTATCTATCTATCTATCTATCTATCTATCTATCTATCTATCTATCTATCTATCTATCTATCTATCTATCTATCTATCTATCTATCTATCTATCTATCTATCTATCTATCTATCTATCTATCTGTCTGTCTATCTATCTATCTATATGTGTGTACATTTTGGCATGTAAAAAATATATCTTGGGTTTCCTGTGGAATTGACGATATTTAGTATTCAGAGATTCTAAGGTCAGTCGCAGTCAGACTTTTTATGAGCAGTTTCTAATTGGTTTTAAAAAGTCCAAATCTGTTCCCACAGAATGTGCCTATACAGTTTGCCAGTTAAGGAAAAGAGAAATTACTCAGCTCATTGAGAAATTAGCAAAACTGGTTTTACTTTGACACAAGATGTAAAAGTCAAAGAATAAAAATATAGCATTTTGTAAAAGTATAAAAAATTAGCTTTTCCACAATCTCACGTGGCATTCTGTGGTAACTTGTCAACAGAAGGCGCTTGGGTGTCAATCCCATAATAATTGCAGGAAAACATAACATTTACAAAATAAAAAGTAATTATCACTGTTCTCTTATAAACTGCTCCTGACATTTGATTTTCAGATTAATTTGATTTTTATATGGCGCGGGGTGTCAGACTGATGATGTTTATACATTTTTAGACCTTTGGCTTGCATGTGACTTCATGCTGGTCTCTTATTGGTTACTTAAATATTCTCCTCCTTTCTGTGCCTTTGGCCAATCAGTGCTTTTGTGTCATTCTACATTTAATCAGAATAATTAATAATATCATATAGTCACACCCCTGGCAGCTAAGGTGCGCAAATGTAATTTATGCATACAAATGAAAACTAAACAGTCAAACAACAGCAACAACAGAGGAAAACACAATTGTTCATTTATTTACAAAATAATACTTTCATGAAGATTATGCTAGGGAAAATAAAGTAGTAATTTAGACCGGACTGACCAGACCTAAAAATCCAGAAGCAGGCAACTGTGTATGCATTTATGTTTAACTAGAGTTTATTGGTGTGCTGTTCCCAACCACTACTGGACGATGTGGACATCTTATTTCATTACACACACAGCATTTTGCCTTTATGCTAAAAATATTAATTTATCTTTTTTATTTTGGGACAGAGTAAATTGGGCTGAAAACAAATTCACACCAGGCCTTTCAGTTGATTCTGTGTGTGTGTGTGTGTGTGGATAATTTATCTTTTTTTTTCATTCACTTTACACGACTATGTGTCTGTCACATAAAGATACACTGAAAACATACATTGCAATTTGTGGTTGGCACATTTGTGGTTGTTACATAATAAAATGTGGAAAAGTTAAATTTATACCTGTACAAAGTTCTGGAAATATGAAAAAAAAAAACAGGTCTGTTTGCTCTAGTCCCTATATAATTGAAACTTTTTTTTAAATTTCACTATGCTTTGTCAACTCACTCAATAAAGTATTCTTCGTTCAGAGCCCAAGTTTGTGGAATCAGCAGTTATCCCCGACAACGATGACAGAGATGATGATAAAGTTTACTTCTTCTTCACTGAGCGGGAGACTGATGGAGAAGGAGTGAACAGAGGAGTCCTTACCCGCATTGGACGAGTGTGTGCGGTGAGAAAACTTATGCCGTAGAAACACCTGTAAGCATTATTCAGTCAACTCTGACACAATCTGAACTGGACTCGTCTCTCAGAATGACCAAGGAGGCCAGAGGATGCTCGTGAACAGATGGAGCTCTTTCCTGAAAACTCGCCTTATCTGCTCCGTGCCTGGACCAAATGGCATTGATACACACTTTGATGATCTTGGTAAGGATACAGCATTATGTTTCAGCAGCCATTAAAGATTGAGCACATATTGTCATCTATGACAAATGCATTGCGCAATACCAAATGAAATGCAAAAACAAAACTGTGAACTCACTTATGTCTGTTTTGTTGTAGAGGATGTGTTTGTGCTCACAAAGAAAGATGAAAAAAACCCAGAAATCTTTGGCCTCTTTAGCACAACTAGGTGAGTGGAGGATGTCTTCAGAGTCAGACACATATTCTTTCTTCATGAAATCAGTAATAAAACCTTCTCCTACAGTGCTGTGTTTAAGGGCTATGCAGTGTGTATGTATCACATGGAAGACATAAGAGCAGCCTTCAATGGACCATTTGCCTACCGAGAGAGACTTGAGCATCACTGGACACCCGTATGAGGGCAGAGTCCCCTACCCTCGACCTGGATCTGTGAGCCTTGAATCTTTTATAAAAGATATTTACTGGATGTAATTACAAGATTGCCCAGCATTATTCACTCGCAACGCTCTCCATTTCACCTAGTTTGTGTCCACAATAGATGTCCTGTCAAATAAACAATGTGGAAAGAATGTTCAGCAGTTTTTCTGAATGTCCAAACTGTTGTAGCTGCGTCAGCGATTCACACCGGGATAGTTTGAATCCAACTAATGAATTTCTTTTCTCTTCATGCGCTGCCAAGTGCTGACACAGTAATTAGTCTTCTTTTGTCTACTGTTAAATCTTCCCTACTCTCTTTATTTCTGTCAACCCATCTTGCTAACAGTGTGCCAGCAAAGTGAACGGCGGAGGCTTCTCCAGCTCAAAGGAGTTTCCTGACGAGGTTTTGCGATTTGTGCGCGCCCATCCTGTGATGTACCGTCCAGTCCTTCCACATCACCACCGACCTATTCTCCTGCAGACAGAGCCAGGCCGAAGAAAGCTGACTCAGATTGCAGTAGACAGAGTCCAGGCGCAGGACGGCCACTACCATGTTCTCTACATTGGCACTGGTAAAACACATAGAGTTATGCATTATGCAACTGTAGCATTTTAGAAGTAGGTAGTCTGCAAATACAAGACTAATTCAAGATATGTGTGTAAGTTTAGCTGTCAAAGATTTCACTTTTACAAACTGATAGCACAACGTAACAAGAGTATTAGCATTTCATTGTCTATAGAACATTTAGAGGAACAACAATGCAGCTTAACTGTTTTCTGTTGTTAGATGACTCTGTGGTTTTGAAAGTTATCACCATCTACAACAAAGAAACAGACACAATAGAGGAGGTGCTGCTGGAGGAAATGCACATTTTCAAGGTACTTTATATTTCATATACAAATCTTTTCAAGCTAAACATATATAGTCTGGACTTGGCTGTGGTATTTGCTTCTCTTACTTCAGGGGCACAAAGTCCAGGTTTTGAGACAATGTTGAAAAGGAAAATATTTTGTTGCACTGGGTACATGTGTTAAAAAGTTAAAAAGCTTCTACTCGGCTTGCCATAAAGAATGAAGTAATGAAAACTGTGAACAAATTAACTACAGTTTCAGGAAAAGTTCAGCTATCAGACAAACTCCTCAGGCATGTGTAGCTTACATGATAGAACAGGCTGTACAATGAGAGGAAAGTCAGTGCTTTGATAATCTGCCTTCCCAACAAGCATGCCTGACATGAGAGGTTCCCCCCCAGCGAAAGAACAAATGTGTCATTGGTATCTGACTGCATGCTTGACAGGTAAAAAAGAAAAGAAACATATTGCTTTCAAAAATTACAAAGAAATAATTACTGTTTTGATGTAACACTTTTACTGAGTGTCTTTCAAAAGCATCCATACCCTCAAACTCCCAACCTTTAATAAACGTTTTGCTGGGATTTTAGACCACCATAAAACAGTGAATAATCATAAAGTAGAAGAAAAAAGATACATATGTTTCAAAATGATCAAATAAAAATCTGAATAATGCTACACTCATTTTAATTGATCCCATTTATTTATTTTACACCTAAGAAAAAGTCCAGGGCAACCAGTTTTCTTCAAAATCAATTAAATTAACAAACAGTGTGTAATTAAAGGCATGAAGATTGCATACTCTGTAAGAGCAAAGTAATTTTTTCTCTCTCCCAGGGCTGCAGTTACAAAAAACAAAAAACAAAACAAAAAACAATGACATCATCCTGTTATTGTAGTCCTACAGTTTGGCAGTTTTGGGCAGAACTTTTTACTTCTATGGTGTCTGAGAAATATTCTGCGATTGGTCAGAAACTTGAAACGGGCATGATGACTAAACTAATGCATGCTGTAAGTCCTATGGGATCCGAAGCACAAAGAAACATAGTTTACATTACTCGCGCAGTAGCGGCTGCATTGCCATCAATCAAACCTGCACGGTGCTCTGATGTAAACAAGATGACAGATTAGGTTTTTTTCAGGTTTCACAGTGAAATCTTCTTACAGGAGTGATTCAATGATGATTGATTATCCAAAATAACTGAAGTTGGCTGATACTGCCCCAATAGGTTTACAGCTACGGTAAGAAAACTGTATAGCTTTGGTCTCTGTTTACTCTTTTTTCTCTCCTTCCGCCGGCAAAGGTGGAAGTAAAGGAAGTTCACCTGCATATTAAAGGGCAGCTATATTAAATAAAGAATATGTGTTCTAAACCAAATAAACACCTATTCCTGACCAATGTTCTTGATACAGCCTCAAAAGTCATAAAAGTAAACATAATAATCAGTATACCACAGAAGATAACAGCATTATATAGCCAATTCATAGATCAGTAAGTAACTTGGAGATTAAGTACTTTACCCACTGTGAAATCCCAGACTTAGAAGACCTCACAGCACACTACTTAATTCATTATCTTAAAATGGAAAGCATATGGCACAACTGCAAGCATACCAACATATGACAATCTACCTAAACTGACAGTCTGGCTATAAAGAGCAATAAACAGAGAACCAGCCAAAAGTGGCCTGGTGATTTTTGGAGGAGCTGCAGAGATCCACATATTTGGTGGAATAATCTTTTGACAGTTCCACTATCAGTTGTTCACTTCACAAACCTGGCCTATATAGAGTGACAAGGTTGTTGAACTGTTATAAATAAAAGAGAGAGAGACTTGTCAAGCTAAATGATAATACTAGATTGCAACCTGGGTCTGGATGACAGCACTGTGAGACAGCTAAATTCTACTTACTTTCTACAGTAATGCATCTGGGCTATACGTAACCCATTTAAGGTGAATGTGTGCCACTCTTTGCACCAAGTGTGCACTACCGACATGGAAAATATATTTTGTTGGATAATTACCGCGACACTACACCAATTCATTGAGTGGTGTGAACCCCTAGGATATAGGACATGCAAATGTCGGCAGGCATGAGCTTTTCAGCACAACACCTGTCCAACGCAAAGCTGGTGTCGAGTTTCAAGAAACGACAGGAATGGGAGATGAGGCAGGCAGCCAGTGTTGCCAGTGTTGGGTTGGTTTCTGCCCAATTTGGCTTTATTTGAACATGTTGGGCTGAAAAATTAGCTTTGGGCGGGTTGGTAAGATTTGGGCTGGTTTTCTCAACATTTGGCAGGTTCTTCGGGAGTACTATTCATAGGAAGATTCTATCCAAAATAGTCATTGTGTGGCAGAAAAGTAAAAAATAAAGACAGTCAGATTTTGACAAAAGGCTTTTTCCTTCCACTCATTTTATTGCTCAACGTATTATGAAATGTCTAGAATCTGTCAAATCTCACATCATCAATAATTAATAATCATTGGTTAATCACTATAAAATTATGTGTCAGTTGTAAATGGCCTAAATGGGGTTAAGACTTCAACTGATCAACTAAAAAAATATTTCATTGCCATGTAAAAGACAAACATTAGATTGATCTATACTAGAAATGTTGTACTTCAATAGATTTACAACTCATGTTGGTTGGGCTTTGATAACTTATTTATGGCAGTTGCTGTGAGTTAATTATTTGCTTTATTGCAACTTTATTGCAGTTGTCTGCTAATGCTGTGTTCTTTATTCGTTCAATAGTTCTACACTTTTAACATGAACTGAAGAGAAGTTGAGATTTGGGCTGTTTATTTTTATTTTTTTTTTATTTTTTTTTAGTTGGGCAGGTTGTATGTTGTATTTGGGCTGAAAACTGTCCATCAGATCTGGCAACCCTGCAGGCTTAGGGGTCCAGAGAAGCCTAGCTTCTCCAGTAAAGCTTTTATTTAAAAGTACAGAAAGTCAGGGTGTTGAATCAGTCACTGGCAAACGTTTGGGTGATAAAACGCCCACTTTCTCATGGGTGTCTGTGTCTAGCAGGACACCAACACTAAACATGTGGGCAGGGTTACAATTCAGTGCTTTAGATGAAATCAGGTAATGCTATGGCCTAGCCCTAGACCTATATCCAACTGAAGATCTTGGGAATGTATAAAAATAAATAGTAATTTTGACTGAGCATACTGTATTGCGCTAAGTCTGGTCAAAAGTACAAATATCACTAAGACCAGATTTTTCAGATATCATTTTGTAAACAATGTAGCACACTATGTATTGTTTTTCTCCCACTTTATAGTTCTGCGACAACTTGTACTGTTGTATAAAAAATAAAGAAAAGTTATTTTTTTTTTATTATTTAAAATCTGTTGAAGTTTGTTGGTGCAAAATGGCAAGATTTGAAACAATTCAAGGGTCAATAGTTATTTTGCAAGATACTATACAAAACTAGTTAGCAAGGAGTTGTTAATGTGGCTTTATTCATACATAATTTAGGATAAAGCAGAAAGCCTTACCGAAATACTATTTAAAAATGTCAGCTTTCTTTATTTTTACTTCATCATGATGGTTCTTTTCAGATTCACTTTTGAATCCAAAATTATGACTTTTCTTTCCAGGTGCCAGCTCCAATCAGAGAGATCATAATATCACCCAAAAGGGTAAGATACTCTTTAAATGGTTAGCATGTATCTATATGCAGTTTCATAGTTTTGCCACAAGATGACAACAGCGGAACAATTTTTTGCAGCATAGCAGTGATACAATTCAAATGCACTTTAGCCTACTTGAGCCTCTTCCTCTATTTTTGGTTAAGTGTCTCAGTTGGATGAAAATAAGACAGAATGCAATGCAAATACCTAATTCCACAGAAACTAATTAGATGATTATCTGTCTTCTGTTCAACAGCAACAGCTATATGTTGGGTCAGAAGTGGGGGTTGCACAGGTCAGACTACATCAGTGTGACCTCTATGGCTCAGCGTGTGCTGACTGTTGTCTGGCCAGAGACCCATACTGTGCCTGGGATGGTCTCACCTGCTCCAGATATTACCCTGCTGGAGTTTACACCAAGAGGTAATGGCGAGCACACTTGCGCAGCAGATGACGTAAACTGCTCGTTCCATTATCTGTAAATCATCTTACCCTAAAAGTCACAAGGCTGTGATCTTGGTTTACCACATCATTATCACTCACAGACTTGACAGTCAGGTGTTATGTAAGACCTATCAGTATTCACTTGATACCCAGTCTCTTCCTTTCATCTTTCCCTCCTTCCCGGTCTCATTTTAAATTTCTGTCTTTCATCTGTAGCTCTTTTATCACACGTAAAAATGATTCCATCTTTGGGTCTCTTTTTGCAGCAGACGATTCAGACGACAGGATGTTCGCCATGGCAACGCAGTACAGCTGTGCAATGGACTGCAAATTGATGGTTAGTGTTTAAAATGACTCTGGCATGTGTTTATATGTGTGCATGCGTACCAAAGCCTGGTGGGCAAAAAAAAAAAGAAAAAAAAATGTCTTCATGTGCCATTTTGATTGGAGGTCACGGTAAGGTCAGTGTGCTTGTACCATGGCAGAAAAAACCATCAGCTTTACATTAGCCACATAATGAAAGGTCGCTGCAGTCCATTGCCATCGTTCTTACCTCTCATTCTTTTATTGTGTGTGTGTGTATGTGTGCATGTGTGTGTAGATGAACAATGGCAGAGGGCTGAGGAGAGGCTAATGTACAGCATTGAGAGCAACACCACTTTATTGGAATGTGTCCCTCGATCACTTCAAGCCAAGGTCCTCTGGTTCCTAGAGAAAGAAGGGGAAAAACACGAGGTAAGTTGAAATCCCTATTATTTTCTCTACTTTTACTTTTGCATATTAGCTGCTCTATAACAATAAATCTGTACAACTTGTGTTTCTGTCAGTGCAGTGGAATTATGGAGCTAGATTTTACGTAATACCTGCAGGGGCATACTTATAAATTAGAATCAAAAAGTTAATCAAGTCTAGTAATTCAATTAAACAGTAGATCACATATTACGTAGATTCTTTATATACACTGACAGAAGATTATGTCTTACAGTTAATTAAAACCCAATGTTTAGACTTTCAGAAAAAGAAAATCCTGGTCACTGTTCCTTCTCCATAAATGACTGCATCAGGGGAACAAGGAGGCGATAGTCTAGAGGCTCTGCTGAAGTATTAAATAAGCCCAGGTTATTTTAATGGTGGCCTTCAGTTTGTCTGCATTGTTGGATTTGGTGTCTCTCATCAAGATATTCTGTGGCGTTTAGGTCAGGCAAGTTTGTTGATCAGGACAGTGCTATAATGGTCAACTAACCAGTTATTCATAGTTTTGGAAAATTGGGCAGATATGAAGTTGTGATGGACAATTTAACCAGCATCTCCAAGAAGCTTGTGATCAAGGGGACGCATGAGCATGTCGAGTGTTGAATTTGGACTTGATAAAATGCAGTGGACTATGGTGGAAACTAGTAACTGTAGGAACTTCAAACTGGACCTTCAGCAACTTCGATTCTGAGCCTATCCACTTTTCTTTAATCCTGAGACCTTGATTTAAAATAAACAAAACAACTAAGAAAACAACAGCAAAAAAATAGTGAGATTGTGAAATGTAAACTATAGGCCAACCAACAACAGTGTATTGGTTCCATTGTAGACAGCAGAAAACAGTTCAAGAAGTGCATCAGACATTGTGTTGAGTGACCTGATGAGTGCCAATCCTTGTCTCTTAATGTAGAACAATTGTTCCATCATAATTCTTCCTACGGGAAGAGCTAATGTTGCATTGTTGCCATGTATTGCTAAATGCCCTTAAATAATCAAAATAATGTTTTTACATTGTATAGGTTCGAGGTGATGAACGGGTCGTTATGACATCTCACGGGCTGCTGTTCTTACGCGTGAGAAGCTCTGACGCTGGCATGTACGTGTGTCAGACTGTTGAACATGGGTATGTGCACACATTACTACGGATCAAACTGCATGTGCTCCGAGCGGAGAGGCTGGAGTCGGCAATAGGCAAGAGTAATGATGACGAGCAAGATGGCGCTTCGCCTCAGTGCCACTCCATCCTAGTCCCCCCACCGGCCCCCAGCATCAGCACCCGCTCCCTGCAGCCACCCTCAGTCCCAGCCCCCAACTCCAGGCTGTGGTACAAGGAGTTCCTACAGCTAATTGGCTACGGCGACGCTCAGAAAGTGGAGGAATACTGCGAGAGAGTGTGGTGCTCTGATAAGAAACGCAAAAAGACCAAAAGGAAGTATGTTTCTTTAGGTGGTGAGAAAAGAGGAAAAGGAAGGGGAGAGGAGAACTCCCACAGAGCTCCCAGGCACACCTTTGACACCTGAAGACAATGAAGACCCACTGCACATGCACACACATACATACACTGTCTTTGGGTCATACTCACTCGGTATTTGCACCATGTATGAGGTATTTGCTTTATGTTCAACAGGAGCTGCAAGAGAAAGAGCTGTAGCAGACTGCCTTAGAATTGTAGCTACATTTGCCACTGAGGTCTTTTCTGCTTACTTCAAAAGTCACATATTGTCTTTTTTTGTGTGATGTACACCTATTATTTGCTGCAGATTCAGGTGGAAAACTACAATCATCACTGTTAGTACAGAAATAAGACTGTCATGGGACAAGATGGACAAGATTGTGTAAACTTTCCTCTGATCAGAAAGACAAGTAGGCTGTTCAAGCTGAACCCTGCAAGACTGCTTCTCCACCCTTCACAGAGTGGCATGAAATGACATTTTCAGTTCATATATATATATATATATATATATATATATATATATATATATATATATATATATTTAAAGGATAGTGTCAAACAGCGCGATAAATTATTTTCTCTGTTTTTACTTTGAGATATTTTTAAGTGATGTCCAAAAGTGGAAGTTAGATTGTCATTCTGTTTCTACAGTTAAAAGGCCATGAGCAACAGTAATGAAATGAGATTGCAGTGATAGCTGCAGTATGTGTGGTTGAATGGGCCACCAGAATAAACAGTTGAAACAAGATATATACATACAAGGTATAAAAACGTGCATAAACTGGATTATTTGTTTTCATTGATTGCTCAAATGTTTCCTGTATTAGACCAGTTAGGATTATCAAAGTTATTTCCATGCTAAATGGTGGAAAACATTTTTTTATAATTTTTTTTATTATTTATATTTCTTAAAATTCAGAAGTTCACATATATGTCCTTACTATTTGATGGAACTACCTGTAAACTGAATGACGGTTTAAATGTTTTTGTTAACCTTCCATAAACTTTTCACAATACTGTGCCAGAATTCAACACCTGTTCTTTGAGACAGAACTGTTCATGTTTTGTGGCAGCCTTGCTCCCATGTACTTTTTAACCTCTGACCAAAACATTTTCCAAGGGTCTGATATAAGGACTTTGTGATTACCATTTCCAGACTATTGACTTTGTTGTCCTCAAACTACGTTGTGACCACAGTAACTTAATGGAGGATTTTGGGTGATGTTATCTCAACATAACAGTCTTTTTGTTAAGTACACCGGTCCCTCAAGCAGCAAAACACCCCTACAGTTGAGATGGTGTCATCATGCTGGCATGTTTCCCCTTTCTCCTCCAAATATAATGATGGTCATTGTGCCTAAACACTTGGGGTTAAAGCACGCAATTTGAACCAAAAGACATTCATCTCTAAGACAAAAATGTCTTCTCCTTCCTAAAGGGTATGATAGCTAGACATTCCCATGATGTTTATAACAGCATCTTCAGGCTGGTGGAAACTGCACCTAAAGGTGAACCAGACTTGCAGAGTTCCAGAGATGCATTGCCTGAAATCCTTCGATTTTCCAGTGATGTCAAACATTAATTGAGATCCAAGATCTCATTTACAAGAGAAAACTGTTTTGATAAAACAAAAAAACTAAAGAAAAACAAAGAGTGACTATATATAGTAGTAAAAAATAAAATTCTGATTAAATAAGATAATAAAATATGACCCACAAACACAAGCAATTTTCTGAGGACTTCTCCAATTTCCGCAAAATAAATGTTAATTGCCAGACAGGAATCAACTTAGATTGTTTCAGGTCCTGCTGTGTTCCTGATCATACTAACGGAGAGCTGAAGGAGACACAGTCCTGAGAGAGAAGTCTGTAGCAGGACTGTCTAAGTAATATGTAGAAAAGTAAAAGTAAAGTAAATAAATAAGGCAGACACAGTCCAACAAAAGCTTTATACATGAAAATGTACAAATCCATGAGCCTAAGGATTGTTAATGATGGCAAGATGACCCAAGAATGTAATGTACTGTAACATGTAACATGTAAAAGGTGTTTTAGATGTTGCCTTAAAAATACATCCACAGGTGTGCCGCTAATTAACTCAAAGGTTGTCAGAAGCTTAAAATGCACAACATCATCATCCAGGCTTTCCCAAACTGTTCAGAGGCATCGTTTTAGTTTGTGTAAACATCAGACTTTAAAGAAGGTAATAAATAAATAGTTTGAAAAAAAAATAGTGATTCTGACATTTAGCAAATATAACTAATTTTGGTAATCCTAAGTGACCAAAAATAGCAAAAGTGCAGCCTGATGTCTTTTTATACAGTGCATGCATGTATCTGGTTTCAGCTCTGAATTGCAATGCTGTCATGGGTATTTCCAGGAATTCAAATGTTTTTAAATGGTTTTAAATGTAACATTGCCCCCCCCCCTCCCCCATATAAATACTATATATGCACTTGTAAAACCTGTTACAATGGATGATAAATGGTCTTACTAGTGGATTACTTGTTTGTATTTATCTATTCTTACCACTTTCATTGAAGGTTTAATCAAGTGACACAGTTGAGCGTATTGTGTATTGTATTTGTCTGAAGTTATTTTGTGCAGGTCTGGTTATTTCTGTGTACTAAAATTGTAATTTATCCTCCTCCTGTGACTCCCCCCCCCCCCCCCCCACACAACATCCTCCTCCTTTTCGGGTTGACAACCCTCCGTCTGATGTTGCAGATGGCATGCATAGTTTTCACAAACAGCAAAGTACAGCATCTAATTTTCCTCTGGAAAAAAGAGACAAATAAATGTTACAGCAGCTATTCTGGCAGTAATTAGCAAAACTTTGAGTTATGAGTATTTATTCACTTCTGATATAGTAGAATCAACCATGCTGTATGTTTTGGTTAAACAACTGTAATAGTTTAGCTAATTTCTGTGTTTTTTTTTTCTGTTTGTGCATTATTTATTGATTTCTATCTTGATTGTTTTGACTGCATCTAAGGTATTTTCGTACTGTGGTAAAATGACTGTTGTATCTCCGAAATAGATCATATATGATCGTTACAGTCCTTAAATATTACAAAAGTAAAAACCTCAGTATTGTGAAAATTGTGTATATATAGTGTATATATAGTGTGTATATATATATATATATATATATATATATATATATATATATATATATATATATATATATATATATATATTACCCTTTAAATGCTTGCAATTACAAGCAGGACTACTTTCCTTCTTCCCTGTCACTTCTGTGGTGTTGAGAACAAAATGATGAAGGATATTATGAGCTCATGCACACGTGTAAACTGGTAAAGAGGGACATTAGTAGAGAAGATCAAAAAGGCTTTTTTGAATCTTTTTTTACAGCAGCAAGAATCTTTTTTTACTGCAGCAAAAACTCTCATTAAAGCTATAGCTGGTAATCCTGTTAAGAAACACGTTGTGTTATACTGGGTAAAATGGTCCTTCCACCCTGAAAGTAGTCAATACCTTGTGTTCAGTAAAGGGAGGTTAAAAGAATTGATCACCGTGGGAGCTACAGGCCTGTAAAAACTAACTAATCCCTGCTGTTCGTTCTAAAGGAAAGAGATTTGTCAGAGCTTGGTCCTCCATAGCTCTCACCCTCCTCTGTTCCTCAAGTTCCGGGGGTATCACCTTATCTATTGGTTGTCCCACTATTCTGACAGTGGATTTGGGAGATTTTCTCACGCAATCCCCCTAAAGTGGAAGAACAGGTAAGACGGTCTTGCTCATGTGCAGTTATTCAAAAAGGGACTTGGGGAAACGTCTGGAAACATCGCAGACTCTTCCTTTAATTCCAGTGTTTGTAATAACTGTGGGAAAAAATTCCAAGGTAAAAAAATAACTTTTTTTAACAAAATGGTGGCAGATTTGTTGGTACACCAGCAGTCAATAACCATGTTTCCATCAACATTTTTTATGCTAATTTTGAAATATTGCATAAGAAAAGGTTGATGGAAATGGCAAAATACTAAATAACTCCCTCAATTTTCCAAAAAGATTTTCACACTTGCTTGAGGTGATTTTGGGATTTTGATGGTCCTTTTTGTGGATAAATATAGCCCCAGTGCCGAGGGCGATTAGCAGACAACAGTATCGCAGAACTATCATAGTGCTGGTTTGCTTAAATAATAAATCAAAATTAAATAATGGCGGACCGAGCCTGACCCTCTAAAATGACTCACCGTAAAGTGGGAGCTCGTTTTTAATTAAATAAAACTATCTAACAGCAACTTTAAGAGCCTCATATCAGAACATGTACCAACGTCAGTCAGCATTGCAGTACCACTTTATATAGAATACAAATGAATTTCAATATGAAAAGGAAGAACTATAAAGCATGATATGTTCCCTTTAAAGCAGACCAAATGTGGCGGGTGTGAATACATCTAATCTGCCTGGGAGTAAAGGGGATTCAGAAACCATTAAAATACACCAAATTGAAAAGGGCACATAAACTATATATATATATATATATATATATATATATATATATATATATATATATATATATATATATATATATATATATAGATAGATAGATAGATAGATAGATAGATAGATAGATAGATAGATAGATAGATAGATAGATAGATAGATAGATAGATAATTTGGACAATTTGGAGATTTTTCAGTTAAGCAGGAGACTGAATCGATGTAAATGAACTAAATCAGTATTTTAAGGAATTAATGTAGGGCTTCAGTTAAAGGACCAGAAGAAAGATTATGAACAACCAGCAAGTTAAGTCTTCATCCCTCTCTCTGTGAGCTTACTAGGACCCCATAACTCATTCATATTCTGTCTTGGTCCACCTGAGTCGGCGGGGTGCTGAAGGCATCTGTGAATGGAATGCATGTTGCTGATTTATTCCACATGGCTGCCATAGCAACAGGCTCTGAACCAGTTCAACTACCTTCCCCATCAAAGCTCCCTCTTTTTTCTCTATCAAATTTAAATACTGTTAGTTTGATGCCTAGGTCTCTAGAGACAGCAATCCCTGTAGTCGCTGAATATGAATATTTAATGTACACAATCAGACTAATTATTTTGATGAGGCTCAAGACGGCGTTTGCCTTTTTAAAAAAATCTTCTTACATGTTTTAGGCAATTTAGGGAATACCTGGTCAATATTCAACCAT